>NC_079894.1:21988981-22342951 GCF_024868665.1 Triplophysa rosa
CACCGCTCTGTCCAGTGGGGGTAATAGAAACCATCAGTACTGCCAGCAACACCTTACCATTCGGGTGGAGTCCCGAAGAGCTCCGTTCCGCTCAGGAGGCTGATGCTGATATAGCTCCTATCAAATGTGGATGGAAGAAGGAGGAGAGCGACCATCCTGGGACAGAGTGTCACCTTGCGGACCAGCAACCAAAGCCTACTGGAGCCAATGGAAAAGGTTGTATCTAAAAGATGGAATTTTAGTACGACGGTTCTACCTGATGGAAGGCCCCGAATTCTACCCCCAGATCATCTTGCCGCGAGGGTTCTGTAAGAATGTCATGCACCATATGCACGATGGACCTGTCGGCGGACATTTCGGAGTGGAGCGAACGTTGTCGCGATTACAGACCAGGTACTACTGGTATAAGATGCGGGAAGATGTAACGCTGTGGTGTCGCGCTTATGGGTACTGTGAGAGTGGGAGCTCCCATGGAAAGAATTGCTGCTGATCTGATAGGCCCCATGAATGAGATCGAACGATTTAGCCGATACATTCTAGTAGTACAAGACTACTTTACCAAATGGGTGGAAGCCTACCCCCTTCCTGATGACCAGGCCGTTACTGTAGCAGAAACCATAGTGTCTGAATGGGTGTGTCGCTACGGAGCCCCGCTGGCACTGCATAGCGACCAGGGAAGTAACTTTGAGTCTGAGGTTTTCCAAGCAATGTGCGATCTGTTGGACATTGAAAAGACTCGAACGACCCCTTTCCGACCGCAGTCTGACGGGCAGGTCGAACGGTTCAATGCAACCCTCCAAAAGATCCTGGCTACTACTTCAGATCGTTGCCACTGGGAATGGGACCTCATGATTCCCTACGCCCTGATGGCCTACCGAGCCACCTGTCACAGTGCTACTGGGTTCACACCGAACATGATGCTCTTCGGCAGAGAGGTAACAGAGCCCATTGACCTTGTGGCAGGAATGCCCCCTAACGAAAACTCTGTTCAGACCCCCCCACAATATGCCATTCACATGAGAGAAAGGTTGGAACTGGCTCATCAAATTGCCAGGGATGCATTGGGTCAATCTGTTGAGCGTGCTAAAAGGCAGTACAACAAGACAGTCGCGAGGAGACAGTACAAAATCGGCGATGCTGTGTGGCACCTCATAAAAGGGACTAAACGAGTGAAGAACAAAATCAGGAAGTTCCTCCCATCGTATGAGGGCCCTTACTTCATCTTGGGGCACCTGGATGATCTTGTGTACAGGATTCAGAAAAGCCCAAAGGCAAAGGTGAAAGTTGTTCATCACGATAAACTAAAACCTTACCATGCATGCTCGGCAGCCGCTGGAGAACAGCTGGGTGCTCAAAGACTCTGAATCCTGGCAGCCTCTGGAAGTTTCTCCTCCCAGCCTGGAAGATGATCCCAGTAATGTCGACATTAGCCTAAACAGCCTGTTCTCCCAGGGAATTGTGGACAACGTTACCCGGGACGAAACACCCACTCTTGACATAATTTCTGATGTCTCAAGGCCTGAGCCCGAGGATGTTGAGCTCAGTGGGGGTAGCACGGTGTCGGTGCCACAGGAACTAACAGGGACTGTTTATGGCCAAAAGGGGGAAAGGCCACTACGAACCAAAAGACAGCCAAAGTGGTACGGAGAATGGACTTCCTAAAGTGTAGTTGCTAAGAAAAAAAGGGGAGACTCTTGTTCATGTTGTCTTGTATGCATTGTTCTAAAAAATAAAAAAAAATAAAAAAAACTGAAGCATGTGAATGTATCTTGATACCATCTGTCCAGTGTTAATGGTGTTCTCCTATGTAACCCGGGTGGTGTTTTTTGTTGTTGTTGTTAGGCACTTTATTGTCTAAGAGAATAAGATTAATTTGCTAACTTGCGTTATTTTCTTGCCATGCATTGCATTTGAGTGTATGCATTGTTTTCTGTTGTTAATTCTCTCTTCCCACAGGACAAACAGAATTAAGGAACTTAAACGTTAACCCATAATGGACTTTAAGCACTGTGCCCAAGTTGGATTACTAGCATTTAAAAAAAAAATGGACTGTTTGAGGGGAAAGTTGCAATCTCACCTTGCCCTATTCCCCCGGTAACGTGCTACCCCCCTTGCCTTATGGACTGTTTGCCCACCCTGTTGGGTTGAATTTGAAAAAAAAGTGTGTTGAAAAAAAAATATATATATATATATATATGGGGAGATAATGTGTTGAATGCATTTCTGCCTGTTATCTGCATTGTGGAATTTGTTATTGAAATGTTACGTTGAAAATGTAATACTGTTGCAGGTCAGTTATGTCATGGTGCTGGAGTGGTGTTATAATTTAATCACCATCCAGAGTGGGGGTAGTGTTGCGGGAATATGGGCATTGTCCCTTTAAGAAGTATGGGCTTTGTAGTCCTGACCGCACGGGATGATGGGAAAAGTAGTGCGGGTGGGGGGAATTGATGTGTGTGAGAGGAAAAGTGGCGGACGGAGCTAAAAGGGGAGCAAGCTGCTTTTAGAAGTTTTTGTTGTTTTTCATAAGTTCGTGAAACCACCCGGGAGTTCAAGTAATTGTGAAACGGTATAGTGATGGATGGAGCTTTCGCTTGGTGAGATTAAAACAACGTGCTTCCAAATAACTTTGTCGGCTGATTACTGCGAGAAATGAACCAGAGAACACTGTTACAGTTAACGTTATCCACAATCGGAGAGGCGGATTAACAAGAAGGTAACACTGTTGGCCCAGGTTGCTTACTGCTGTATTTTGCAATCTTAGTTTTTTTTTGTTTATTATCTTTTTTCTTTGTTTCCAGTGATTGATATTGTGTTCGGATCTTTTAAATAAAAGTAAATATATTTATATGCTCACGTCTCTTGCAACTTCCTGAAATGAACCTGTGTGCTTAAAGTAGTGTTGTCACGATACTGGAATTTCTAACTTCGATTCAATACCAAAAAAATATCGATATTCGATACCATTTTCGATACCACATGGGAAATAAACTGCCATAGCAATAAGAGCCCTAATAAGCAATAGCAATATAGGCCTTTTTAATTTTTATTTGAAGTTAAATTGAACAAGACTAGACAATGAGGTTATAGTATTTTTACATTATTTATTAATTGTTAATCTAATGTTAATTTTACGAATACATTTACTATTTAAAATCAAAGTTGTATTTGTCAGTATTAATGGACCAGACCCTGTTGAAAAAACCAGCCTATGCTGGTTTGGTATGTTTTGATGCTGGTTTGCTGGTTTGTGCTGGTTTAAATGAGTCGTTAAGTGGTCATATGCTGATTTAAGATGGTTCTTAGCTGGTTTAAGATCAAACCAGCATCGATCAAAACATACCTTACCCAGCATATACTGGATTTTTCAACAGGGGAGCTTACATAATAGTTGTATTTTTACTAACATTTAAAAGAGATTAATAAATACTTGAACAAATGTATTGCTCATTCATTGTTCGTTAATGTTAGTTAATAGCCTACATTTTTATTTGGCTAAATTGGCTTTTATTCACATAGGCCCATACTGTAATCATTGATCAGCGCACATATAGACAGAAACGCAAACTTAAACGCAAGAACTGTTGCAGAGACTCCGCACTGGACATCTTTCTAACATTAACAACTTTTAACCGGAGCGAATGAGACGAGTGGATGAAATCATTGAACAGCGCACATACATAGAGCGCTATGGTAAACACGGAAGTGCAAACGTGTATCACACGCGAGAACTGTTGCGGAGACTTTACTCGCACCAGCATTATTTCAAACATCAAATTAACCGGAGCGAACGAGACTGAGTGGATGAAATCATTATGGATGAGCGCACATAAATGAAACATGAAACTGCGCCATACATGCTATGTAAACATGAGGAAACTGTATGCGGTGACTTTACTCGCACCAGCATTATTTCAAACATCAAATTAACCGGAGCGAACGAGACGAGTGGATGAAATCATTGATGAGCGCACATAAAGACAGAAACGCGTGCATTAAACATGAGAACTTTGCGGAGACTCTGTACTAACATAAACAACATATAACCAGGGCAATGAAACGAGTGGATAAAATTATTGATCAGCGCACATACATGGATCGCTATGGTAAACACGGGAAGCGTAACGAGCGTGCACCACGCCAGATGTGTTACTGAGACTGGCCATCTTTTCTAACATAAACACGATTTAACTGCCACAAACGAGTCAAGTATGTGAGAGGAGGCGGGGCTCTGTTGTTATGCGTTCACGTGCAGTGTGTGTTAACTCACTGTCGGAAAAGAGAAAGAGAGCGGGAACGCGCAGCTGATATCGATACGTGGGACATGGGTATTGGAACCGTTTCAGATTCTTCAGTATCGATACTTATCGAAATATCGATATTTTTGACAACACTAGTTGTACTGCTTAGGTAATCTTCATTCTTCTTCATGATTATGGATGCCCTAGTACTACTTCATTATGAAAATGATACCATCCGTAAGGTCCTGTTCCAATGCTTTAAATAAGTGAGGAGTTAAATGAGTGATACTATTTGTAAATTATTCCAGAAGAACTATATTATGTTTATATTAACGCACACTTAAAGAATTAGAGCTCTGTTAGGAGCCTAAAAGCACTCCATACTATAAGGAGCGGAAATGTGCATTGATACACTTCATTCACACGTTATTTGATACTGTGAACTGTCTTTGTAGTTTTTTGTAGGAAGATTGGCGATATTTCAGCCATGAAGATAACTCTGCCTTGAACTTTAAATTAAACAACACATCCAATATCAACATCACAGCAGATCTTAAAAATTTTTAACATTCTTTGACATGATTCCTGAAACCTGTAATCTACCAGGCCCGGATTAAGAATTCAGAGGCCCCTGGGCACAAGTGTTTTATGGACCCCCCCCACATACACATGCACACAATAAAGTTTTTAATTAGCCTACCATGCGTATAAACACCTCTATCTTTTACAGGATTACATTGACAAGTTACAAACTATGATCACAACCTGAAGGACTATATCAACACCTGTACACATCCTCCATCATACAGGATTTACACCTCATGATTGCAACAATGATTTTCTGGACCAGCAACAACAATATTAAGACAATTCCCAGCATACTGTAACTCACTGGCATATGCAAGCAGCACACACTACCACACCTCTACCGAATCAGTTCTATCAGATTCTTCCATAATTCACACACAAACATGCAGGACATGCAAAACTGTTCTTAAGAGAAAATATAAGAACTTTCTTAAGATAAATTACAGAAGGTTTTTAAGAATATTCTTAAGTGCAATTTTCAAATATTTTCATCTTTATTTTTCTAAGAATAAATGGGCAGTCTTTGTCAATGATTGTACTTCAAGAGTAATTTGTCTATTTGTTAAACTTTATTTGTATAACAAGCACCTTGCGACTCACGTTCTTATTTAAGATGTAATGTGTTACAGTAAACGGCATTAACGAGTATTATAAGTATAATTCTTTAGCCTATATATTACGACATCAGTGTGCGTATGTCAACATTTTGCAATGTATGTAAAAGCACTGTGGATTATCTAATAATGAAGGCTTAATATTGGTAAAGTAGGGCAGTTACTGATCAACATTATATCAATATAAAATAATTCATAATTGGCAAGGAAGCACCACCAAATAAATGTAAAAAACGCTTACCTTTTAAGATTTAAGACAGCCCGCGAGGGTATATCAACTCATGTTTACAACAATAAAACCGTTCTCATTGACATACTGTGTTTTCAGTTTCTGTTGTCAGTTCATGACGCGACATCATCCAACTCACAATAAAAAGCGGTGATTTCGGCTAACGTTATATGATCTTTCACACAGCCTCATGGTAACCATGTGCATATTTACGGATGAAATTTGTTCATGTTTATATATCCAAACAGTCGATAACAGTGACAGGTTGTTGGAAACGCTGTTTTGTACTCATTTTATTCACGAGTCACCTGTCGTACGGTGGTGCTCTTCCTGCCACTCACTGTACAGAGTGACGCCGAGAGAAGGGATCCCTGCGCCGGGAAAGAGAGACCTCGCGCTCGGGGGCAGCACTGGCGACATTTTCGCACTGAATGAAAGCTAAGGTTTATCCAAGAAGTCGCTAGATTTGTCGCTATGCGCTTCTTCTGAACAAAAGCCGCTAGATGGCTCGTAAAAGTGACTAAATCAAAAGACAGATTTTCTAATTCAGAAACAATGTTTTGTGTGTGCACCTCAATGTTCGCACACAAATGAATTTGGCGTAAACGCTGTTATGTGAAATTTTCTTACCCTTGCCTGGGCCCCAAGCGCGCATGGGCCCCTGGGCCTGTGCCCATAATGCCCATTGGATAATCCGGCCCTGTGTGTGACATCCGACAGGTTTTCCAATGATCGCATCACCTTGACTTTCTTCCGCGCATTTATATATGATTTGAATTTGACTACAAAGCATGTGAAAAATAATACATATGATGATCATACGCCAACTCATGTGTTCATGTATGTTCTCTATGTATTGTGGCCAGTCTGCCTTATTAACGGGTTTTCGTTCACTTTGCTTGAGCTTTTAATGCTTTTTGTTCTGTACCCTTTTACTCAAACGCATATTTTCGATTAAGAAACTCAGGATTCATTTCTGAAAATGCCATATTTTAGCCTAATATATAATGATTTTTGTTGCATTTGTTTTGCAGTTCCAGCATGCACAAATATACATTTATAATGGTTAATTATATTTCCTTTAGACGCCGCTGTGTTCCATTGTAATTTGTATCGAGGCTTGTTCATTTGCACTAAACAGCCCAAACAGTTAGCTTTTAATTATTTTCTTTTGACAATTTATATTTAGCTTAAAATGGCTGTTGTCCTTTTTTAAAAATGAAAAGACTCATTGCTGCTTGTCGTTCTGCATTTATCAATAAATTACAAAAAGTATATATTTTTCTTTAAAACGTATATCTTTGTCATTTAAATGTCAACTTTCAAAATGAAAAATTATTTATTTAGAATAATCGATTATTCGATAAGTTAGTAGATAGATTAATCAATATAAAAATAGTCGTTAGTGGCAGCTGTACATAATCTTGTGTGTTTTTGTTTATTAAAGCAGGAACGGATACGTAATTCTGGTGTGCTGTCTGACAGAGATTTTATGCGCTGTCTCTACTGGGTCCAGTTGCATAAACTTAGCCGCTAAGTTAGGGCTGTTTAGACACTGTTTGTGGTTCTGTTGTATTCAAAGCATTTAAAACAATTGCGAGGATGTCACAATTTTAAACCGTTTGTGTTTTCTTTGTTGTAGAGCCTAATACTGAGAATGATAAACAGTCTCCTACATCATGGTCTGCATCACATAGTGAGGAGATGTCCCTCCCATCATGGTCTGCATCACATAGAGAGGAGATTCCCCACCCATCATTGTTTGCATCACATAGAGAGGAGATTCCCCACCCATCATGGTCTGCATCACATAGTGAGGAGATGTCCCTCCCATCATGGTCTGCATCACATAGAGAGGAGATTCCCCACCCATCATGGTCTGCATCACATAGTGAGGAGATGTCCCTCCCATCATGGTCTGCATCACATAGAGAGGAGATTCCCCACCCATCATGGTCTGCATCACATAGTGAGGAGATGTCCCTCCCATCATGGTCTGCATCACATAGAGAGGAGATTCCCCACCCATCATGGTCTGCATCACATAGTGAGGAGATGTCCCTCCCATCATGGTCTGCATCACATAGAGAGGAGATTCCCCACCCATCATGGTCTGCATCACATAGTGAGGAGATGTCCCTCCCATCATGGTCTGCATCACATAGAGAGGAGATTCCCCACCCATCATGGTCTGCATCACATAGTGAGGAGATGTCCCTCCCATCATGGTCTGCATCACATAGAGAGGAGATTCCCCACCCATCATGGTCTGCATCACATAGTGAGGAGATGTCCCTCCCATCATGGTCTGCATCACATAGAGAGGAGATTCCCCACCCATCATGGTCTGCATCACATAGTGAGGAGATGTCCCTCCCATCATGGTCTGCATCACATAGAGAGGAGATTCCCCACCCATCATTGTTTGCATCACATAGAGAGGAGATTCCCCACCCATCATTGTTTGCATCACATAGTGAGGAGATGTCCCTCCCATCATGGTCTGCATCACATAGAGAGGAGATTCCCCACCCATCATGGTCTGCATCACATAGAGAGGAGATTCCCCACCCATCATGGTCTGCATCACATAGTGAGGAGATGTCCCTCCTACCATGCGTCCCACTGCGTGAGATGTCTGAATCTCATTTTTGGCACACACAGCAAGTAAGAATTATTAAGTGCAATTAATTCCTTAATAATATAATAACGTTTCTGGTTAAGGAGGGATTACCCACTGCGTCAGCAGGAAGTGATGCAATGTCAAGAGACTGCTCTTGAAAGGGAACTGTTTTTGCATATGATATACCATCCCTTCTGAAAGACATTGATCCAGAAGAACTTGCTGTTTTTAGTTTTTTAACATTATACACATTATAAACAAAATATAGAACAAAATACAACCAACTAATCGTTTAGAAGAGAATCAAAATATAACATTAATTTCTAATTAAAGCATAGAGCTTTTTATTTAAATAATTTTCTTCTTTAATGTACTGTATAATGGGTAGTCAGGCTAACTCAAAACCATATACAAATATTGTAACTAGCCAAGTAGAACTTTACTGAGATGCCAAAATGTTTTTTTCGTCATTAAAGCTATTTCAGTTGGAAAGTTTTTTTTTTTATAGCTGCTGGACATATTTTTTTGTATATCTTATAAGTGGAAAATCTCTATAAAATTCAAAGGGCCAGATTTACTAAATCATTGAAATATTTATCTCCCATAAATTTGTGTTTGAACGTACAAATGCATTAGTGTTGTCAAAAATATCGATATTTCGATACGTATCGATACTGAGAAATCTGAAACGGTTCCAATACCCATGTCCCACGTATCGATACCAGCTGCGCGTTCCCGCTCTCTTTCTCTTTTCCGACAGTGAGTTAACACACACTGCACGTGAACGCATAACAACAGAGCCCCGCCTCCTCTCACATACTTGACTCGTTTGTGGCAGTTAAATCGTGTTTATGTTAGAAAAGATGACCAGTCTCAGTAACACATCTGGCGTGGTGCACGCTCGTTACGCTTCCCATGTTTACCATAGTGCTCTATGTATGTGCGCTGATCAATAATTTCACCCACTTGTTTCAGTCGCCCTGGTTATATGTTGTTTATGTTAGTACAGAGTCTCCGCAACAGTTCTCATGTTTAATGCACGCGTTTCTGTCTTTATGTGCGCTCATCAATGATTTCATCCACTCGTCTCGTTCTCTCCGGTTAAGTTGATGTTTGAAGTAATATGCTGGGCATATGCTGGGTAAGGTATGTTTTGATCGATGCTGGTTTGATCTTAAACCAGCTAAGGACCATCTTAAATCAGCATATGACCATCTTAAACCAGCACATGAACAACTTAAACCAGCATCAAAACATACCAAACCAGCATAAGCTGTTTTTTCAACAGGGTCTGGTCCATTAAAATACTGACAAATACAACTTTGATTTTAAATAGTAAATGTATTAGTAAAATTAACATTAGATTAACAATCAATAAATAATGTAAAAATATACCTCATTGTCAAGTCTTGTGCAATTTAACTTCAAATAAAAATAAAAAAATTTAGGGCCTTATTACTATGGCAGTTTATTCGTTAGAAATTCCAGTATCGTGACAACACTAAAATGCATATGTAATAAGGTCATTTGCAAAAATAACTGTCTCTACCTTTCGTCAGGTACCACATCCAGTACACAGTCTTGAGTTCAACACACCACCATCTATTGAGATGGCTCTATCACCCGAGGAAGAGGAGAAATTGACTGCTTCAGAAGAGAAAAAAAAACATTCTTTAAGCCACAAACTGCAGGTAAGAATTATTCAAGGGATAGTTGACCAAAAAATGAAAATCCTGTCATAATATACTCACCCTCTTGTCATTTTAAATCTGTATGACTTTCTTTCTACTGCCGAACACAAAAGAACATATTTTGAAGATTGTTGGTAACCAAAATCTGGTGGTACCCATTCACATCTGTTGTATGGATACGAAACCAATGATAGTCAATGGGCACCAACGGTTTTCTGTTACATACATTATTCTAAATATTTTATTTTGTGTTCTGCAGAAGAAAGGAAGTCACACAGGTTTGAAATAACAAACCATTGAGTAAATGATGACAATTTTAATTTTTCGGTGAACAATCACTTTAAATCTTTTAGCACTGGGACCGCGCCATCTATCAGTTTCAAACGATCTCCAAATCTAATGTTATATCCACCGTTTATATAACATCCTTCACTGAAATGCTGTGAACAAACAGACACGCCTGAACTTCACTATCGCAAGAGTAACGAGCTGAAGGCCCACAGCGCAGCCAATCTTGACACAGCTCAGATAATCTTGATGGTAAGCGGGTCTCGCTCATCAGTTGGCGCATGGGCGGGCTCTTTCTATTGCCTTGCTGTGCTTTTCCAGGAGAGTTGCCCAATAAAAGGAATAGGATCCCTGTTACGACACAGGGATCCAGACTTTTAAAAAACTTTCCGAAACAAGTTGGAATGATGGGGGAGTGTATTAAGCACAGAAATACTACGTCATACGTCCAACTCGTTTTTTAGCCATGTTAAGCATGAGAAGGCAGGACATTCAACAGTGTAAAGAAGTCAGAATGCATGACATAGCATGTTACCGCCGCTTTAAGGATCACGTACAAGAATGCATGCAGGCGCAACATCTAATTTCTGTAATTAGTGCGAAAGTAAATTCAGGAGCACAAACCGTAGTAAATTTTGTAGTGTGATTCATTTAAAGGAGCCAGTCTTTTGCTGTTTTTGAGGCTTTGATTATATTTTTTGGGTGTTTAACAATGGATGTTCATGTTTCTAATTTTAAAAACCGCTTTATGTTTCACATATTTCAAGTCTATTGTTCACCGCTGTCCCTCTTCTAACAAAACGACTTTATTTCTTCTGGTCTATATAAAGTCCGTCCTTCCGAAACGCTCTGATTGGTAAAGCTGACCCGGTCTGTCGTAATTGGTTCCCCGCTTAGTGTGTGTGTGTGTGTGTGTGTGTGTGTGTGTGTGTGTGTGTGTGTGTGTGTGTGTGTGTGTGTGTGTGTGTGTGTGTGTGTGTGTGTGAAGATGTCCCACCCATACCATATCAGTGAGCTTCCGCTTCTCAGACTGTTGTGATTGGTCGGTGCCCCGCTCAGTGCACGTGCATTCATAAACTTTGGCTTTGAGCAATAACAATGGCGTCCAATCACTTTATCAGTTAAAAACATGCGGATCCATTGAAGTCTAATGGAGGTCTGCTAGTGCATGTGCAAACGTCAATCTTTGTAAGAGATCGCACATTTTTTCCTACTATGGCGAGGGAAATGACGGGTTATATTAATTAACACTAATAACAGAAGCGTTAGTTTTGTCTTTTATATTGGACCCGAGTTTGATAATAAAATGAGCTGATTTACCAGGAGACTGCAAGCAGGACTTCAGAGGACGTTTCATAGAAGTGTTTAGAGATATGCGCACACACACAATATCAGTGTTTTACACAGAACATCTTTCACAGCCGATGTTAAAGTCATGAAGCTGTTATTTGACCATTGGTTATCTTAGAATGTGTGTAGCTGAATTCTTATTACCAGCTGTAGGACTGTGATGAAAGTGAAAGTAGTTTAGCGCGTAGCTCAGTTAAATATGTACAGTCTCTGATAACCAAACCAGAGCATGTGAGCGGAGCTGAGCGTTGAGAATTTCCACTCCCCTCTCACGTGGTTGTTTGCCTCCACCGCTCAAAGTCGCACCAGACCGCTCCGCTCCCCACTCACCTACAATTTCATCCCGCTCCGGTGAAATCGCTCCACACTCGCTCAAATGTAAAATTCCTCTGCTTGCCTACCACCTGCCGTTTTCAACCGAAGCCTTACCCCTCGTTCACACCGCACGCATCTGCGGCACATTACGGCTCTGACGCGGCTACCGGAACTGATCGCGGTCATTCTAGTATATGCTTGTGTTTACACCAGACGCGCCGCGGCACGTTTCAAAAGCATCCCAGAAGTGGCTCTCCGCGCTGCTTCGCTAATGATAGGCGCCTAGTCTATTTTTGACTGACGCCGCGTCCAGTGTGGCTGCTCTAATCTGTTAACATAGGCACGGGAAGGAAAATCAACACGCAGCGAACCCACTCCACGATCCGGCTCGCTCCCCGCTCCGCTCACATGCTTTGAACCAAACACTACTCCAGCGGCTCTTCCACTTCTCTAAGGAAGGCCTCACCCATTTTTTGCATATTCCTTTGGGCGGAGGTTATTAAAAGCACTCGGAATAGTGACATCATGTACCCGGGAAGTAGAGGGCTGTAGTCCGATTCCAGCCGTACTCTGTAGTCCTTAAAAAGCGAATTCTGTTAAAGACAATATCTCGCTTGGCACTGAACTTTGAGCTTTATCATTTTGCAGGTATTATTTATGCTCTAACAGCAAGATAACACACTAACTAAAGGTTGAAAAATGCGATCGCGGGGAACGTGGCCTTTAAGTAGCACTTGAAAACCATTGTAGATCTATGAGTGCTCTAGCCTGGCAATGCCAAACTCTGCTACTTACTACTACAGAGTCTGGAAGAGCATAATTGACAAGCGTTTACTTTCTCGTGGGGGGGTGGGGGGGTGCTTGTCTGAAATTTGAAATCATTGGTGTACCTTTAAGCCAATCACATAATGTTTGGTTATGACGTAAGTTATGTGCCGGCTCAGCCACCTCGAACTTCCGCTGTAAACACAGGTATGCGGCGAAAACAAAACCATCGAGCGAAATACCGGAGTGAAGATGGCTGTGAACGACTTTTGCAGATTATGTGAAATAAATCTACGCACCCACGGTACAATTAGTGCATCTAAACTAATATTTGACAGTAGAGACAAACAAGAAAATATTTGCAGCTAATTGTCAATGTTGGGATTAGTTCTGTTAAACACAGCTCTTCGTTCATTTCGAGTCTGTCGGAAATGCTGCAATTTAATTGCAAGATTACAGCATGACATGGCAATATTCAAGGACTAGAAAAGAAATGAGACACTGACCTGTCAAAAGGGTGCCAGTTTTTTCAAACTTTTCCCAAAACCTGTCGGGAGTAGGGCCACAACATCACCTCCATTCAAAATGTGAACCAAACACTCTTCTTGTTCGGGCTTCAGTTGGCAAATGCCGGGAATATTCTCCACAACAGTGCGAATAGCATCCCGTGTCAGCTGTCATTTTAGATTTCCCTAACTACAATCTTAAATTTGGCGCTTAGCGTCTACGTCACGGCTCTCAGCTGGCCCTCTGTTCGTTGGTTGGACGGCTGGTATGGAGCTAGAGATAATCTGGGAGATGGTTTGCTATATCAGACTGAGTACAGAAGCGAACTGAAATTGAGCGGAAGTACTAAGTCTGACGTAGTCAGGCTACGAGTGCTCTGGAGTAATCGTAAAGCCCTAAGTGCATCATAAGAAGACACAGTTATGAGGTCACCTGCAGGACAAATGGAAAATTGCGCTTAAACTTAAACACGCCCGTATGTGACTTATCATGTTTATATTTATTTGGTTTTTTTATTAGTTTAAATCTTTTAAATTAATAAAAAATACAGTACAATAAAAATGTAATGACTGAACATACATTAATAATATGAATATATGAAAATTGTATAGTATGGGCAAGTTGTTGGTTCTAACAAGGGATGCATGTTTGCTGCTGGATTGCTGTATTAAAGTTACTCCACATTTTATGCAAAGTAAAAATGTTGTGTTTAAAAGAGAAAATGCTCAAAATGCTTACTTGGTGGTTGTCAGTGTCTTTGTCTTTCTCCTGCTGCTGTAGTGTAGCCATGATTTCTTCTTTGAGACTATTGTGAACTATCCTCTAACTATTTAGAGGAACTATAAGGTATACTACCTTATATATTCAACACTGCCTATCATATGTTCCAACAACTGCAGAAGGCAATACTTAAGGAAACGGAATGCCTGATTTGCTGAGGAAATTAGATTGAATAGCTCTTCCCTTTATGGTTCTCTAATTGAAAAGTTTATGTTCATAATAAACACAATTTTTGCTTATTATTAATAAAGTGCTGGTAATGTATGTGTACAATAAACATTTTGTTTGGAGCTAGAAATCTAGAGAATACATAGGCCCTAAAAAAAAACTTAACTTGAAATTGCCACCTCCACACCACCCAAAAGTGTAATATAATGTGGTTTAACAAACACATACAATTTTTTTTTACTTTTGATTTTTCCCTAGAATATGCTAAATACATTGCACAATTACACAATATCCTCTGGGATTCCAAAGTTTTGGAACACATGATTGAATAGGGTCTCGGCCGTCTCAAAGGCTGTAGGAAGTTGCGGAAGGGGTACTAGTTTACAGGCTTTAGAAACCCGATCCACAGCTACAAGAATGCACGTATATGTGTCAGATGGCTAGGTGTGACCAAGGCCTTTGGGGAATGGGTAAGGGCATGAGCTTTCATTCTGGGAGACTCCGGGGTGTCTTGATGACACAGACTGAACAACCCTTGACAAACTGGGAGACATCCTGTGACATAGCCGGAAATGTTCCAGGAAAAGTTTTAACGTAGTGGCGAGAGGGCCACCTATGGACCAAATGCTTTGTGCCCAACTCAGGGTCTTACCGCTCAGTAGTGAGATGATGAAGGCGATCTTCGCCTTTTCCGACGAAAACTGGAGAGAGTGCATTTCCAAATACAGCTCACACTGCAGTAGAAACCCGCTGTATTCCTCCAGATCCAGAGAAGCGACTGGGCAGAGCCGTGGGACTGGCGCTAGAAGGTAGAGGTGCAGCAGCTGATGATGGGTTGAGCTTTTGCCGAAGAACATTGACCAAATCTGTGCCTTCTCGCCCGGTAGAAGTCCATGATCAGAGATGGGTCCAGGATATCCCGTCATGGCACCCAACTTCTCTCCTCTGCGCCATTACCTTTCCAGTCCACAAGATACTGTACGCCCCGGCGACGGACGTCCAGTAGTCTCCTAACCGTATAGGTAGGAGAGCCATCCACTAGACGAGGGGGAGGAGGGGTGGGTTGACTGCTGGCCAGATGGAGAGGAGAGAAGAACACAGGTTTGACCCTGAAAACATGAAAAACAGGGTGGACCTGACCAAAGGGAAGAGTGAGTCTGAGCCTGACAGCCACTGGATTAACCACCTTGGTGATGTGGTATGGACCAATGAATAGGCGCCAGCTTCCGAGAAAGCACTCGGAGAGGCAAATCCTTGGTAGAGAGCCATACCCGCTGACCACACACATAGGTTGGGGGAGAGGACCGGTGACGGTCGGCCGCTGCTTTGGTCCTTCTTTTGGTTTGGAGCAGAACCTCTCTGGCCTTGACCCAGGTGCGGCGGCAGCGACGGACGAAGGCCAGAGCAGACGGGACTGCAGCATCGGGTTCCTGTGATGGAAACAGGTGGATTATAACCCAACGAGCAGAAAAAAGGGGACTTACCTGATGCAGCCGAGGGGAGGGAGTTGTGGGCCTATTCTACCCACGGGAGTTGAGAGCACCAGGAACTAGGGTAGTTAGGTGTCAGACAGCGGAGCATTCTAGCAAGATCCTTGTTGGCCCGCTCACATTGCCCATTGGTCTAGGGATGAAAACCAGAAGACAGCCTCGCAGAGGCCCTGCTTTGTCTAGAAAACTCTTTCCAGAACCGGGAAGAAAACTGAGGTCCCCTATCTGAAACCACGTCGATCGGTAAGCCATGGAGCCGGAAGACGTGATCCACCATCAGTTGAGCGGTCTACTGGGCAGAGGGAAGCTTGGGTAGTGGAATGAAATGGGCCGCCTTGGAGAAGCGGTCCACCACCATGAGAACCACGGTGTTACCCTTAGAAGAGAGAAGCCCTGTGACGAAATCAAGAGTAATGTGCGACCAAGGGCAGGAGGGAATGGGCAGGGGGCGGAGCAGACCAGCGGGAGGGCGATTGGACGTCTTGCATTGAGCGCAGGTCGGGCAGGCCAACACAAACTGTCTGACATCGGCGGAAAAGGACGGCCACCAAAAACGTTGACAGATGGCAGCCAACGTATCCCGATTTCCTGGATGGCAGACCAGTCTGGACGAGTGACCCCACTGCAGGACATCTTGGCGCAGCGCAGCCGGCACGATAACCGACCCTCTTGACACTCGGTTGGCACTTGCACCCCTCGACCGGCCATGGCTAGTCACTGTTAGATGCCCCAGGAGAAAGCGCTGACCACCATGCTCTCAGGAAGGATAGCCTCAACTGAGAGCACTATCTCTGGAGTCTCGAACTGCCGCGAAAGAGCATGAGGCTTGAGGGTGAAGTCAAATCTGCCAAAGAAGAGTGCCCAGCGGGCCTGGCGCGGGTACAATCTCTTGGCTGAACGGATGTATTCCAAATTTTATGGTCCGTCCAGAGCAAGAAGGGCTGCCCTCCCCCCTTCAGCCAATGACGCCACTCACCCATGGCCAGTCTAACCACTAACAACTCTCAGTTGCCGATGTTGTAGTTACGTTTAGCAGGATTGAGGCGGTGGGAGTAAAACTCAACTTTATTTATATAGCGCTTTGTGGCGAGGGGGGCGTGGTTTAGCGAGGGGAGACGAGCGGTGAGTGAGTGGAGCAAATGCAAACAACCAACACCTGTGTCTCGTTCCAGTAAGGGCGCGGGGAGACGGTATATAAAGACCAAGCAGACAACAACAGGGGAGAGAGAGACGGGCTGACCACGGGCTGCCACAAGCACGGACTTACTCGGTGGAGATCAAAGGACTTTACTGGATTATTATCTGCTCGAAGCGTGCTGAAGGAAAAGCCGTGGATTTATGTGTTATATGGACTTATATGGTTTCTCTTGTGACAAGTGACAATAAAAACCCATGTCAGTCCCGCCAACCTCGTTCTCTTCCTTCCTTGTTCTAGCGAACTCGTTACATGCTTTTTACAATTTTCATTGTTACAAAGCAGCTGTACATAAGACATATTGACTATAAGCAAACCAATTAAAGTTGTACCTGCAAAACAAGAAAAAGGTGAAAACAAAGACAGACAGACATACCCACATACAAAACACTCCACACACACAATATTCACACGTACTAACACACATACATATAGACACACGGACACGCACACATACACATGTACACAGACAAGTACGCGCACACACAAAGACAGGCACACACACACACACACACATGCAAAGTGAGAGCACACATTTAAGATAAAGGAGAGAGAAGCACAGGTCAAATATAACAGACTATAAATTCCTATATACAATATTAATTAAGTAAGACTTTAAAATTTTAAAGCATTCCCCCCGGCCAGGCAGAAAACACTATGCAAACGGCGGCGAGGAACCCAAAACTCTAATCGTGAAAAAAAACCTCAGGAGAACCCAGGCCCAACCAGGGGATTCCAGTTCCCCTCTGGCAAAAGCTGCTGCCTCTGCACAAGCTCCAGAGATCTTGCACAACAAGGCTAAATAAAATAAATAAACTTACTAATAAGGTAAATTATAGTTTAAGATTATCATTAATAATCTTGAAATTTTGTGGTGAGGACGTGTCAGGTGACCGCGTCCTTCTTTATCCAGCTCTATCATCTCAGCTCTTGTCAGGTCGCCGCTTCCCATTCTCCGCTCTACCATCAGGTCTGGCCATGAACTGCATCCTGCTCGCTGTGGTAACCTTGGAACAATGAGACAAGACTGGCTGAGAGTAGAGTACTGTTCTGCACTCTTTGATGCAACAAGTACATCAGTTGTGTTTTTGGTTCTGGTTGATTTAACTAATGCAGCCTAAACCCTCAGAAGATTTATATTATGGAAGTCTAGTGTATGCAAGATTAAAAAGATGCGTCTTTAGTCTAGATTTAAACTGACAAGAGTGTGTCTGCCTCCCGGACAGTGTAGGGAAGACTATTCCAAAGTTTAGGCGCTAGATAGGAGAAGGATCTACCACTAGGGCTGTCACGATTATTAAATAATCGTCTCATCGCGATTGTTTGACCTCATCGCGATGATTTCGGATCATCGCAATTATCGCACATCTCTATAGAAGACACTAGGGGGAGCTGTAGTGCATCTGTATATTGCATATTTTAGTGTATATATTGTTACTAAAGCATGGTAATACTTGTAAAATGTACCACCACAACACAATCACCTAAAAAAAAAAAAACATATACAAATTACCTGCATTATACCTATTATTTAAGCAAATCTCAGTGGGAAAACCAGTCTACCAAAATTTCATTAACACAGAAGTAAACTTTTATTGTAGTCTTGCAAGTGAGAAAAAAACAGACTAGAAGCTTTTCTATGACTGATAGTATTTTAATGGTGGCTTCAATTCACACCTGATCAATTTACTTCATTTACAAGTATTTGGTGGTTGTATTATTGACAGGTAAAAGCCTAAACCTGAAATATATGATGACCCAATTTTTTCCAATGTATTTCCAAGAAAAAAACAGTCTTGTATTCAGAACAATATGGTAATTTCAATCGCTGAATCAAAAATGAATGAGAATTAAATGTCAAAGCTCAAAAACAGACAATTAATCGCCATAATCGCCAAAGCCCTAAAACAGACAATTAATCGCCATAATCGCAATGATTTATTAGACAATTAATCGTCAATCAAATTTCATAATCGTGACAGCCCTATCTACCACCTGCACTTGATTTTGAAATTCTAGGTATTACCAACTGACAGGACGCCTGAGAGCGTAATGCACGTGAAGGACTGTAATTCAAAAGGAGTTCATTCAAGTACTGAGGAGCTAAACCATGTAAGGCTTTATAGGTAATAAGCAAGATTTTAAAGTTAACGCGATGCTTTATAGGTAACCAGTGCAAGGTTGACAGAACCGGGCTAATATGTTCATACTTTTTTGTACGTGTAAGAACTCGAGCTGCCGCGTTTTGGACCAGTTGGAGTTTTTGTAATAAGCCTGCAGGGCAACCACCTAACAGTGCATTACAGTAGTCTAGTCTTGATGTCATGAATGCATGAATTAACTTCTCTGCATCTGACATTGACAGCATATGACGTAGTTTAGATGTATTCTTAAGATGGAAAAACGCAATTTTACAGGTGTTGGTGACGTGGCTTTCAAATACTATCGAATAGAACGCCAAGATTCTTTGCTGGCGATGAGGGTTTTATGGAACATCCGTCAATAGTTAAGCAGTATTCTTGGTTGTTACTTATAGCAGTTTTCGGTCCAATAAGTAACACTTCTGTTTTGTCCGAGTTCAGTAATAAAAAGTTGTTACTCATCCAGTTTTTTATATCTACTATGCATTCCATTATTCGATGGAACTGCTGTGTTTCATGCTTCGAGGAAATATAAAGTTGAGTATCATCAGCATAACGGTGAAAGCTAACTCCGTGTCGCTTTATTATATCTCCTAGAGGTAGCATGTATAATGCGAAGAGCAGAAGCCCTAAGACTGAGCCCTGTGGTACACTGTACTGGACTTGCGATTTGCGTGACACCTCATTGTTTATTGCTACAAAATGAAAACAGTCGGATAAATAAGATTTAAACCATTTCAAAGCTATTTCTTTAATGGCTGCACCTTCCCATCTGCAGGGGATCGCTGAGACAAAACTGCGCTGACCCCGACATCTGATGCATCGACCTCGACAATAAATTGGAACGTAGGATCTGAAACAGACAAAACGGGACTTCAACGAATCAAAGGCAACCTGAGCGTCCTTATTCCACCTGAATGTCACTTTGGTGGAGGTAAATGCAATGAGAGGCACAGCAATGAGGCCAAAGTTCCTGATGAATCGCTGGTAGAAATTGCCGAAACCCAGGAAGCGCTGGAGGGCCTTGCGAGATTCGGGGGTGGGCCAGTCGGCGACAGCCTTTATCTTAGCCGGGTCCGCCTGGATACCGCTGGAAGAAATAATATGACCAAGGAACGTAACCGACTCGGCGTGGAATTCGCACTTCTCTGCCTTGACATAAAGCTGGTTCACGAGCAGAGCCAGACAGAAGAGTGAGGACGTAGGCCACTTTGGAGCGTACCGACTGGGTTGAAGAGAAAATACTAGAGCGCATTGCGAGAGGAAAGCCCTGCAGGAGCTTGGATTGCCATTGTAGATCAGCGGATTGTTAGCATGAGGCTCAGCATTTGGTGAACGATTCCCGGGGTCAAGCTGGATCTCGTCCAGACGGGAACGAAGTTGTGCCATCTGTGTGTTGAGCGCTCCCATCTCTTGGGCGGCTGCGTTGAGCTGAGCGCCCTGTTGTCCCAACAACGCACCCTGCTGTGCGAGAGCAGTATGGACAGGATCCGTCCCCACTGACTCCATGTTGGTCAGACGTTTCTGTCACGAATCACTCAAGAGTCAAGTGCAGGGTTCAGACAATTTATTGAAGGTCACAGACAAACCCAAAAGCCCGCCGGAGCAGAGAGAATCACAACCGCCGTAGCGTAAAGATCAAATGTTCACAGGGAAAGCTACTAGCTAAAGGGCTTGAGCGCTCAGCCGGTAGAGGGGGAAACCCAAAGGGAAAAAAGGGCAAACAAATCCCAAGACAAGACACGACAAGGTGAGCTATAAAATCAAAATATTAACAAGACTAGACTAGGTAAGAATCTCTTAAATGGTCAATCCGGAAGGGAATAAACTCTAAAGGTCTGACACGGGACAAATGACAACACGCGGAAAATAAGGAGAAGGAGATAGAGCAGAAACTAAGGAACCAGCCGTGGCGAGAGGAATCGTGAGGAGACCCAGGTGAAACGGGGAAAACCTAATGAGTAGATTAACAAGGTAACGAGGGGGGTGGGTTGAAACATGCGGACTCCGAACACGTGGCGAGCTGTCAAAACAGAGTCACGTGTCCGACATAACAAAGTCAGAGGATAACACGGAAAAAACAGAGAGTGCTAGACCCGAGACCCAACAGTTGTAGCCTACAGATATGTGCCGATTGGTTGATGTTGTATTTGTCCCGTCCCTCCTGCGCTGTGATTGGACGGGCTAGTAAAAAGTGACATTGATGAGCACGATCATTTTGCATTAACACATCGCCCCACACTGGATGTATAATGAGCAGCAATAAACTATATTTTAGCATTTTAGAATGCATACACTGCTGAAAAAGCTATAGAAACCATAACATAAATTCTACAGGATTTAATGGTTGTAATGGGAATTTTATTAGTTGTAATGGAAACAAAAGTCTCTACTGGTATGTCTATTGATGAGACAATTAAATTATACGCAAATAATGCCCAAAACACACTAAAAAAAAGGCATTTAATAAAACCTAATGGTTTTCAGTGGAGTTTTAATGGAAACCTTTAGAATATCTGTGGTGTTTTTTTTTCAGCAAGGGTAGTCATACTTTTGTGGTTATATTGATAAAAGTAACGCAAAAGTAGTGTAACGCATTACAACTCAAAGAAATTAATATTGTAATATATATTTTATTTATTTATAAATATATAATACTATATTATTAGTATATATAGTTACTTTTAAATGACAGTAACTAGTAAAATAAAATTTATTACATTTTGGAGGTAATTGCCCAACACTGGCTATCACAATGTTAAATGCAGCTTTGCCAGACTGACTGTGCCATAAAACTCTATTGGTTATCCTAAAAGGAGGCGGAGCCACTCAATATGTCTCGCGCTCTCTACATTTTTCAGTTGAAATAACATCAACACATCAAATAATACTGCACGTTCCAAGGCATTGCACTGGGACTTTAATGTACGGGTAGTTCCAGTAAGTTGGATCAACATTTGAAATTAACTGACAAAAAAAACGGTCATTTTTACCTGTCTGATCAAAAATTGCACTGTAAACATAAAAAATAGAAGTAACTTGGCAAATGACCATGCTATAAGTGGAATTATCCATGGCAAGCCTTGCAATAAAGGATTTTAATGCACTCCGCTTCACGTCGGGTGGTTCTTGGCCTCCACTTTGTCCATTAAAATCCATTAACGCACAGCTAGCCGTGGATTATCCCTTACTTGAACATATTATAACTACATCATTGTCTGCATCACATATTGAGAAGGCGTTCCAGAGATTGAGGAGACTACGCTATTTCCCCACACCAATATCCCGTAAGGAGATGTCTCTAGCACCTGAGGAAGAGAAACCTACTGCTGACAAGGAGAACAAATCACATTCTTTTAGCCAAACACAGCAGGTAAGAATTATTAAGTGGAATTAATTACCTACTGTAATATAATAACTGTTTTTGCATATGATATATAAACCATTGTAAAGAACACTGGTCCAGAAGAACTTGCTGTATACGTTTTTGAACACTATACACATTATAAATATTAGAACAAAATACAACCAACTTAATGTTTAGAACAGAATGAAAATATAAACAAACATCTTAAAGATCTAATTTTATGAGTGAAATAAAAAAATCAAACATGAAGTTTTTCTGGACCGGTGTTTTTAAGTCTTGCAAAATAGTCTACAGTATATGATATAACATTTATTTCTAATTATACATAAAGGTTTTTATTTGAATACGTTTCTTCTTTAATGTGTTGTGGGTAGTCAAGCAAACTGAAAACCTCATACAGGCGATGATATAGTTACAGTATTTTCATATATTACTGTAAGATCTTGAGGAGACCATCCCCAGTATTTGTTGGGATGTCCCACCCACTATCTGTACCCCATTTCGCCACACCACCATTTACTGAGATGTCTCCACCACGCAAGGAAGAGAAACCAGAAGAACATGCTGTTTAAGTTTTTACATTATAAATATTAGAACAAAATACAACCAATGAATCAAAATATTAAACAAACATCTGTAATGTTTTTTTAAACATCTTTAATAAAACATCTAATTATAAATGTGACACAGATGCGGTATCAAGCCGCTTACAAATCTTATATCAGACATTGAGCACATTGTAATTTGTGTTTAAGGTATTTACACATAATTATTTCACTTTTTATTATCTTTGAAGCTCTCTGACTGTACATCGTCTGGTCTGGATCATCACCTACTGCCAGAATGTAAATCGTGTGTTCACCTAGTTGATTCAGATGAGTGGATTCAGGTTGAGCCGTCAGTCTGTAGAGATGAAGGAGAGTCAAAGTTCAGGATCAGCACTCAGCCGGGCCGGTACGAGTGCATCAGGACCACAATGCGATGGGTCTGTGATTGTGATGTCACACTTCAGTATCATGCAGTGGACGGACGTTCCCTCATTTCAGAGCTGGAGAGACTTCAGTGTGAGCAAATCGGTCCTGTGATGGATGTGACAGTGATCTCTGGGAAACTGATGGAAGCTCATCTGCCTCATTTCGCTTGTTTAGCAGAGTCTGACCCCACTCTCAAAGATGCTGTGAAGGTTCTCATCCAAAAGGATGAGGGTGTGATTTTACAACCTGTAGAGTTGACACGCTTTCATGCCAAAATAATCCAACCATCTTTCTGTCCAGCAACTCCAGTTGCAAAAACAAAGACTAAACGAAAAGAACATTTCAATCTTCTTCTCTACATGCGATGTAAAAATCCTCCCATTCTTCATGTCTACTTCTTTCCACTGAACGATACCTGTTCAAAAGATAAAGTTGAGCAGAGTGAAAGATCAAGTCTTCAGATCAGCCATCCCAGACCAGATAGGCCATTTCAGATGAACGCAACTCATTTTCTCAAGGTTCCTGATGCTTCTGTCCATCCTATAGAGGGAATTACATTTAGGAGAGATATTGACCCAAACTTCTTCAAGGTCAAGCTGGTTCAGGATGGTGATGTACCTATGGCTCTTATCAGAGAGAAAGATACTAGCGTTGTGTGGGAAGCAACAATTTGGTCAGATGACCAGTTAAATCCAAGGCAAATACAAAATCAGCCAGAGCAACGTTCTAAGATTGATATTGATAATTTTGTTCAAAACCACTGGTCAGCTCTCATTCAAGGAGTTGAAAATGTGATGAGTATTGCAGATAAACTGCGTGAGCAGAAAATAATTCAAAGAGAAATATATTCAGAAATGCTAAACAATAACCGTACTAGTCAGGATAGGATGAGAAAGATCTGTTCCATAGTTGATGCAGGTAATTGGTCTATAAAAGCTAGATTCATATTGATTCTTGAGGAAGAGGAGCCCTATCTTTTTAAAGAGCTCTCTAAATGATTGTATTGTTGTGAAACGGCAATTGCTGGATGACCCTAATGCTTTTTCAGCTTTAACACATTGTCTTACGCTACGAAAAAATATGACTATTAGTGCATGAAGTGTCCAACATTTGTATATTACTTTATTTATACTATAAAACATACAGTTATAACCAAATAAATAACCTATATGACTCCTTTTAAGGCATACTTGTCATATTTTTTAATTTTACATACTTTTTTTAAGCACCATATAAACTTGGCTAACTAAATTCTATTACCATACAGCTTACTTTAACAAGCCAGGATAGGTAAGAACAGATCTGCATTTTAAGTGGTTTTTATTTAAAAATGTAATTCATATGCATTCTTCAGGAAGAGCCCTATAACCTTTCTTTAAAAGCATTGGATTCTGATTCTTGTTAAATTGATTACTTTAGAAAAGAAACATGTAAGACATGAGTGCCTGCCTTTTAAATTGGCTGGTTTAAGAAATAAAGACAAAAGACCTAGACAAAAATGTATTATTCTAATGTATTGCAGGTTATTGTATTGTACTGATTATTGTTAATTGCATTCATGTTACATGGTGTGGTCATTTTAAAACTCAGAGCTTGACAAATATACAGAGGTCCAAACATGTAGACTGCAACAAAATATTTTATTGCCTGATAAGATTATTAAATGAAAAAATGTTTTCTGTACATTTTTCAAATTCTTGTCCTGATTTTTTAAAAGTCTAAGTTTGTAAATGAATTCTGGGACATTACAATAGGTAAGTAGTGCTATTTATCTCATACACAATTTCATACTAAAGGGTAAATAATGGTAGTAAAAATGTCAAATAAATACAAACGTGCAGTCTTGTATCAAAAGATACATTTGTTTCATTAATTGCAATTATTTAAAAAAACAAACGCGGCTTATAACTAATATCGTAACCTGCTGATTAAATTGTACATTTTAAAGTATGAACTAAGAGCTTACGTTTGAAAAAATAAAAGATAAAATGTGCTATTTACATTTTTTTTCCCATAACAGTTGTTTGTTACAGCTGTACATAAAATGAGATTGAATTAGATCTGTCCATAATTATCAAAGACACAGTTCTGAATGATGGTCAAAAACCTCTCCATCACTGTGTGTATACAGCATGAGGTCCGAATCACATTTTGTGTGCAGAGAATAATTAGTTTTCAGCGGCAGGAGGGCAATGTGACTCTCTGCTCATCCATCCTCTTGGCCTGTGAGCGCATAATGAGACTGAAGAAGTCTTCATCTGGGACGGTGGGTCCTCGAGCAGAAGAGGGAGGAGGAGGAGCACAGCGCTGATCATCCAGACGAGACCCCTGAGAAAAAATGTCAAAAGACAATTTAACACCTGGTTGTTTTACTCTAATAAGGCTGCTCAATGAATCAATTTTTCAACAGTAATACTGCTATAATGGATTTTTTTTTAATGCATTAGAGTAACAATTTCCTTTTCCACACATACAAATGTTCAGCATTGCAATTTCTCACCTGACACTTGACAAGCATGTCGAAGAACTGATCGTCGGGTTCAGTGGCATCCGTGCTAGCCATGACCTGACTGAGGATCATCCGTCTACTATCAGTGTTGTTGTGCTCAGATAGTGTGCGCAGGCCAGGCAAACTGTTGCCTATTCCTGCCCTCTGCTCGTCCAGCCTCCTGCCCTGAGCGTTCGCCAACAGCCTGAGAAACGGCTCCTGACCTGGAGTTGCAGCAGACTCTGAGACGGCTGGAGAAACAACACGATATATGATGTTATGATCTATACAGCACTTGAAATTCAATAGCATGATTAAAGACAAACTCATTGAATAATATTGTGGCAAAAGAAAAGAGTCTAACATTTCCTGATGGTTCCAGGTGGTGTGTTGGGTGGAGAAGAGCCAGATTGAACCGACAGATGGCTCCTCCCATCCTGTATTACACACCGCTGGTCATCCATCCGGTTGCTCTGAAAACGACTCAGCAGGTCAAAGAAGCCCTCATCTCCTAAAATATCTGTACTGCCATTCTGAAAGGTCAAATATCAGGTACAAAAGCTGACCGTAAGCACTTGTGTATCAACAAAATGCACAAAGACAAACTATTGTGTGTTCAGTTGTTGCATTCACACACTTTGTTCTGAGGTGTTTCTCTTGTGTTGCTGGTATCCTGCAGGATTTTACTGGAGCTGCTCTGCAGTTTGTGTTTCTTTCCTCTGAAACGATTGACGAAGGAGAGTCTTGATGACGACTTGGCCAGTGTGGATTTGGGCTGCTTGAAGAGAATATCACTAGTCCACTTCTGGGCCTGCAGGACAGGCATCACAAAAGATGAACATTTCTTCTTGTTGATGACTGTGAATATGACTTGGAAACCAGATCAATACACGCAATAATCGTCATTTCACACTCACGCTGATTTTGTCAGGTGTGAGTTTCAGCAGCTCTAGGTTCTCCATACTGTGCCGTCTGCTCATCTTGGGTCTCGCTCCTGGACAAGAACAAACTTTATTTAATAAGTATACAATAAATTAGCTGAAAGGCATAACAACAAACATGCAGACTAATGGAGCTGTACCGTGCAGGTCGTAGTCGATGTCTTTGCTCTCCGAAAGGACAGAATTGTTTGTGCTGTAACTGAGACCGAGCACCATCTGAAGATCTGAGACGTTCATGCGAGCAGTGAGCTCACCGCTTCGATCTCCAGTCTGTATGCAAGAGGTTTCATAGCAAAGGATAGGACATTTACAACAACATCAATGCGTTATGGATTTCATTGTGCCTGCTTGTATTTAGTTGTTGACATCTACACATATTCATAATTAAAACTGATGTGTATTGTAAACTGACATTGATAACTTGTATTGAGCGTTTTTTTCCCTTCACCTAGTTCATTTGAACTATGAGTGAGCTTAGTCGAAATGGAAAAAAACATACATTTATTTTTAAAAGGAGCATAGTCTATATGTAACCTAGCAATGACTTTTAATGAAAAATGTGTAACTGTTCCAAGGCAACAGTTGAACGAATGTGTGGCTCTGGTGACGACAGACCTCTTTTGAGATTTCCAGGTGTTTCTCAGCAAAGTGCATGGCCTGGTCATGATTCCCCAGTGCTGTATGTGCATTCCCTAAACTCCAGCAGGCCCTGCCTTCACCGATCCTGAAGAAAACAAATAATTCATGAAAAAGTACACGCCTCATTATTTTTGTGTACATGTTGCGCAATGTAAGTAACTGCTTAAATTTCACATTTGCTGGCTGGCTGTGCGTGAGCACATTACCTATCATTGAGGTCCTGAGCGATGATGAGATGTTTCAGATGGTAGTCGATGGCTCTCTCATAGTCCTGCAGCAGCGTGTACGTGTTACCCAGACTGTAGCAGGCCTGAGCCTCCACCGCCAGATCTTTCAGCTGCCGCGCTAACTGTAGAGCTTTCCTACACAACACAACACAACACAAGCACAATCCCCTTATCACCATCTAAAAAACTAAACTAATACTGGGCATAAGAAGAAGAGTCGTTTGAGTAAATTTACAATTTATAGTATTCAAAGGTGCACTGGAGGAAAAATACTCACCTGTAATGTTCTGCAGCCTTCTCAAAATCACCAAGGAATATACAGGCATTTCCAAGGTTGCAATAGGCTCTCCTCTCTGCAGAGCGGTCTCCAAACTCTTTAGCGATGAGCAGACGCTAAAACAACAAATTGTTCACACACACGGCAGTGTAAGGGGTTCTGCCAGGTTTATCTGTGTGTTACATCAAGACACTGTGATCTGGGACTACCACATTTCATTCACCTGTTCATGGGACGCCACTGCATCCCGAAAGTTTCCTAGGAGGTAGTATGTGTTTCCTAGATTCCCATAAGTCCTTCCCTGTGCTGCTCTGTCTCTGAGCTCCTTTACGATACACAGGTTTGCCCTGAGAAATCCCAGAAAGAAAGGAGGGTCTTTAGGACACAGGACTGTTTAACTAGTATGTTGTTGCTCTTTCCACAGAGATTTTCATCTCTATGTTTTGTTTGGAATTCGGAGTGTTGGTGGCGAACTCACTCGTAGTATTCAGCTGCTTTTTTTAGTGCTATCATGACCTCATCGGGGAAGTCTCCGGGCTCTGCCCCGCTCCAGCAAATGCTCTTTCCCTTGGCATGGAACACATTTCCAAAATTATAAAGTGCTCGAGCTTCCCCCACCTGCAAAAAAAATTGTAATCAACAACAACAAAAATCACTTATTACTGTATTACTACTTTAATACACCTGGACAGGGATATTTTTGTGATTGAAATATTCAGCCAAGTAGGTTTGTCTCTCCTTTCTGCAATCTTCTATGAAATCTATTATTTACAACCATTTAACCATTAATTCCTTAATTATACAATTTAATATTTTTGTTGCCAGTTTTGGAAATAAAAACGTACAATATACTATTATGCGCATTTCTATTGTGTACATTAAATGCTAAACTTACCATGTCGTCCAGTTCTCTGGCGATATCTAAATGCCTCTGGCAGCAGACCACTGCTTCATCAAAGCGTCCCAAAACCTTTAATGTGTTCCCCAGGTTACCACTAGCTTTAGCCTCACCAAGCCGATCCCCAGTGGTCCTGAAAGAACATTAGGTCTGTTAACAACATCCAACACAAATATCAAACAATACTTATCGAAGTCTGATACTCTAGATTTTATAGTGTGCCAAATACAATTTGTAATCATACATCATTATAGCTTGTCAAAAACAAATTGTAATCATATATCATTATAATAAGTAGGGGTGTGTGTACCTAGTTAATGTAAGATCATGGTGATGGAACTCCAGAGCTTTGCTGTAGTCATGCAGGTGAAAGTAGGCATTGCCCAGTTGACTATAGATGGCACTCAGAACCTGCAGGTCTTCTGTGCCAACCTGCATGGCCGCCTCGAAGAAAGAAACACCAGCCCTGTAATCCCCCATTTTACACAGGCGTTCCCCCTCCAAAGCCAGGTCCAAACAGGACGCCTCCATCCTGCAGGGGGCAACATAAACGATTTAGTTTTTTCCTGATTGGCTGATTTCTTAGCCCTTGTTTGTCCAGTAATTTTTCACACAAACATCTTCGTAATACTACTGATTGTACTGCACAAGACAAGGTTGTTACACAATTCATCACACAACATAAACACAAGGAAAACAAAATCTATTAATAAAAAAAACCTCAATAATTCAAAGTCATTTTTGATACATGCAGAAGCTGGGGGATTGATGAAGTTAAATATTGAAACCGCTTTAAATAATAAAATCCAACACAAATATCGCTTCACAAATTAATCTGGCACAGCAAAACCTACATGAAAAATGAAACAGTCCTTGCAAACATCTTCAACTATTTTCCACAGAGGGTTAACCGCTACACAAGGCCATACCTGGTGCGTCTCCTTCTCACACACTTAAAGCAAACGAAACATCTGAAAGGCATTTAAAGCGCTTCGTTGTCTCCTTAAAAAGTCCTCCGGCGGGGCTGTAATCTCCAGAAGCGACTGTCCCAAACACACATACATCCCGAAGAGGCAACAATCTCCAATCAAATAAAGTCACCAATAAATAACACTACACACTGAAATGATTTCTAAAGAATATTCTACAAAGCGGTTATCCATCTTTCAATGTCACAGTGGACGTCTTTGACAGCAGAGGTTGAAGATGGCTTTGGGAAAAACTGTGGGGCTCAGCACTTGTGCAGCTAATCTGATTGTGTTTCTGTTTTCCACTGTCGTGTGTGATTAGAGACCACTGAGAGAGACACAACAGAGATTAGACCCCGCTGTGTTCGCCTTATTTCAACATTAGACAAGTAGTTCTAAAACCTGATCAAGAAAAAATATATCATTTGAAATTTGAAAACAATAAATGACCCCATATTGTATTGTTTTACTTGTAATATCAACCTATTTAAACAGATGGAAAAACAGATACCGACATGATCTTCAACAGACATATTCATATACAAAACATATTTTACCCGAGCAACAGATGTTTACCAAAGCGCAAAGGTTCACATACATTATAAATGATTCACAATCATCATAAATGATTCAAAGCATTATTAAATATTGAGGACCGTGACAAAAGCACTCCAGTCTGCTTTTCTATTACACACCGGCATTTTTCCACATACGCACACGCGTGAGGAAACTTGTCTATTAATATATAAAAAGCCTTGGGAAAAGTAAGGTCAAATCCAGATCCATGGCAAGATTGGATTCAGTTTGATATTCAATATCAGTCACACACAGAAGACAATGTTGTAAGCAATAAACAAATCAACTAGTTGCATGTACTTACAGTCTAATAATAAACAAATAACTAGTTGCATGTACTTACAGTCTTTACTTGAGTCTACATGTATCTTTAAAATCCATCCTCATGCACTACATCACAGTTAGAAAGTTGTGTAGTTCTCAAGACTCATAAATCCATTCTTATTAATGACCACAGTTAAATTAGTTATCAAGTAAATTATCAAGTATTTGATGTAGTCAAGCAAAATCACACTTTTTTATTGTAAAACGCTTTCAAAGAAAACTCAAATGAATGACCGCATGCCTACCTGTAGTGGACATGAAAGGTTTGGTTGTCATTCGGCATGCTAACTGCTGCACTGCTCGCAGCCATCGAAGAACATTATCAAGCGCTGATCCGAGCCAAATCCAAAAAAGTAGTCCATCCAAAAAAGAAAAACGACCCAATTCCCATGCAGGAAATGGTTAAAAATCCCTTTACTCCCAATTAAAGTCTCATTGATAATTCGTGGTGCCAGAGTCCAGTGTGGGAACAAGAGTTGGGCATATCCACATTATTATAAGTCACGGGAACTGCCTTTCCATAGCAGTGGGTTTGGGAAGTGTGTATTTGTGTGCGTGTCGTGTCCGGGACTCTCTTCCGGAGCTCTCTGTGAAGAGAACACAAGATGCCGAATGTGAAGCCTCATTCTGAGCGCAATGCCATGGCAACACCCACTAAGTCGCAGATACATGCAAGGAGGGCAGATATTAAGAGCGTGTGTGTGTGTGAGCTTTGTGTATTTGAATCAGGGGCCCTGCAAGTGATCGGCCCATTAATGATCATCTTCAATGCATGCAAGCAAGAACCAAAGGCAGCCACAGAAAGAAACATTATTCAGGTCTGATCTTAACTACCTTATTTCCTCCTGCATGACCAGACTGCTACAAAAATGTTCAACAGTGTCCCATAACAACAGTCTAAAAATGATGGGGTGTTCAACTCATGGCTGGGTAAAATATGGACAAACCCAACCAACGGGTTTAACTATGCCGGGTTGGTTTAACTCAAAATGCTAAACTGTTTTAACCAAGATCTGGACATTTTCTTATTTTAGACCAATGTTTGGGTTTTTCATTTCTTACCCAATCATGGGCTGAAACACGCCACCATTTATAACAGAGAACTCCAATCGTGACTGCCATAACTTACAAAAATAGTACAACTACTCCAGTTACATTTGGTAAGCTGCTTTGTCAATCTAACCCAGAAACAAGTTATTCGGCTTAAGGAACCACAGAGTTGTGATCATTAAAGCATTTACATTTTTATTTTAGAAACATATGGATTAAGAGAACACCATATTCTACTAAGGCACTTTTTGTATGTTACTTTGAAACACATTAACGTACAAACATTAAACATAATTATCACAGTAAGCGCTAATACTCCTTATGCGTATTAATCTGCATTAGTCATGAAATACCATTCGTAATCCATTTTACTTTCGTAACAGGGCTGACTTCTTGACGTGATAACTTCCTAAATAATGCGATGTGACACAATAATGCTTATGTTAGTAAAATCCAAAAAATATATTAAAATATATTTAAAAAAACAGAAAATTATATAACACTGCTGTCCTTCTGAAATCTGGTATCTCCATATTTATTGATTTTTAAATATTGCCATAAATCATCATTATTAGTCACACTTTATGTTTGTCAGGTGTTGTAAATATCTAAACAATAAAAAGCATTCAAATGAGCCAGTTTGGACATCTGAGGGTTTCGGAAGGACAGCGATGATAGCCAACATACATTTTGACATGTATGTTGGAAAAAAGCATAACTTGCCATGTTTTTCAGCTGAAGTATAGAAATACAAATCTGACTAATACAAAATAACTTTTTGTTACAAATTACAAATAACTGCAATATGCAAAAGGAGAATATTAGTGCGGAAAGTTTCATTTGGTTGGGAACACTGGTCCATAGAATTAAAAGAACAACACGTGTCAAAATTTTCTTCAAAGGAAAGACAAATGCACTCAACTATAAGCACTATCATACAAACTGCATGCTAAAACAAACACGTCCCAACATTTGTGCTAAAGACCTTCAAAATCTATTGTACTCTCTTTCTCAATTCCAAAGAACAAAAAGAACTCAAAAGTTACAAAACTGGTTTGTGTGTCATCATGCTAACAGATAAACAGCTGTGTGGTTTTCAGAGGCAGGTTAGCTTGACAAGATGAGACATGAACAGAGGTAAGCAAGAAGGCAGACATAACCCCCATGGCTCACAGTATGTGATGACTTCAGTCATTACAAAACAAGACATTGAGACCCCTTATGAAGAAAATACAAACCAAGCAGAAAGTGACAGAAAAGGAAATAACTAAAACATCTGCCGGATTCAGTACAGGGTGGGATGGATACGTTGGTCATAAAACACTTTGAATCAAGGTGTTTTCCAAATAAAGGAACAATGCTGAAGATGAATATATGAGTATATATAAAGACAGACAGAAGAAGAAAAAACAAACTATTGTAAGGCAACGCAAGGGATGCAGATAACAGTAAAAACTCTAGCCAATGTCAGTCCTCATACACAAAGCATTACGAGAGCAAACAGGACCCAACACTCCCAAAGCAAACAGTCAAATACAGCCTGGGTTTAAGCAAGCTGACATATTCACAAAACACAAACATGTCATATACTCCAACCTGAAATATGTGTCTGACTTCTAGGGGCAGCCTACACAAGTACACAGAGGAAAACATGACCATTACAATTCATAATACTTGATAAAACAATCCATTATAGGCTACAAAAATACAGAAAAGTTCACATGTACAAAGCCTTAATGACTCGTCACGATAAGACAAACACATGAAGGCTTTTGTATAATTATAAAATCATACTTTTAGACGTTTTCTGCTAGTCAAAAGTGTTTATTGTTGTTTTGCTGCGTTAGCAAGTTAGCGCGTGCGGTTCTCCGTCTCCTAACGGCCGTTACGGACAAGCTTTACTCATACTTACTCAAACTCTGCCGTTTCCTCACAGATCCTCCCCCGGTTTCTTCTTTCGGAACCAACTGATAAATAATACCGCATAAAACCAAGCATTAAAAACGACCGATGAGATGAAAACGTTAAAACAATAATTTGGATTCCTCGAGGCGATGTGTTGAGTAAACTTTACCCGGAGAGAAGAGTACTGGGGCGCGGCCGAGACTCGACCGGCCAATCAGAGTAGAGAATTCAAAGATACCACGCCTCGTAGGAATGACCAATTAAATTTGAATGTTTATCGGTCTACTTTGCAGCAAAACGATTACTTTTTTTGTTGAGTGCTGTAACACGTTATTGTCTCCTGTATTCTTGTTGAAAAACTGAAACTAAACCCAATACGCAATCTCTCTCAGGCTACTGTAACGCTTCAAATGAATGTTTTGGAGCATGGCTGACTGACAGATGATCTTAAAGCTTCACGTTCCCATAGCAATCACCTGTTTCACCCCACCCCCACGCGCGTGCACCACCTGCCCAGAAGATCAGCATCAACAACGGCATTTATTATTTAAAACGCTCAAGAAGATGATCCTGTGCCACGGACTTGAGATGCAAGAAACTTTGGACCTTGGTAATAGGATGTTATGTCATTCATCAAAACGGCGTGCGTAAAACTCCTGTCTGATCCCTAGAATCACAGGGCAAATATAAAGCAGGCATCAACAAGTAAGTGCAATGTCGTATTACGTAGAATATAAGCTTAAACGTAGCGTTTAAGCGTACTTTCTATTTTAAATGTATGTATTGATTTATTTAGTTAGTTAGTTTTACACATACTTAACTTCCTTCAGGACAGTATACAAATGCACATGCATTAGTAACATTTTTTAAAGTTTACTAATGTGATGTGTCTTCTTGTTGCTAAGAAATGAGTAGAGACGCAAGCCAGACGCGCACGAGCTCACGGAGCGGGTTTGATGGGACGCCTACTGGAGACGCGGACGGTGAGGATGACGCTCGCAGCAGACCTTCATCTGTGCTGTGGGAGAAACGCATCGAGCAGAGTATATTTGTGGATATTAGTGATGATGACAGCCTGCATTTCAGTGATTTGCAAGACGCCTTTACTGTTCATCTCTCGCAGGGATCAGGTGCACCCGGAAGCCCACAATTTACAGGTAAGAAATACTTAAAGTGCACAATATATGTAATTGATTTCAAGTATTTTTTTTTGGACTTATACATGGCAATGCCATCATGGTCTTATTCTAACACTTTCTTGAAATATATCAGCTCCAGCTTCAACCGTAGGCTGCTTTATTGAATAAAAATGTGTTCCTAAAGATTAAAACCCCTCATTGATTTATATTAAAGGTTGCAGAAACCTTATTTATTCGGTGTACATAAAGACATTTTATAAAATATAGTGCAACTTTGCCAAGACTTTAGAGATCATTTAATCTAATAATTTGTGTCTTAAATTAAAATGTGTGTGTCTGTGTATAGATGTGTCCTGTGAGACTGAAAAGGGCTCCACAGAGAGTACAGAATCGATCAGCAGTGAGTGTGTAGAGCATATTAACAAGTCCAGAAAGACCCCAATGCACAGATCTGCAGTAAAGGCAGTTGTTGAAAGACACGAGGATGATGCAATCAACACCAGCGATGAAGAACACGAGGAGCTCCCGTACGACGGTGCACACACCAGTGACAAAACAGGCCACGACGTCCATGCAACCTATTCAAATGGCTCTGAAATATTTGCTGTAATGTCTGTTAAAGAAACATCCAATCACAAAGCAACAAAACCTGCGGCTCCTCCCGTAGCCGTGAGCCACATCTCTGACGTCCTGCTCAGACACTTCACCCAGGAGGAGCTTCTTAACTCAAGCAGGATGATTGAAGCAGAGACCCTACCAGAAATCTCTCTGATGGACAGCGCGGATGAAACAGTGTTGAGTCGAGTAGTTTCTCGTGCTCCACGGATCAACTCAGAAGAGAGGGAAACGATTCAGAACAAAATACAGGAACCTAATTCCACAACAGCTAAAAGTGATGGATTGCTTGATGTTACTGTTTCAGAAGAAGATATGGAAGAAGCAGCAAACAACTGCAGCGATACAAACGTTTCAAATGTGTCTAACTCATCTAATAAGCCCGAAAATATGTTTATTGAGGATACGGCTTCCAGTCGAGGCAGTGATGTGGTGTCCGCTGGTGACGATGTTTCTCCGAAGCAGAGCTTCAGTGCCAGCTCTCTAGATCTGTCTAAAGCAGACGTACCCAAAGTCTCCTTCAGCAGGACCCGGTCCTTCAGTGAGATGAAATATGGACAGGGACAGGTGCATTACCCCTTACCTGACTTCTCTAAAGTGGCACCTAAAGTCAAAATACCTAAAGGTAACGGAACCGTTAAACCCATCAGTCACAGTCAGTCACCAGCTTTAGCACGAGTCCAGTCCTCCCCGGTAATTCTGGGTAAAAACACCTCCTCAGCCACAGCTGATGTCATCAGCAGGGTTTTAGAGGACTCCCACGTTGTGTTCTCGGATAAGGAAGAACAATCTGGACTAGCACATCAATTACAGGTGAATTTATATTTGTTACAGGTGTTTTATTGAAGGGTAGCACTGACTTTATTAGAACGAACGCATTAAGTTTGACTTATCTAATGTGTGACTCTCGGTTTGTTTACAGGCTGAGTATGACAGGTTACTCGCTAAATACACAGACACAGAAAATCTTATTGGTCAGGTAAGACTAACCAGGAATCAAGTGGGTTCCTGTCATCCATGTTGTCATATTTTATAAGTTCCTAGCATTTCTTTTAGAAGTTAATGTGTGTGTTGTTTTTAATTTTCTCAAACAGCAGATTCATGCTTCCAGTGAGCCTTCTGTGTCTATTAGCTGGAGTGAGACAACTACAAACAATGACAACATCACCAAACTGACAGCAAAGACCCCACAAGCACCAACTGCAGGCAAGAAGCCATTTTGTTTCCTGTCTCATATCACAGTGTAACCCTGACAGCAGGGTGACAAAACAGGGTTCAATGTCATATTAGTTTGACACATAAATAATACATTTTATGAAAGTTCATGACACAGGTTAGGCAGTTTCGTTTTTACAGTGGGTACACAATATTGACAACAAAATTCAATAAACACTAGACATAAGGTTGCTTGTTGTAAGTTATCAGAGTAAATCAGCTTTTGGAATGAGAGAATTTCAATTCCGCCCCTCTGGAATTGATTTATAAGATAAAAAGTCAAAAGATTATGAGGCCGCATGGCTTAAAAAGTAATGGCATACACAGAAATATCACTTATAATAAATACTGAATTTTTTTTTCAGACAGTTCAACCCAAAATTAATATTCTGTCATCATTTATTCACTCTCTTGTCATTATAAACCTGTATGGCTTTCTACCTTCTGCAGAACACAAAAGAAGATATTCTGAAGAATGTTGGTAACCGAAAACTGTTGGTACCCATTAACTTCTATTTTATAGATGCAATGAAAAGTCAATGGGAACCAACATTTTTATGTTTTCTTTGGGGGGGGGGGTAAACTATCCCTTTCAGTCAAAATTCTAGAAAAGAGGGTGCAATTTTGTCATCTTTCTTTAAGCCACATTTTAACTCTGATTGACAGACATTGTTTCGCATGGATCTTATTACATCTTTTTCTGAAATATTTACGTGTTATTGTATTGCATAATAAGAATTTGAAATTAGATAGCTGGTTACATACACAAAACATTAAAGTCACAAACGTTAAAAAACAAAGACCACCCAAAGGAAAGCAAATGTGCATAAATTGTAGATAATGGCACGGTGTCTTCATGTCTGGGGCGTGTGTTCGGCAGGTTCAGGTGAGGAGCAGTGCTGTCTGGTGCAGAACTCTCTACCTGTACAGACAGAACCACAGACACTGACAGACGGGGAAAGACTGACCTCTGACCTCAGAGAAATCATCAGCTCATTTGTGCAGAAGGTATAGCCAAACATTGCAAGCTGAAGATTGTTTACGTCTGTTTTTCGTGTTTCTTTGATTATTTAGTTCTGTGACATCAGTTTAGCAGTTTTTGCAGAAGCACGACACATGATCTTGTTTTTCCCTTTGTTTTGCAGGTGGATGAATTCAAAACATGTGTCAACACCATGTCAATGAATGTGCAAGAGCAACAGATGGTAGACACATTATTTGCCATAAACAAACTATTTTTATTCCAAGGAATAATTTGATAAAGGACTAGCCAAAAACAATGTCTTACAATTCAATAATGTTCAAACATTTTACAATGGTTTAATGGCATAACTAGTTTTTACCTTTTAATTTTGGATCTCTTTGCAGATGCTGAAAAGCATGATGGAGGCCCAGGACCAGTTGGAGAGGAATTACCTCACAAAAAGGGAGGAGCATCGTGCTCTTGAAATGCAAAACTACATGGGACTGGCCAGAAACACAGGAGAGTTTGATCCTGACAGGTAAACATCACACTGGGCTGGGCCAGAAGAAATGGACAGCATAACAAGAAATCTACCTCATACTTTTCTTTTGAGAACCAGATCATATTAATGTCATGAATGTCAATCTCAGCAATGTCACAAACTATGCTCAATTTGCCAAAGTATGCAACCAAAACAGATTCCAGAGAGGTCAGGTTCAATCTTTCAGGATGTGCCAGGCTGGGACAAACATATATTCATATTTGTGTTTAGGGAGGTGGAGGGGCAGATTTTCAGGATAGGTATGCACCTGGAGGACATAAAAGAACAGATCGACAGAAATGTCTGCCATCTTTTCAATCCTCCTCCATCATCACCCACTCCCTCTCCTCCACCTTGTAAAGATACCTCTCTCGCATCACCCCATTCATCACTGCATGAGGTAACATACATGGCATGTGTGCATCAATAATTACACTAATCTACAAACTAAAATACTATTCTCTCATATATGATATCACAAAACATTTAACCAGCACTGCTTTTGAAAGAAAACAACTTGCATGAAATCGCACTATTAATGTTTAACACAGCACTATAAATTTCATCTAATACTCGTGCCAGTAGACTAAACAAGCCAACATTCACTGACGTTAATGCAAAATACAAAATGATATTTATGAAAAATTTGACTCATCACTCCTTTTCTTTTGTCACTTCCTAACGCACCAAAATGTAATCCACCTCTCACGTTCTTTCGTCGTTTAACTCCTCCTTTGTCATTTGTTCACCTTCCAGACTTTCAGAGTTTGAAATTATTCATGTTTAATACACCACGTGGTCACACACACAGTGAAGCTGATATTGTTGTTTACCTCATATCCATTTGCATGCCTTCTCTTGCTCTGTAACACAATCTCTGAATGACTTGGCCGAACGGAGCGTGACGGTTTTGTGGATGCTGGCGTTGAATGAACGGCACGTGTCATATTGCAGGAATCACTCTTCTGCATCTCCACCATGAGAGAAAACATGGAGAATGAAGAAGAGGAGGATTTTGAAGTGGGTGACGAAGATATCCGAGCCGAAAGCAGCTTCATTTTACAGTACAGCCACATTTTATTCTTCTGGTTTTTTTACAAACCCATCACTCTATGTAGACTCAAAAAAACGATTATTTAAAACTAGGCTTCTATTATTTCTAGAGATTATAATGGTCAACAGTAACTTTAAATACTTTTTTAATTGACTTTGTTTAGCTGTTCTTTAGATGACTGAAATGGGTTGTAAGATGAGACTATATCATGATAGTCAGTTCTGCTCACTAGAGGCTGGTCAGGTTACAGAATATCAGTTTCATTACGGAAACACTAAGTACCTCCTGTTAGTTCTTGTGTATGTTCCTCTGCTCTCTGAGGTGTTCCACCTTCACCACTCCAACACCTGGAACTGCCAATGAAGAAGACAACCTGACGGCAACAGGAGAAGAAGACTTCTATGAGGACGTTCTGACACAAGGGTCCACTCCAGCTGCTTTAAAGCAAAAGCTGACATATGACAGGTCAGTATTTAAAAGTGGATTACACTATTTTAATGTAAAATGCCATGTTTTGCAAAATGATGTATCAACAAGAAAAGTTAATTTATGGTGTGTGCTCAAAAGATTATGTACATTAAGTGATTTCTGTTGCATGATTTTGTTTTGTTTGTCACATACTAAAAAGTATTTGGTAGGGCTGTCAAAAGATTAATCGTGATTAATCGCATCCAGAATAAAAGTTTGTGTTGTCTTTGTACTGTGCATATTAGTTTTGTGTTTATAAACACAATAACATACATATACATACATATACATATACAGTATATTGTTTACCTCATTTGTAAGTCGCTTTGGATAAAAGCGTCTGCTCAATGACTAAATGCAAATGATTAATCGCGTTTATATTTGGGTATAAAAATCATGGTAGTGCCGTGTTTTCTTCGACATGTTCCAACCATTTTATACAGTCTATGGTTCCAACACAATAGTATACTTTGTGTACCATATACCATATACCATACTGTACTTAGTACTGATTGATGGCTATACTCATATACAATGTACCATGGGGGTCGAATTTTTTTGTAGATGTGAGGAGAAGACTAGACCAGGTGAAGGCTCCCTCTCAAGTGTAGGAATTCATTATACAGGACCCTCTGCTGAGAACTCTCCTGAACCAACCAGAGACAAAACACAGGTAACAAACACATACATATAGACAGTGGAGGTGAAGAAAAACTGCTTAAAATCTCACAGCAATAATAAAAAAGTTTAGGTACATTTTCCCAAACCGTTTTTTTAGAATTGAGCTAGGAGGATTATGCCATATTCTATTATTTCAATTTTAACCAATCCAATATGATGTGTACTTTAATAAAAATGTAATTAAATCAGTAATAAAAATTTCCCTAATGCACATATTTTACAAGCAATTAAAAGATAACACCTTTATATACAGTACACATAAATCACAATGCAATAGTAGTCATTTATATAACATTCTATGTCCCTCCTGATTCTCACCCTAGTCGGTTTTGGGAGATAAAGTGCATGGAGGATTTTTAATGAAAGTCAAATTATTTTTACAGTGAAGATTCCATGGGATTTTGTGTTAGAGTGGTTATTGTTTAGTATTTACTGCCACAGTGCGTCAGCAGGTATGAGCTGTTTCTTGAAGGGAGGATGTTTTCTGTCTTTTAGAGATTTGTGAGACCAGAAATTGACAGTGGCTTTGGCAGTTCTGATATAAGCCGGCCAACCACAGGACTCTCCCACACATCCCCTAATGCTTTAAGGTACATTCATACAGACTAGTGGAGGCTAATGCTTGTCAGTTAACATCTGCAAATCACAAATATTGATGTGTAATATTGAACATTTTTCTTCAGTGCATCAAGAACAGTAGGTATATAAAGCATATAATGCATGCAATATATAAGAAGTACATCTTTTAATGAGTTTTACGAGTGCTTCCCACATATACAAACGTACAAAGTCCTTTAACACAGAGAAAGTACACACAGTTTTATATTCGTACTTACTCATAATGCAGAAATTAAACACTAAACCTCCAACTCATAACTGTTTAGACATTTAATCTTATTAATAAAAGAAATCTTTCAAAAACATTTAACTTGCGTCCTTTTTAGTTCTTCTGCATTATCTGATGATGTCATCAGCGTGGCGAGTATAAGTGGTTCTGACAGCGATGCCTCATATTCCAATGAACGAACAACTATATCTATAGCAACACGGCCTGTACAGCCTACAGTGAACAACATGGATTATGAAGAGTTGGACACAACCGAGTTGGCCCAGAATGCACCATTAAAAGTTAATAAAGTGGAAAAAGCATCAATAGGTGGTGCCGTGTCCATTCATGAGAACATGATTGAGGGAGGAGGACCCGTTCACCTGGGAAAGAACAATGCTGCATATGAGACACCAAACAGAGACAGACATTCATCATCACACTGTTCATGTCACAAGTGAGTGCTACTGAACTTATGAAATGTTACCTGAAAATTGTGAACTGTTGCTAATGGATCGTTTGCATTACACTTTCATTCTCGTTACTTTATGTGCAAAAATGCATAGTATGGTTTAATCAACACATTTTATATAGTAGCATTTGTTGTACTTAAATAAGAAAAAAGCAACTCTATTAAAAATATTGCAAAACAGTCAATTTAATAACAAGAATTCCTATTAAAACCATCCGGAAGTGATTTACAGTGATGCTGGATCGATAAATTGTGTTTATTTTGTTACAGTATGATGACAATAAGTCACGATACGATGCTGAGTGTCATCACGTAAACTGTTTATGTGGACCTAATTTTTTGTAATACTATTTCCAGTAGTGAGGTTATCCTTGCACTGCAGTACGAGGTGTCCCACCTCAAGAGGGCGCTAGAGGAGAGTCTTAGTCACCTACCTCATATGAGCAGGCGGGCCGATTACGTGACCGGCAGGTCTCATTCAGAGAGAAGGCACAGAGCACAAACCCGTGGCTCCAACAGGTACTCTAGGGTCCACAGGGTTTGAAGAACTGGCCCATCATATGTTTGCTTGCTGTCTGAAGCTTCTGATTTTTAGAAACTTGAAAAAACAATATACGTCTATTCTACCAGCAGACTTGTGAAGACAGACACAAGCCTTCAGAGGACTGAGGACTGGATCTCTTCTGATATGGAGCCCAGTATCAGTAAAGGTTGACAACTATACGACAACTAGACCTATTTATAAAATCTGGTTTTATAAAGGTGAAACTTGATGTAAATATTATGTCATGCGAACATGCACTTTTTGTCTTCATGCACCACAGGTTCACACTTTAATATGAACATTAGTGTTTGGTAATATAGAATTATAGTGGCAGGAATGAAAGTAATTTGAATAAAAAGGAATTAAAGTGTATTTGTGCACTTTAAGTCACAGAAGGTGACGATTCAGACCATACATTGAGTTTCCAGAGAGCCTTCAGTCCATCTCATGAACAAACACACGGCCGTCTCAGCTCTCTCTCTGACAGAAGATCATGTGACACCAGATCCCCATCCAAGGGTAGGATGAATACACTTGATAAGATAAATATTTCTACCGTGATTCATCATGTAAGATAAACTTCTAACCTTTGTTATCTCAGCCTCAGTACAAAGCACATCTCAGTTCGACCCGTCCAGAAGTCATCAGAGGGAGAGCACTGGGCTGTCCATCCACAACAAAAGTGCAGAAACAAGGTCAACCTACAAAAGTGTCACCCATAGACAAGCAAGTGAGGAATTACATTCATATCCAGAAATTGTTTGTATTTGTTTAATGAGTGTTGTGTTGCATGCTTACAAAATGTATGCATAGGGTGACAAAGCCCAATAGACAAACTGTGCCTTTTGTTGTTTCAGTGGGAAACCTGGGGAATATCTTTATAAACAGCAAAAAATCTGCCTCATGTTTTACTGCTCATACTTCCCATAAGCCTCTGCTGCAGGTAAACTATGGATCCTCCTGCAGTCTACCTGCTGGGTAAGCAATAAATCCCATTAAATGACTAAAATACTATTAATCGTATATCCAAAGGGAAGGTTCACCCAAAAATTCTGTCATCATTTACTCACCTTCGAGTTGTTCCAAATCTGTATAAATTTCTTTGTTCTGATGATCACAGAGAAAGATATTTGGAAGAATGCATGGAACCGGACAGATTTTGCCCCACATTGACTACCATAGTAGGAAAAAAACAACGGTAGTCAAAAGTGCTCCAGAACTGTTTGCTGTCCTACATTCTTCAAAATGTCTTCTTTTGTGTTCAACAGAACAAAAAAAGATAAAGGAATTTGTCCTACTATGGGAGTCAGTGGGGGGCAAAATCTGTATAAGCATTCTTCCAAATATCTTTCTGTGTGTTGATCAGAACAAATACATTTATACAGATTTGGAACAACTCGAAGGTGAGTAAATGATGACAGAATTTTCCTTTTTGGGTAAAGATCCCTTTAAGAAAAATTGAAACTAAAACACACCTGAGCCTTGTGACAAGTTGTTACAATATTTCCTCAATAGATTTGAAATTCCACATGTCGCCATATTTTTCCTGTAAATGGATAGTTCACCCAAAAATGACAATTCTGTCAACATTTACTCACCCTCATGTCATTTGCACCTGCAGAACACAAAAGAAGAGTTGTTTGCTTACCAACATTCTTCAAAATATCTTTTGTGTTCTGCAGAAGAAAGTCATACAGGTTGGAAGTGACAAGAGGGTGAGTGGAAGTGAGGGGTTTTATTTTTAGGTGAATTGTGCCTTTAACACACCTTTGATCTGTCAATGTTAGATGATTATATATCTTTATTATATATACAGATTGTTTTGAAATAAATCACAGTGATATCTTTCCCCGTGCTTGCTGATTTCTCAGGTTTAAAGTTCGGGATCAGGAGTCAGAACCGCCGGTGTCCAGCAGGAGGCGCTCTGCTCAATCTGACTCAGCACTGCTGCCCAGTAATGTCTTTTTTCAGCGAACGTCGCGAACCCCTGGAAGGAGACATTACACCAGGGTGAGTTTGTCATAGGGTTAACGTCCACACCATGAGCTGCATTCATACAACACGATCACAATGTATTTCTGTATGCACCGTACATAAAACCTTCTTTCAGATTGAGGTCAAAAGCACAATTGACATAAAAATGTTTCACAAATGATGCCCAATAGGATGACAGCATCTTGATTCATGTCATTTAGAGACATGTTTGATATGTCATGTTGTTTTTATAACTCAGTTTACTGTTTATTTATTCTCATTAGGAGGAATCAATCCATAAGACTTTGGACAAGGCCTTGCAGGCGGCTTTTCTAATGAAGCAGACAACAGACAGGATGGCTGACGCGCTCTCTGGTGACCTGGCCAAAGCTCAGCTCCAGAAAAAGTTTTATGGCATACATCCTCTAAGAAGCAGAACAAGAAACTGTGATTTCCTCTCTACCTGCAGTTCTCAAGCAAACTGAAAATTATAACAGAAAAAACAAAATCTCCATCTTCTCTTCTCTGTGGAAGTTTAACACAAGTTAACTGTCTGCGATATTCACAGTGAATGACAGGACAGAATTAAACCTCCTAATGTAGCCAACAGAATCCAATACTATTGCAACAATCATTACTTGAATTGTTCTCTATATCAGCAGCAGGTTTCAGCCGCAGTAATCTACAGCATATTATCTGAAAGGATTTTTTATTGAAATTCCGAGATATCGCCTCTGTTTTGTAAGGATATCCCTGTTTTTCCTCCAAGCTGAATGTTTCATTTGACACTTCAGCTGGGAATCATAGACAAAAACAACAAAAGTCAATTTTCGGTCATTGTTGGTGTGTGTGTGTGTGTGTGTGTGTGTGTGTGTGTGTGTGTGTGTGTGTGTGTGTGTGTGTGTGTGTGTGTGTGTGTGTGTGTGCGTGTGTGTGCGTGTGTATGTGTGCGTGTGCTAAGCTTCTGGTCATTGCTGGTTTTGTTAGTGTAGGGCAGCTTTGTGCTCTTTTGATGGTGTAGAATATATTACTTGTTTTCCCCCTTAAGTATAATCTAAAATGTAACTAAGCATTGTTATGTGTCTAGCTAGCACGTTAAAAGAACACGCACTCTATAAATTGTGACTGTAATGATAATGCAACAAAATTATATTAAGACTATAAGTCATTGTTATACATGATATTTTCATCATTTACATCATTTAGATTTAAAAAATGTGTCTATATTACAACTTTAATCAGTAATTCGTTAATTCACTAATAAATGAGCTTATTAGTCTTATCCTTAACATTTAAAAAATGTGATGGTAAAAAAATATATTTTGGTATTTGTATATAATTGTTATTAATGATATATAAGCTTAGTTATGTATACTAAATAACTTTATTTTACTTAAATCCATAGGTACAATGGGGCTAAAGGCTCCATGGGGTAAAAGGCTCCTTTGATTTTATTTTCCTGTTAACACTACATGGCACAAAAAAATGTTGTAGCATTTTCTAAAACATGCACTTTTCCCTCTGCATGTGGATATTCAGCTGATCTTTGACACGATCATGGAAACAGCATAAAATTGATTTGGTGCTAATTTGATCTAATATTTGATGTTTTTCAAAATGTTGTAGGTCTAAGCATGCAGTTCACGAGAATCGCTAAAATTACTCAATATATTTTGAGATAAAGGTCTTGTTGATGGTTTTTAGTTTTGTTCAAGGTTATTAAAGCAACAATTTTTCAACTAGAAAGTAAAGTTCGAGTACAAACTTTATGTTGGCTTGACAAAGCCTGTCCTGAAGAGTTTGAAATAGTTTGAAAGGTTTTATCGATTAAACTTATCGTAAAACTTTGTTCTCATTGTTCTGATGCAGAGATATACTGTAGGTCTGGCTAAACGGTTGCTAAGGTCATGGGTTTGGTTGCTATGGGCGTGGCTTTGCCAGCTGGCAACTGATAATACTTTGAGCCACAAGTGAAGCGAGCCAACCCCCATATCTCTACAATGTTCTAAAGCAGAGATATTGGTCCTGCTAAACGGTTGGTAAGGTCATGTGTTTGGTTGCTATGGGCGTGGTCTGGTAGCTGGTAATTGATAATACTCCAAGCCATAAGTGAAACGAACCAAACCCCATTTCTCTAAGATGTTCTGATGCAGAGATATAGGTATTGCAAAACGGTTGCTAGGCTAACCTATTTGGTTGCTATGGGCGTGGCTTAGCATCTGCCATTTGATGATACTCTAAGTTATGAGTGAAACGAACCAATCCCCATGTCTCTACGATGTTCTGATGCAGAGATATATGTATTGCTAAACGGTTGCTAGGCTAACCTGTTTGGTTGCTATGGGCGTGGCTTAGCAGAAGCCAATTGATACTGCTTCAAGTACCAAGTGAAACAAACCAACCTCCATGTCTCTACGATGTTCTGATGCAGAGTTATAGGTCTTGTTAAATGGTTGCTAAGTTAACATGTTTTGTTGCTATGGGCGTGGCTTCGTAGCTTAATGAAGTTTCGGGGATACTGATTGGTTGCCTGAGTCAAGTGAGCCCACCCCCTTGTCTTTACGACACTGAGTTGCAGAGATATCCATCTGGACTTTTTATAATGGGAGTCTATGGGAGTGGTTGCTAGGTTGCTGTAAATGGTTGCTATGGGCGTGGCTTAATAGCTTCATGATGATCCTGTTACACTGATTGGTTGCCTGAGTCTAATGAGCCCATCCCTTTGTCTCTATGACACTGTGTTGCAAAGATATCCATATGGACTTTTTATAATGGGAGTCTATGGGAGCGGTTGCTAGGTTGCTGTAAATGGTTGCTATGGGCGTGGTTTCGTAGCTTAAGGAAGTTCCTGGGATACTGATTGGTTGCCTGAGTAAAATGTGCCCACCCCCTTGTCTCTAAGTGGTTTTACTGCGAAGTTATTCAACATGGGACAGTTATGACGCCTTATTTGGGCATGTTTCCTGTCCCATTATAAGTCAATGGGGAATTTTTGGGGGCTCTTACGCCCCAGGGGTTCAACTTACACCCCATTGTGAGGTAAGTTCTTACAGAGCCTGCCAGCTTTTTCAAACATGATAACTCGCAAGTTTCTACGACATCCTCACTTTGAGTTATGAGCCTTCAAAGTTTGTCGCAATGTTAAGTCTATGGGAAATTAGGTGGTTTTGAGAGTCCGGTTTTCGAAAACCAGAACCCGGATCAGTTAGAAAAGATATAGCAACTCAAGTCAGACTAGACTGAAGGTTTGTGGAAAGTTTGGTGGATGTAGTTTGAAAGCTCTAGGAGGAGTAGCAGTCAGAAATTTGGGGGATCAGAAGAAGAAGAAGAAGCTTAGATACAAGATCAGTATATTGGCTCTGTCAAACCAACATAATAACAGAAGAATATGAAAAGGTATGGTATTTAGGGTAAAAAGGCACCCTGCTGTTGGGTCTTAAGGCACACTAAATTAACATAATAATAAACAGCTGGCAGGCGCTTCCATTTGTTGACATGGCATGGTTAGATTCAGATGGTAAATATTAAGTTAGGTGTCCACCTTAGAGATAATCACTGTATTTATAATGAAACCATTATATTAAAAATATTATATTAATCATATGATATCATAAAATATCATTGATTGTTACTACTGTAAATCTATATTAAATTATTATCTCCAATGCTTCCAAAATCTTTACTTTTTTAAATGATTTTGTTTCTGTTTTTTATAGTGATATTAATATATTTTAATGACAGAATATTAATTTATGGAAATAAACAAAAAATAGTGCAAACTTTGCTAAAGTGAATGTTTTGAGTAAGTATTTACTTAAACATTTTTAAACCATATTATTTCATCTAAAGTATTTGTACCAATACTGTATGTCTTTTACCCCATGCTGGTGAGCTTTTTACCCCATATGTGGAGTAAAAGTCCCCCCTTGCCACCTCATACATTTATACGATTTTTAAACAAAACTAACCACTAATGATTTATTTTCACACAAAATCTGTTGCTCAATAAATGTTTAATACAAACATATATATTTTTTCTGCAATCATACGGGTGTACTGAAAAGCAAATTTTTTCTTAAGGTGTGCCTTTAGCCCGTTGTACCCCATACTACATCACCTCCATTTCTGGCAAATGAATCTTGCTTTCACAAGCAAGATCAAAATCCACAATCAGATGTAGCTACACTTTCACAACAAGCATACATTTGCAAACTGCTTTTCTGAATCTCAGTGAATATGACTTTACTAAAATCAACCTCTGAAAGCAATCATTTAAAAATCAATTAAAATTGATGTAACACTCATAAACTAAAAAGGAAACAATAGCGGATTTTACTTGTAGAATAAAACCGTGACACTGCCCTACAGCACTCTCGGTGTAAAATAAACTTCTGAGGCACTTGAAAATGCCGTATGTGGACATATCAGGTGGCCTTCTCCCATGACCTTTGTGAATATGCTCCCACTCTGATGCATTAGGCTCTATTCAAAACGCGACAAAGCTGAGACAAATGCAACCCATGCGTGACCCAGATAAAAGTTATTTACTGGGTGGGATTTGGAGTAGACTGTTCCTCTGTCTCTAATAAGAAAACAAAATAAGACTGATATACTGCTATTTTTTTAAAGATATGGTTATTTACCTAAGATGACTTTGTGTGATGGACTGTCCCTCTAGCACTCTCAGCAACAGTATGATAGATACACAAAATATTCTATATAAAATATCACATTTTTACACAAAAAGTGTATATATTGCCAGAAAAAAATTAAGAGACCATCAGTTCTTCTGATTTTAAAATGTGCTAATTATAGGTATGTGTTAAGGTAAAATTATAATTTTTGTTTCATTTTGTGAATTACTAACCATGTTACCTGTTATGTCTACGTAATTTAAAATAAAAAAGTTGCATTTATTTTCAGAAAATGAAAACTGGAGAAAAGGGTCAGAAAAGCTGCTCTGTATTTTTACAGACCTCAAATACTGCAAAGAAAACAGTTTTCATGTTGTCATGCTGTCAGTCTTTCTCATTGCTGTTGGATGACTTTTTGTCACTCTTGAGGTTTGATTTTATTTAAATACAACAGACACTGGACTGGAATGACCACAATTCATCTAGAAATGCTGATTTGAAATGAAAATTTGGAATTCAGCGGCTGTACAGTATGTTCATCAAACACATGTAAACAAAATCATTTTGTTTACACTGAATGTAAATACTAGATGCTATTCACAAAAAGAATAATATCTATGATGCACAGAAAGAGAAAGTTTAGACAAAAGGGTTATGACATTGAAACATTTGGGAAATAATGCATTCTGGGTACCCAATCCGGCAACAAAACCAATGCTCATACAGCACCGTGGCTGCCCAGAAAAGGCATAATCTGATCTGGCATACGAGAACTGGCTTTTGCCAGCCTGGCTGTTGACACTGAGGAGGTGTGCCTTGTAGAAACGGTCTATGGAGGAAAAGGGTGCATTTACCATTTACAGATACAATGGTGGTCTGTTATTTCAATAAGATGAATAATGGGAATAGAAGAAGAAATTGTATTAATAGTTACAGTAAAGGAAAATGGAACGTGCTTCACCCAACCAGAAACTGTACATATCTACAAGACCTACAAACTGCTTTCATTTCTCTCAATGACCTAAGTGTAAATTCTCCAAGCCCTGACAATAAAAATAACAAAAATGCAATGTCATATTTGAGAAATTGTATGGAAAAATCAGGTATCATTGTTGACGGCTGTATTCCCCTGAGCTGGAGTAACCTAAACCAGCGCTAATAAATCATGCTGTTGTACAATTTAAATATTGACACTGGTTAAACTGTTCATATCAAATGAGTATAAGGGAGGTAAAAACATCTATGTGCCCCTCAGCAAAAAAGCCCCAAGTTTACAACTGGTCATGTTACATTATCAGAACTATAGCTACAAATGCATTTGACACAGATATAATAGCATTTTAATAATAGAGTTTGCTGCAATAACTGGTATTGAAAATTCACAAAGATGTGTTTTTGGTTTTATGGTTTGTGCAACTTAGATGACAAAGCCTTTGGGAACGTGCTATAAAAGTGAGAAAGATCGCCAAATATGAACACTGTGTCATCATTTACTCACCCTCATGTGTCCCATATGACTTTATACTGTGTGGAACACAACATTTTAGGCAGAAGTTAAATGCTTGCCAATCACAATCATTCATTAAAAATGCTTGCATTCCACATGGTTTTGGAATGGCAAGAGTGACAAAATATAGAAACGTTTTGCTTTAAATGCAAAATTAAAAAAATATGCCACAAACGTTCTAGTAAACGTATTGTAGTCAGTGCCTCTGGAAATCCAACTTTAATTGTTTTTCCTAGACATGACACTGGAGAACAGATAAAGAAAAAGCCCCTATAGTCTCATGTGTATCCTCTTGAATTTCAGAAGAGATCTTATCAAATTCTTTCCAGACCAAGTTATCTCAGATATGCTACTTTATATCTTGTTCGTTTCTTTAACTTCTCCTATAGTGTTTTGGGGAAACGTAAGAGTTAAAGTACATTTTTCTATGAAACATAACTGAAAAAACTTGCAAACGAGCTAAGTGCAACCTCTCAGCAATAAAATCAAGTGTATATGATATGATAGAAATGCCTCTTTGATGCTAAATTGCAGCACATTCATGTTTTTAAAAGTGCTCTTAACAATACTATTGTAGGTTTCAACATGAGTATAGAGTTAGATACTTTTATAAAGTTTGTGTAATGATACTTTCTTTTTTTTCTTTTATAATGGACAACAATAGAAAGCATAATGGTGAAGAGCATGTTAATCATCTGTCCTCAGGTGTTCATGTGTAGCCTCCTTCTGCGCTGATAGGTCAATCCTCCCTCCCTGCCAAAGGGAGGGGCGCACATGAACACTCAGTTCTCTCAGAACAATAAAATACCTGTTGGATGGTAAGAAAAAACCCAGAAAAACTTAAGCTTCAGCCACTACCCTGCAGATATCTAAAGTCAAAACAGCAAGATAGGAGTGTCGAGTGTGCCCTCAAGGCAGCTGAATACCGCCAATTTTGAGGAATGGAGTCTAAATATTTATATCTAACAAATATTGTCTTATTGATTATCACCGTGTCACAGGTAAGAATGAACATTTTGCTTTGTGTATGCAATTTTAAAAACAGTTGTATCCTTTGTGAATGGTGGTGCATGGGCATTGTTAGCAGTTATGGCTATACTTTAAAAGCACATTATTTTTCTGCATTTAAACATTGATGCTTTTTCTTACATCACTGTCATGTAAATGCAGTTGTACCTTGTAGACTAGTGTCATTCCAGACAGGAGGTTAAATGCTCAGGGTCTAAAATCTGTGCTGAGTGATGTTTAAATAAGCTTCCTTGCAGAGTAATGGCACATAATAATACCCTTATGAAAGCATAATAAGGGTCCCTAAGAAAAAAGAATAGAGGATATAAGATAAAGAATATTTAAAAATATTACAATTTGTATTGTTTCTGTCTCTTATTTACAGATATGCGCAGCACAAAACGGTAAGAAATATGCATAAATATGATTGTTTGCCACACAACCCAGAAACTATCACAGACATTTAAATTATGGGTAAAATAATATGATATTTGTTGTATGGGAACTGCAATGGTATCTGTGAGTCTTTGGTCTTAGCAACCTCATGAAATGCTATTAAAATAAGTCCCAAACAAGGGAATTTTGTAACTGGTTTAATGGTAAAAAGCTGACTGGAAATGTTTTTAAAGGAGTAGTTACCAGTTTCACGCAACTTTAAATATTAATAGAAAATGACAATGCTGTAAAAAAATATGATTTTGTGCTGTCTTTACAGACATTACTTTATCGGTGTTCACCGTCACCTCTAAAAGCATGACGGTGCGCTGGAGCGGACATACGGGCGCGAGCTCGTACAAGATCACCGCCACGCCGAAGAACTCGCCCGAGCCGTCCGTGTTCGCGCAGGTCAGCGGCAGCACGGTCATGGGCTCCGTTAACTCTCTCTCACCGAATACCGTGTACAGGGTGCGGGTCGAGGCGATGGACAATGCGGTGAACGTGCTCAGCAGCGCAGAAACCGAGGAGACGACAGGTGACTGTCGCGAGCTTGTGTTGTTGAAGAGACGCTGACGTAAATCGTTCAAATTGTGACGTTTTACAATATCATAATTTTGTATGTATTTTTATAGATGTGTACATACATGAAAGCATTTTTCATAGGGGTTTGTAACCTTGTAACATTTGATTTATCATTAACATTTTTGACCCTGTTTGTGCAGGCTAAAGTTTTAGAACCAATGATGATATTAGTAGTAAGACTATAGTCCAATTTATTTTACTACATATTTAAATGTGTCTTCAATCAGTTTTCCACCACAAAAAGCTTGTTGTTAATAAAATAATGATTTATAATTATATTTATGTTGTATTGTGCCACACCAGCTCCTGAAGTTCCCGTCATAGTGCAGGCGTACTCTAAACACAGCGACAGCATCATTGTGGAGTTCGGGCAGGTGATTGGTGCCACTGGCTACATCCTCCGGGCGGAAACCGACGACGGCTTCTTCTCTGAAACAGCAGTGCAAAATTCTCCCGGGACAGTGATCAACCTACAGCCCTACACCCAATACACCCTCAGTGTGATGTCTGTCAACAGCGGGGGACGGAGTCAGCCCTCCCTTCCCATGCCTGCTAGGTCAGGTAAACTCTCACTGAAACAACTGATGATGCATCACTCAACATTTAAAATGAATGTAAAAATAGCCTAAACCAGTCAAATTTGGGATGCTGGTCTTAGCTGGTTTATGATGGTTTAGTTGGTCTTTCCTCATGGTCCAACTAGTGTTAACTGGTTTAACCAGCTGACATGTGCCTAAAACACTTATTGGACCAGCATGCCCAAAGAAAACCTTTTAATGTGAGAATCCCAGGCCAGCATCCCAGCAGTGAAAATCAAATGAGAGCTATTTTGTAAGAATTATCGATATGAGTCGAATGACGCATGAAAGCAAGGCTTAATTAAGAATAGAATTATACTTTAATTACTAGGCCTATATACACACCAGTTTAAACCTCAAAACAACAGTTTACACTCAAATTTACGCATTGAAGTTTACACTGTAAACACTATAAAATTTACATAAAAATGTGCCTTATAAACGGCAGAATTAAAATAGTTACTTTTCTAAAGATCAAACATTACACGACAGAAGAAAACCGAGCCCTGCTTTCTGTTTAGATGACAATAACTTGGCATTTAAAACCAGGAGCAATAATGCGGTATTGTGTAGTAACTATTGTGTGCGTTGGTACGTCTGGCTTTACTAACTATTGATGGTAACTGCATCTTGCTGGAGGAGAATAAAAAGATAAACCATGAGAACTAGGCTGTCGCGTCTCCCCAAGGAATAGCTGGACGTAACATAAGAGGGACGGATTTTTATAAAGTTTCATGTGTAACAACAGAACTTTCGCTCTACTCTATTTCACCCCAGAGATGCACTGCAGGTGACTGTGTATCAATCTCAAGGTCCTATAGCTATCCCTACCAGACTATATTAGATGTTATATTTTATTCAGTTGCTTTATACTTTTATGTATCTTTATACCTAAGATAAGCACTAAGAATGCCTGCAGTTATATGATTTGTTAAAGTCTTTTCCAATAACTACATGTGGGAAAAACCCAGTGGGACTTTTTATTTTAAGATGATCCAAATTTACCACCAGGGGGCAGTATTTGTCTTGTCCCATATTCCTGCACTGTTTAGATAAAGACCATTTTTATTATCTCAACATATTTTTTTATTGATAATGCGCATTATCCTTTGATCAAAACGTCAGTATCTTTTTATAATTGTTCTTTTTTTTAAAGTAAAAAACATGAAAACAGCATGAAAACACAAACGTTTTTAATAAAAAAACATTGCTTCTGCGTATTCTCAATGAAATCTTTCTTTCTCATTTTAATTGTTCTTTCATTTTGCCACCTCTCACTTGATCACTGTCTATCTTTAAAAAAAAACGTCTTCCTTCTCTATCTGTTGTTTCACTTTACTCTTTCTTTCTCTCTGCAGTGCTGGTGGCCCCACAGTTGAATTCCAGCTCTCCCAGCAGTGACATCATCGTGGTAAGCTGGAATCCAGTGGACCAGGCTGTGTTGTACACCCTTTGTCTGATCATGGAAGGTTCAGACACACGGGTCAAACTCAACACGTCAGAGACCAATATGACCTTCAGTGCTCTCGAACCTGGCACAACCTACAGCATCAAAGCCAATGCCTGGGATCCTGACGGTATCCAAGGAGATGACATCACCATCTCCCAAATCACACGTACGGATAAGTCACCTTAGTCCTCAAGACTAAACTTTGTTTTATAGCTGTCATTCTTATGTTTCTATGAATACATCTATTACAGAATATCTGCACCCTTACAAAAAGTTTACTCAAGTGTGCTTTTAGTATACTTATTTAAAACTAAAATAAGAGTACTAGTTAATGTTCTACTTAATGTGCTTTTCATACACTTAAGTATACTGTCGAGTTATACTGACAGTAAAGTCTAGGTATGTTTTTCATTTAAAAAATTCATATAAAAAAATTGGGCTGTTGAATCCCAAATAGTACTGAAATAGTACACTTACTAGTACATTGATATAAGTACACGTACTGGATGCAACGATAAGTAAATTTTGGCTGATAACCGATAATTCTTTAGCACTGGAAGCCGGTAACCGATATATTGGCCGATATACAGCATCTAAATATAACATTCCCTAAGACTGAAACAAAAGGCAAAAAGTGGACAACTGCTTTTATTTGAAAACATTCACTGAAGAAAACAAGGTAACCATTAGTTCTATTTTTTCCCCTGAAAATCATGTACCAAGCCTACTTTACACTAGTTATCGATTCTTTAACCTTCAAACTTTTCTGGTATATTTTTTATGTAATAAACAAATTACAGATGTTCTTCCAGAGCAACCCAGAAAAACGTTCTTAATAGCTACGAGTCAAACAGGTCTCAAGACAGAAAGCATTCAGACAGCAGTCTGATTCAAACAATATGCTTTTGATCCTATAAATTACACATTCATAAATACTGTATCTCCATACTGTACCTACATCAACAATGTTTTGCTAATAGCAGTAAGTGAATGATCACGACAGAAATACAGCACTGTACTGTATTTGTGAGCAGCGTGCCGCTAAAGGAGTTTAACCAGAGGAAATCATTTATGATTTATCGGTTATAATATATCGGCCTAAATTTTGTTATCGGCCGATAACATTAAAAATGACCATTTACCGGCCGATACCGATATGGTCGATACGTACCACATAATGTAAAGTATACTTAAACAGGACATTTTGAAAAAAAAAACATTTTTATTACATGTATATTTAATAAAACGATCTTGAGGAATACTTATTTTTTGTAACACAGTGTCTACACCGGACGCGACCGACGCAACACGACAAAGAAAAAACATTAGAAATGCATTAGAACCCATTATAGTTCTAACTTTGATGTTCTCTCTCCTCAGGTCCTCCTGTCCCCGGGGCTGTGCTGGTTCAATTAATGCCAGGCCGTTCCGTGGGTCTGGAGGTGTTCTGGATGCAGGTCCAAGGTGCAGATTCGTACATTGCTCTGAGCTCAACCGGTCAGAACTGCAGCTCTCTGGACGCCTACTGCGTCATCAGTCCTCTGAGCTGTGGGCAGAACCACACCGTCACCGTCACAGCATCCAATGAAGCCGGACCCAGTGAGCCTTCAAACCCAGAAGATCTTCTCACATGTATGTATTACTTAAACACAAACATACCAGGACCAAGTCAATACTAAATTGACTTAATTAACAAATTAGTATAATTAAACTAGATAATGTTACAAGAAACTACTGGTACCAGTGTTATCACACTATCGTATCGATAGTATTCAATTCCATTTCCATTTATTTCTATAGTGCTTCTTGTTTTCATAATTTCTCACGCTCTGCAGTCCCCTGTTCTCCGGAGCTGGTGTGGATCGAGGAGCCGACGGCGGGCAACTGTTCCGTCATGTGGTCTGAGGTTTCGTGGGTGGACTACTACATCGCCTACGTGAAAAGAGACGACGGCTTAGAGGAACAATGCAACACAACTGGCACCACCTGCCAATTCAACTGTATCTGTGGTTACACGTACCTCACCACTGTATTCGCTTACAACCAGGCCGGCTCCAGTCCACCGGGTCAAGTACTCAACTACACTACAAGTGTGTACCAAACACACATATCAAAGTGCTATACCAGTACAACCGACTTATATTTTTTTGTTATCTTTAACTCTCTCTCTCTCTGTTCAGTCCCATGCTGTCCAGAGGATGTGTTCGTGTCCCTCATATCTACAGAGACGTTGGAGATTTCGTGGTCATCTGTTCGAGGAGCTGAGATATACGAGACGATCGCCGCCGACGGGCCCGAAAGGATCCACTGCAGCGACACGGCTCCCGTGTGTGCGCTCTCTGATCTCACCTGTGACAGTCTGTACAGTGTGGTGGTGCGGCCGTGCAATGATATACAGTGCAATAACACCTGTGTACCGCACACACGCCGGACAGGTACACCCAAACACAACAGAAAGTCATACGTGTTTAAAATGAAATAAGGCTGAGTAAATGATGAATCCCTTTTATACTGTAGATCATCATTCTCTCTCATTTTCTTAGCTCCCTGTGCTCCTGAGATCCAGAACGTGACACAGGTGGACTCCTCGACCGTACAGGTGTCATGGACGTCTGCGAACACTCAGGCTAATTACACAGTGCTTGCCATGAGCCGCACCGATGACTTCTCCTGTTCGTCCACCGGCACTTCCTGTACCATCAGCAATGTGACCTGCGGAGCCACGTATGACATCAGCACCACCGCCTTCACTGAAGCAGGGCGCAGCTTGCCCAGCTACTCCGTTCCCCTGGAAACAGGTCAAGTGTTACCTTGGAAACCATTTAGAGATGTTAAAGTGATTTAAGTGATAAAACGATCAATGTTTAACTTACATTTGATTTATGAAGTGTATTTCTTTCTTTAGGACCCTGTTGTCCGGATACTTTGAGCGTAGAACAGATGACCCAGGCCATGACCAACGTGGTCTGGTCACCCGCTATTGGAGCACATTCTTATGTCACTTCCCTGACGTCACCCAGAGGTCACGCCAAATGCCATACCATGGACACCCACTGCCTGATGGGATGCATTACATGTAACACCCACTACAATGTGTCCCTGGAGGCCATCAGCATAACCGGGCATAAGACACAGTGCAATTACCATGGTTTCTCTTCAAGTGAGTTTAAAAGTTGGCTTCTTATGCTATCGCTACATTTTAAACACATGTGCCCTGATTTAACTAGATGTCTGGTTAAGCCAAAGTTTTACTGTCATTTGGTACTTGGCGAGTGTTAAATTCAGATTTCTGTACCTTCTGTTTTCTCCATCTCATTCTCAGGTGGGTGTTGTCCATCCAGTGTGAAACTCTACCGCATGGCGAACAACACTTTGCGGGTGTACTGGCGCTCTTCTCCTGGTCTGTACAACTACACCGCCGATCTGTATGGGACCAGATCCAACTACACCTGCAATGCAGAACAAGGGTCCAACTCATGTGATGTGGCCGAGATCTTGTGTGGGGAAGTGTACACGGTTGTGGTCGCCCCTTTAACGCAGGACGGTTCTAAAGTCACATTCTGCTCAAGAAGACTCTACTCCGGTACACCTCAGTTTATCCTTTTGAGATATATTACACCTCATTAAATACTGTGACATTCATGTGTTTCAAACACTGTAGAATTAAGAAAAAAATATTTTTATAATCAGGATTAAAGAAGAATGAAGACTTGGTTATTAACCCTTGTGTGGGGTTCGGGTCTATGCGACCTCTTTTCACTGTTTACTAAGACAGGGTTTTACAAACATTTCATGCCAAGGACTTTTGCAAGGGACCCCCTTTCTAAAAAATACATATCTATTTTTTGCATAAAGAAGCATTAAACTGTTAGACAAATATTACATGTGATACTATAAAGGCAACATATAGTTTGTGGAAATGAAACTGTAATAATCTTCAGTAGAATTTTTCAACTTTTGCTGTCTTTGTTCTTTTTTATTCTGGGGACCCCTTAGAACATTGTGGAGGCCCCCTGGGGTTCCCCGGAATGGCAATATTTGGCTGAGATACAGCTACTTAAAACTCTGGAATGTAAGGGTGCAAATAAATCTAAATACTGAGAAAACGAAGTCCTTGGCATAGCATATTACTCACAAAAATAAAGTTTTGATATATTTACGGTAGGACATTTAGAAAATATCTTCATGGAACATGATCTTTACTTAAAGCGACCCTAACACATGCGGTTTCTGCCAATCTCATATTAATCTTGAGTACCTATAGAGTAGTATCGCATACTTCGTATCTTCGAAGAGTATTTAGTTTGATCACATTTATAAAAGGTAGATACAGCTGTACGCGAGCGGGGGGGGCTGGTTGGGGGAGGGGTAGGCTGAACTAAAGCACATGCGCACCCATTGCCAACAAAACACAGACATCAGTTTCACTCACCGCATGCGGTTCATGTCAGGCATCTTTTAGCGCTGGGACGGCTCCATATCAGTTTCAAACGATCTCCAAATCCAGCGTTATATCCACCGTTTATATAACATTCATCACCCAAATGCAGTGAACAAACAAACACCTGAACTTCGCAAACGTATGCTCTCTCTCTCCTGCACACAAGTGAAAGTGACGTCTGCGCATGCTCCTTCTGCTCTCCTTGCTGCCGCGTGGGCGTGCCGTGTGCTTTTCCGGGAGAATTGTCAAATAAGGGACTAAGAAAAATTGTTACGAAACAGTTTTATATGTTCGAAAAAAACTTTCCGAAACCTGTACGATCGCTGGGGGAGTGTATCGAGCACAGAAATACTACGTATTACGCCCAACTCGTTTTTTGACAAGTTGAGCATGTTAAGCATGAGAAGACAGCACGTTTAACATTGTAAAGAAGTCAGAATGCATGACACACCGTTGCACGGCCGCTTTAACATCCTAAAGATTTTTGGCATAAAAGAAAAATCTATAATTCTGACCCATACAATGTTTTTTTGGCTATTGCCAAAAAAATCCTGTGCTACTTATGACCCAGGTTCAGATCCAGGGTCACAAATGTGATTTAACACACAAATATTACCCATATATGCTGTCTGTGTTGCTTGTAATTAAGTAAACACCTGTAAAGAATTTAACACACGTTTTAATGGCTGTATTGATTTACTAATGCTGTGGTTCCGTTAGACCCGCAAACATGAACACCATACAAGGGTTAAGTAAATAAAAATAAGAAACAAAAATTACATATTTCATTCACGGATTATCTTATTTCTAAAACAAGAAAAACTGATTGCTGGGTGCCAGGAGATAAACAACACAAATAGATTTGGATGAAATATAATTCAAATATTGCTGGCTTACATTTCTCAAAATAAAGGTGCTCCAAAATGTTATTTAAAGCGAAGCCATATAAAAGAACCGTTTCTGTTTCCCCAAAGAAGCGTTCACTCAAGGGTCTTAAAAGAACCATTACTCTTTCACTTTTTCCACAACATAGAATCTTTTGGTTCTTCAGATGTTAAAAGGTTCTTTACAGTTAAAAATGGTTGCTCTATGGCATCGGGAAGCACCTTAACCTTTAAGAGTGTACAATGGTTACCCACCAGTATTAACATAATAAAGGAAATACCAGAAATCATCATTATAATGTCTATAATAAGTATAATATTAATATGAACTAATTTTTTCTTTGATTTTCAGTGTCCTGCTCTGGGAACAGTGTGGGAATGGGTATGTATCGCCTGAAACCTCAAATCTAATGCAACTAGATTAATGCAATTTATAATTGACATAACTTGTCTTTCTGTGTCTCTGCAGTGATCTATCGAGGGAGGAGGAGTGTGGACTAGAACTCTACTACGTAAGTGCAAATAAAATGTGTACAATTATGTAATGACTCTAAACACACACGGGAGAGTTTCACACTGGTGCTTGTGTGTGAATTACAGGCTACTCGATACTAGACCTCGTTGTGTCCACGTGAGATAAAGTGTACCATGTGACCCTGCATGTGGCCATCTCACAATAGCTTACTGCTGCACAGTCTGTGACAATACAATCGTGTACTCGAGGGAATCTTATTCACAACTTGCTAAGGCATAACAGATAAAGTGACAGTTGTCATTACATTTATGAGGCACAAATGTGATTTATGAGACACATTTAGGAGGGTAATTGGTTTAAATATAAAGTCGTCCCCTGAGGTCCAGTGACAAGTCAGTTTTTGTGTCTTTATATATTTTCCCACTTATTTGTTGACCCCTAGAGAGTTAATGGTTCATTTATTGCTCAATATGTACAATACGTACACTGCTTAATAAAATGAGAATCAATGCCCAATACAGCCCATGTAAGACTTTCTGATGATGGAAATTTAAACATTTTACAAGGAGAGGACTTTGCAGCCTATTTTTTTGTACACCGAGTTTGGACTTACTTAATTTTGTTCAGTGACTTCAATATATCCTGAATGTAGCCTTTAGATACCAATACCTACAAACGTGAATGACATCACCTTGAAAGATGAGTGGAGGAAGTAATCGTGGTTACATGAGACAAAAGAATTATAAAGATGAAGTGGGATTTGTTCTGGATGACGTGAACAGGGCTTAGGTCATATAAAGACAGATTTCTGTGTGACCGCCCTCAAACGTCTCGGTTTGATATCTTTTTGTCTTCTTTTAAAGGGCCCGGCTAAAAGAAGATCACGCTATGACGTCACGAACAACAAGACTTTTTTCCACTCCCACATTTATATATTGTTTGCCAGAAATGTAACTGTACCTTTAAAGCGATAGAAAAATATATTTTTATTCAAACTTTTAATCATTTTAACTGTCTCTGGATTTGATATACAGTATATACACTTTAATGTTTGGATTTTACAGATAATTCTCTATATTCAATGCAAAGTCTTAGAATAAGTTTTGCTTGTTCAGTGCTGCACAAGTTGCACAGCACTTAGTTTGTCACGCTAAAGAGATATAAGTAACATACCTTAACGATGGAAACGTTAAGAATTTGTAGGAAAATCCCCTAAGCAGAAAGCCTCCAAAGGATTGTACAAGTGTGTATACAGCAGGGCGGATCTCTAAAGTAGGTTACAGAGAAATCTGAACAAGTTTCAGGATTAGTGCCCGCCCTGGGTCATGTTTGTCCTTTGGATGATACAGACTAAGAACTTCTACTGCAACTTAATACAATCACATTCTTTGGCACTCTGAATAAACAGCATAAAGCATAAACGATTGAGAATATACATTTTTTTAGTTGTTGTGATTATTATTTCAAACGGAAAAAAGACATTATAGAAATATATGTAACATAGAAAAGTGATACCTCATCGTTTAAAGATTCACTTTATAACATTTACTTAAATTAAGGAATCGTATTAACTTTTAACTAACTTTATACATATAACCATATTGAATAAAGGTTTTGGGCCAATGCCAATGATTTATTATCAACTCAACTTTATTTATATAGCGCTTTTACAATTTTCATTGTTACAAAGCAGCTGTACATGAGACAAATTGACTATAAGCAAAATAATTAAAGTTGTACCTGCAGAAACAAGAAAAGGTTGAAAACACAACCTATTATGTCATAGGTTGATCCAATGGTGCATGGCAAAATTTGAGCTCCTACCCCTTGGTTGTTGCAATTGATTTCTAATGTATTTACTGAATTTATCACTGTCCAAAGATAAAATTAAATACAGGCTACACTTTTACCTCTAGCAGACCCTATGTAAGCAGATCTTCACAGTGTTCAGTCATAATCCATCTGCAATACACAAACAACAGGGTTATCAGATACAAATTAAGAAACATTCTCTGATACGCCTTTTATACTACATGTATGGTCTATAAACTGCAGGTAAAACATTTAACGACTTCAGCAGTCTATGTATAGCATCATTTATTTATTATTAAATAAAAATTAATAATTTAATATAAGCATATACAGTAATTCACAAAACAAGACATTCACATAACATTATTTTTAATAATGCCTTCATCCAAAGGGACTTGAAAATGAGAGAGCATATAACATTTTGCCTTAAGAGCAAGCAGTAAGTTCAGTACACAAAGCTATGAAACATCATCAATGAGGAAACTAATAATGAGAAGATGGTGACCATTTGTGGTCTGTTGTGAGCTTCTTCCCATAAAAACTGTAATGCGTTAAAAATGGAATGCACAGCATTTTGAATGAAACAAAATGTTCATGGATTCACAGGTCCAAACTTATATTTTTAGAGTAATGGCACTGACAGCAAAAGAAAACAGAATAACTGTGATATATGGCCATTTTAAAGGATGACAAAAATAAAAAATACTGTAGAGAAGACAACAAGAAGCGGATATAGGTATGTGTGGGAGAAAAGAGACAGGAGGGTGAGCTGTGTTATCATCAGAGAATATGGTACATCTAACACAAAAGAGGATATACAGTATATTCGCTAACATAACATCTATTTTACATATGAAGAGTAGAAACTGTCAAAAATTGTGTTATGTTTTTATTGTGCTTTATTGTGTTAGTTAGCTGTACTTTTTAAAGTTATTAATACTTCATCAAAACAACTCAACTGCAGTTTGATTGATATTACCTGGAATGCACAATAAATAAACATTATTATACCATTATTAATAAGTCAAGCATTTAGACTTAATGAGATTCAAGAATCCAAACTGGATCAAAACAAAGAGTGAATTTAATGCTTTTCCTAAACCAACTTACAGCGCAAGGCTATACACTTAATCAGTTCATGAGTTGCGTGGGAATTAAACCCATGATGTTTCTAGTGCCATGCACTATACTGTACACTACCAGAACTATAGGCACAACTAAACTAAGTCTTCCACTGAAAGTAATCTGTTAGATTAAGATTAAAAAGTACACTGCTGGCACATATTAAAGTTATGTTTCCTCAGGTTTATAAATAAATAAACTATGTTCAAGGTGCCAAATTTGTGTTCCAACATAAATGATGATCCAACTTTAGCACATCGGTAAGAATCATCTTAGGCTTTCATTACAGAAGCACTTCCTATTTGAATCTGAATCTATTTTCTTTTTCAAATATAATTCAGTGGTTGAAATTTGCTAGTTTAATAAAGAACACAGATGACTATCATTGACTGTTCTTGGGACTAACAGGGTCATAGCATTCATGACATTGACCTTAGATAAAAACATTCTAAGGTAGCTGGACACTGAAATGGTGTGTGTTTCATAGTGTGAATTGAAGAGGCAGATTCTCTTCCCTTACAACTTCCTGCTTTTGAGATCAGAGAGACCCAGACAAAGACCCTTTACTCCTTCATTATTCATCCCTTTAAAGTCACGGCACATTTAAGATACAGTGATGGATTTGAGAGGGGAAACATCAATCACAAGGCAGCCTGGGAAAAACTCTCAAACTATAACACTTCATGTATTGACTGTATCCTGGGTTTAGACTTAAAGCTGAGAGATGATATTTAAAGCTTAGCTCTCGGTCAAGTATTGTCAGAAATGACATTTTGAATGAAGGATGCCATGAAGGACTTTCCCCTGTATGGATACGCATGAAAACCCAGTGTTAAAATATTCACATAGTAAGACAATACAAGGCGATATTTCAAATGGTAATGTTGCTATTTTTTATTTAACGTAACTTCATTTAATGTAAAATGTGTGTAATTTAGCCTATTTAAATTGTTCCAATGCTTTTATTGGTTATTATCCAATAAGTCGGTCAATGTTACTTATCCACTATAAAACATTGTTATGATTCTGATAGTTATGTAACAGCTAGGATGAGAAACACCTGTTCATAGTGTTTATCACTTTATGCAACCAGAAAAAGAAAAAAGGTCAGGGACATGTTTCATCAAACATATCTTGAGAGAGAGCAAACTTTGAACAATCTCTCAATTGTTTCATTTTTAATCTAATATCAACAACACATTATTTTCATAAAACAAATATATTGGCATTACTTAAAACCATTCAAAAAAATCCATCTACATTGCTGTTATCATTAATGATGTTTTTTTAATGTTATTACTGTATATTCAAACAATACACCTACTTTGTAAAGACCACATATTTCCTGAAAATGCATTATTTCAGACATGCTTTTAGAGATCACCATGGTGTTTGATTCGATTCCATCAATTGTCTGAACAGATTCGAGTCTAATTTAGTAAATCACATTTTCATACAAAACACTACTGTAGAGAAGATTCAAAACAACACAAAAATCTCCATTTCAACTGAGAAAACGATAAAACCAGGATTAAGTTGAAATCATAGGGCACATTTCTGGTTTGATATTCAGAAATCCAATCTTTCTTTCACAGTTACACCAGAATGCTTGAGGCAAGCTATAGTTTTGGTAGAAGGACGGGAATATTACTCTTTCCATTATACGAATCCTGTTTTCTTGAAACCTAATGACTTCAGCATCCTATCCGATATCAGTTCCCACTCTAAATAAGATAACACAGTAGTATGCGCAGCATTTAGATGCATAATGTTTTTATGTTAAATTCGTAAAATAAAAGGCTGATTTGAAGTTTTACAATTTGTAGTCTTCATGAAACACATCTTATGAAATTCCCCCACTCCCCCCAGCCCACACAGAAGTACTTATGATGTCTTATGTCCAGAGGCATTCACCTGTCCTCATTTCGGATGCACTGATTGGTTCTCACACAGCAGGTATACATGCATCAATGCATCGAGGATTCCAGATTCCCCTCAGTATTGGTGTATGTACATCTTATGTGCACCCTGACCGTCTAATTAAGGATGCGTGTTTTAGGGACACTGTGGTTCTTCGTAACACTGGTTTCGCTCGCACAGGTAACATTTCATTAAAGATTTAATTCATTTTCTTTTTTAATTCATTATCGTAGATTTTTTTCTCTGCTTTATTGAACTGTAACTCTTCTACTTTGTTTTAAGATAAAGGACGCTACTGGAGGTAAGTATTAATAAGTACATTGCGTATAATATATGTATGTACAGTATGTATGTAAATATAAATAAAGGTGACGTATGAGCATTTTTTGTGTATAGCGGATTGTAACATCACATCGATAACGTCGACGGCCGCATCGTCTCTGCTTGTAAAATGGAACAGTTTTCCTTCAGCTACAAGCTATCTGCTGGACGTCAGGGTTGTGAATTCAACCACAATTGCACCAGTCTTGGTTCAGCTCGCTTCATCCTATACCGAGAAACTGGTGCAAGGCTTAAGACCGGGACACAATCACATAGTGACTTTAAAAGTGTTCCAGTTTTACTATGTGATGTGCATCAATTCACTGACAGCATTCACCGGTAAGTCTTTGTGAGTCAGGCACGTTTTAGGTCAGCTTTGTTGCACGTATTTATGTGTGATTCTTCAATCCTGATTCTATCAATTTTAATGTTACATCTATGTTTCAACATTTATGACATGATGTCATGTGTTAGGAAAAACAAACAATGAAAGTTTAAACCACTAAACATCCAACAACACTCTAAAAAATGCTGGTTTGTTTCAACCCAAGGTTGGGTCAAATATGGACATTTTCCAGGTTCACTGAAACCAGTTGGGTTTGTCCCAATTTTAACCAATTCCAGTTTGAAACAACTTGGCATCAATAATCCAGTCATTTATGTCAATAATTGTGCGGTTTTGTTTTTCCATTGACATTTTTTACAGTTCCCACCACCTCGCAAATCACATTTTCTAAAGCGATTTCGAGCACCTCGATCAGATTTGAATGGTCCAGTGCTTTTGGATCTGATAAATACATACTGGGAGTGGACAAATCACTTTCTCCGACTACACATCATGAAGAGATATTCACCACATTAAGCGGTCAAGTGAACAACCTCCAGCCATCCACAGCATACAATTGCTACATCTACTCCTCTAACTCTGCTGGTCTGGGTGCTAAGAGCCTTGTTAAAACCATTAGAACTTGTAAGTCTGCTTGTTTTTTTACAGTTGACTTCATGTTTTTGTGTTGTTACAATGCTTAAAAGCTTAACGTTTAACTTCCTTGTTCTGCAGTGGTGCAGCCACCAGCAGGAGTGACTGTGGTGAAAGTGAGCCAGAAAATAGCTCGTGTTTCATGGAATAGCGTTCCTACTGTCCTGATCTATCAGGTGACAGCATCAGCCAATAACAAGCCATCGATCCCTCCTGTTAGTTGGAATGCCACTACTCTCGCTTTGGAAATCCCAAATCTTGTGCCATGTACAACATACACAATAGGGGTTTCATCCATCAGCATGTTCCTGGAACCAGGAGAACCCTCAAACGTCAACTACACAACTCCTAGTAAGTCGAAACCACGTCAAGCAGACCTTTTCAGTAACAAACATCCAGCCGAGGAAAAATTATATGACCATTTCAAAATTATTTTCAGTTTTTCTAAATTGACTATTTAGTTAGTCAATTAGTTAGTATAGGTATGTATTTAGGTAAAATGATCATTTTTGTTTCATTCTGTAAACTACTAAGAACATTTCTGCCAAATTTCAAATAAAAATATTGTTTCTATTTGCTTTTATTTGCCAACAATGAAAACTGGAGAAACAGGTCAAAATAAAAGAAAATATGTTTTCAGACCTCAAATACTGCAAAGAAAACAAGTTCATATTCACTTTAAAGCAATACAACAGTAATGTTTTTACATGTATTAATTGAAAAAAAAATTTTTCTATTGTGATAACCACAGTTTTCATGTGTATTGTCATGCTGTCAGTCTTTCGCATTGCTGTTGGATGACTTTATGTCACTCCTGAGGTTTGATTGTGTTGAAATACTACAGACACCGGACTGGAAGGGCCACAACACATCTAGAAAAATTCGGACTGGTCTGTGACTGACCGATTCTTTCGAAATCAGTATTTACAGTTTTCAGAAACAACAACCAAAATAACTACATTTTATAAACACCAGTTTGGGCTAAGCTGGAAAACTAAACCAGCTTCACGAAAAAGCTATTGTGGTTGACCAGGTGATGCTGGCCCACAAATCAGACCATCATCGTGCAGCAGGTCTGCTTATTTGTACTAAACCAACAGGAGATTAATACATCATTTCTTTTTGCTTTCAGACATTTTACCGGTTACCGAAATCTCAGCAGAGTACAACTGCATCGGTGCATCGGCATCGGTCACTTGGGGCGAGGTATTTGGTGCCACATCGTACCGCGCAGTAGTCAAGGATGTTCAAGGCACGACACACAACTGCACATCCACGAGCAGCTCTTGCCAGATTTCCACGCTGTCCTGCGGTAAAAGCTACACTGTGCAAGTTATAGCCGTGGCTGACTGTGAAAGCATCTCAAACGCCAGCTACGTCTTTGAGACAGGTAAAGATACCTTCACATTGACATAAGTGAGCTGAGCCTTTACCAGATCCGAGGGGAAACACCCGGGAAGTACTACCGTACAGATTAAATGAGCCCCATAGACTACTGATTTTCTGGAAAGCTGTGTGGTGTCAGGTAGCAGAAGTGTTCTAGTTTCGGTTGGATCTGTTTTAGCCCTTAAGTCAGTAAACCTAGCTGTCTTTTTCCATCCTTCTCCCGTCTTTCTCGCTTTTTATAATAGCTTGCTTTTTTAACGTTGCTCCATTTGAAACATTTAACAGGTGCTGTCAAGCGCAAAAAAAGCACCATTAAAGAGATCACCCAGAATTGACAAATATCTCATCATTCATATGTCCATTCTGTAAACCTGTATGATGAGATATTTGTCAATTCTTTAAACCTGTATGACTTTCTTTCTTCTGCAGAACACAAAAGAAGATATTTTGAAGAATGTTAGAAACCAAACAACATTGTCCCCCATTGACCTCCACTGTATGGGCACAAAACCACTGAGACATTTCTCAAAATATGTTTTTTTTGTGTTCCACAGAAGGAAGAGTCATATCGCTGCTGTGCTTCTGAAACCTTGTATCTCCATATTTCGTGTTTTGTTTTTGTTGCCATAAATCATTATTATTAGTCACCAGTGTTGGGCAAGTTACTTTGAAAAAGTAATTAAATACTAGTTACTAATTACATATTCAATAGTGTAATTAGATTACTGTACAACTTGTTCTCTCCAAAAAGTATTTAATTACTTATTACTAATTACTTTCTATATCCTACATCAACCTTGATTAGTTAAGTGATTCAAGGATAGACATGAAACGACTCTTAATTCATTCAAATAAATAATATAAAACTACACAAAGTACTATTATTAACTGACTAAATTATTACAAATGTGAGAAAGATACTTTAATGCATGCAAGTTAGACTTTTAATTTTACTGTCAATTCCATTATTGTATACATTACACAGTATTTAGTTCAATTACATCAAAAGTAACTAATTAAATTACAGAAAAAATAAGAGTAATCCCTTACTTTACTTTTTAAGGGAAACGTAATTAAATTACAGTAACTAATTACATAGTAACTAGTTACACCCAACACTGTTAAGGGCGTTTTCACACCTAGTCCGTTTGAGCTCTCCAAACACTCTCGGAGCACTTCCGCGTGTATATGTGAACAATCCAAGTGATCTCAGAGCCCCCTAAAAGGCCCCAAAAGCGAACCGTACTCAGTACGGTTCGATTGCGGGTCCGTTTATGGTTCGCTTTATTCCTGACATGTGAAAGCAGTAAGGTCCCGGTTCAGTTCGCTTTGGTTTGGTTTCGCGTTTTGACATTTGCACCTGGTTGCTTGCCATACCTGCAGTTGTTGATAGTGCAGGACATTTTTTTCCCCCTGCTATCCTTTTCCTCCTCATTTTTCTCAGATGCTTCCTTTTAGTTCTGCCTTTTCTCAGTCCTTCTCTGTCATTTGTCATTTTATTTCAAATGTTCCATAGCCATGTGATGACAAGATGTAAAGAGGCCATCTTGAATACCCCAAATCCACTGCTGCACGACAATCTGGGGAGTTCTCATGAAGATGTGAACAGGAAAGGGTCTGAGATCCCTTTAATTCCAAAGAGGACCAAAAAAAGGACTGAGTTCTCATTTGAGTCCACTATGTTGTGAACACCAAAAGGACTGAGATCACATTCGGCTAGTTATATTCTGGATCACTTTAAGTGAACTGGGTTTGGTTCTTTTAAAACGAACTATATGTGAAAACACCCTAGTCACCTATTATGATTGTCACTGGGTTTTGCAAATTTCTAACCAATAAAAAGTATTGAAAAGTGCTTTGACAACACAGTACGCAATCATTGAAAAAGTTTTTTCCATTTCCTTGGATATTTACACAAGGTTTCAAAAAGACAGCGACGAAATACAAGTTTTGAATGATATGAATGGTGAACTATCCAACATATCAAAACCTAAGCCAATGTTCACTGAATATCCAATCTTCTAAAATACGAAGACGCATTACTTGTAAGTGATGTCATACGCTTGTCGTCTTCAGAAGACTTGGAATGTAACACATTAGACTACTGTAATCAAACTTATGTTGTTTTGTCCACGTTTTGAAGCCAAACAGCTATTACTAAAATCTGAGCTGTCAATTCATAGACAAATGTATTTACGGTTCTTTAAAAAATAGCAAACAAGAAAGACATTTGTGACAGGAATTATTACAAAGTTGTCTTTCTTTCTGTCTTTTATCTTTCTTCACACAGCACCCTGCCCACCTGCAAACCCAGATGCATACCGCGAGTGCTCCAGTAACGTCATCCTGTACTCCTGGGCTGCCACCAACAACACGGCTTACTACAAGGCCATTGCTCAGGCCTCGGACGGGGAGATACGAGAGTGCCTCACCGTGGACACCTCCTGTTACTTCACCAACATGATGTGTGGCAAAAACTACACCTTTACAGTCAGCTCCTTCTACTCTGGAGAACTCAGCTGTAACAGTGGAAACACAACCCCTTTGACGGTTGTCACAGGTGAGCTCTATCAACACACACAAAAGATTATCAACACATACAAAGATTAAACAAACCGTCTACAGACATGTATGTGATTCTTAAATGTAATCTCTATTTCTAATGTACTGTAGTGTCCCTATACTTCAGTTAATAAAGCGTTGCATTAACAGCACCAAGGTCATAGGTTTGAATCCCAGTGAGCACGCATACTGTGCTGATAAAATCAGTCGCTCTGAATAAAATGCATGCTAAAGGTGCAGTTTGTAAAAAAAGACAACAACAATGCCGTAGCTTGATGACGCTGTGAAGGAGCGTGGAATGACGGGATCTGTTGTCTTTAACTTCACCGCTGACGGCCATCAATCAGACGGGAATGAGAAATAATGTTAGTGGATGAGGTAAAGTTTTATAAATGTTGCGTATAATTGTGGTCCATAAATAAGTGACTGCTCGAAAACAAGCTAGTGGCTTGCTAGACGCTAAACACGACTTCCGCATTTGTCCACGTCACTGTTGTCATGCGGTTTCTACGTCAGTAGAATGTCAGATAGACATTCGGTTTAGAATGGTGATTTTCTCACGATTTACAAGAAGTTGGAAACATTTGAGATATTGTAAGCTGAAAAAATATATAACACTGGCCTTGTGGTTTTTGGATATTTTACTGCAAGATTGTTACAAACTGCACCTTTAATGTAAATTTTGGTCTCCTATGTTTCCCGTAGCTCCATGTCTGCCTCATAATGTGTACTCAACTGCGGACTGTAGCATTGGCACTGCCAGTGCTAGTTGGGATCAGGTGGAAGGTGCCCAGTCCTACGTGGTGGAGGCCCGCGGTAACCGCAGAGATTTCTACAACTGTACATCTCAGGGCAACAACTGCATGCTAACAGGTCTGGAATGTGGAGAGAGCTTGAGCGTGTGGATTATTGCCAAAAATGAATTCTGTACTACTGATCCAGTGCTTGGGGAGGTGGCTGAGACAGGTGAGCGTATACGTGCCACTTATGACTATTGAGTTTTAACTAACGTCTTCAGTACTACTTATTTTTGTACATACCCTGGAGTACCATGTAAATATTATAGTTTATAGTAATCACACAGTACCATGGTATATATGAAAGTACCATACTGTTACCACAGTATTTGTTATAAGGGTTCTGTGGTATTTCTCACTGTCACATTATGGTGTCTCTCTCCAGTTCCATGCCCACCTCAGAACGTGTCCGCTGTGGAAACCTGTACTTCAACCTCCGCCACTCTTTCTTGGATCATCAGCAACGGCGCTGTCTTCTATTTAGGTGTGGCCACACACTCTAATGGTACAGTCCACACCTGCGTTTCCATGGCAACAGAGTGTGAGTTCCAGGACCTGAGATGTGGGGAGACCTACGATGCCTATGTCTTGGCAACAAACATGCAATGCAACAGCTCGAACAGTGAACATGTCACCCTGAGGACGGGTAGGTGCACAAATGACACTTTGGTGCAGACTCACAAATGAATCAGCATTAAAACTATATAAAGTCACCTAAAGTACAAAAGTACCCAAGGTGCTCAAAATGTGTGGGCAAAAATGATCCCATTTAAAAAGAACATTAGATTATATTATAATATGAAATATTATATATAAAAGATATTATCATACATTTACTTGTTTCTTTATTCTAGGGCAAATTCAAAAATACATGTCCAATCACAGTACACCACTCAGAAATGAATAAATTCTGAATAATTCTTTGCATGTTTATATGTAAATGTTTTGCATAGAAACATAAAAGCTTATTTTTAGAACTTATTTTTTTGTCTAAAAGTACAAAAATGTTGTCAAATGAAATACTACAGAGATATATAAATACAGTATTACATTTAAATATTTAGATTTATAATGATAAAATTATACAAATGTTTAATCATATACAAAAAATAATCATCATAAGATTTCATAATTACATGCATAATAATGTATCACAATACATGCATTTTTTATGCTTAATCTTATCTATAAACATTTTTTATTTTACAATTATTGTTTTTTTAATTCAAACTTGTATGTTTGTTTTTTACTCTTACAACAGATGTTATGAAGCAAAATATAATTTATTTTCCAAAATCATAATTCATGATATTACAAGATTTTTTTTAAATAAAATATTTATTTATTAAATACATTTTAAAGTGGTCTTTAATGTAAACATTTTCTAGATTTTGTGAGAGTCACCTTATAGTACACCTTATAGTTCGAAAAAAAAATCGACCACCGCCTAATACAAAACGTCTTTGACTCTTTATATAACATAATAATCAATCACTCACCATTGCAGCTCCATGTGCCCCGGTCGGCGTTGGCATAGTAAGAGCCTGTGGAGTGAATCAGGCAACAGTGAGCTGGCAGACCCTTCAGGCTGGTGGTCAGTACACAGCAGTGATGGAAAATACAAACAGCCCCTCACTGAACTGCAGCACGAGTGGCAACACCTGCAACTTTCCAAACCTGCCCTGTGGACTGATCTACAACGTCAGCGTCACGTATCATGACGGTCACTGCAGTAGCCTGCCATCCACAGTCAATCAGATACGATCAGGTATGTGAGCGCACACACATTTTTTAATAAAACACACTACAATTTCTAAAAAACTATGAGTTTCTGCTTTGTGTGTCTTCAGCACCTTGTGACCCTCAAAACATCACATCTGTGCTTCAGTGTGATACTAACGTGGCTACGGTGACATGGAACGCCAGTGTAGGAGCAAACGGGTACACAGCGATGGCTTACGCAGCCGGGCAGCAGCAAACTGTGGCTTCCTGTAGCACAAATGGAACTTCCTGTCAGCTGACATCTCTGCCATGTGGAATGCGACTGAATGTGACTGTCCAAGCCCAGGATCCTACCTGCAACAGCAGCGCTCCAACTACTGCTGCTGCAATAATAACAACAGGTGTGAGGTTGCATGTTAACAAAAACACGTTTATTCAAGTGTGCTATCAGTATACTTTAATCTTAAAAAAAAAAAGAAAGTATACTTTCAGTATAACTTTTATGTACTTTACTATTACACTTAAAAAAATTACACTTAAGCATACTTGACTTATAATGAAAGAAAAGTCTAAGTATACAGTATTTGGCTGATACTTGAATTCAGTCTTTTGATAGAGGTATACTTAAAATCTAATGAAGTATTCCAAGTATACTTGGCTTGTAGTTTACTGTTGACTATTTTGATAGAGGAGCCGTATAAACACTTTATATCGTTTTAAAAAAATGTTTAGAACGCAGTATAATGTTAAGCACACTTAAAAGAAAATTACTTGTAGTTTAGTATACTTCCAAGTGTACTTCTATCAACTAAAAAATGTGCTACAAGTATTGAACTTGGAAACTATCGATACAGTCAGTACTATAAGTTCACTTGTATAGTTGCAGCACAAATGAAAATTGTAGTTGCACTTCAAGTATACATAAAAGAATACCTTAGTACAGTTGTTCTCAAACTGGGGGCCGTGGCTCCCTAAGGGGCCCCAAGATGGATCCAGGGGGGCCACCATCTGTGGCATTTTATGAAATACAGAAATGTATCATAAATTTTATGCGATCAAACATCAGAAAAATAAGACCACCAACCAAAAGAATTGATGTTCCAGCATTGTATAACTGAATGGTTTTGGTTTAATTAAAATTCTTAGTTTAAGATTATAAGACTTTATTTGGGGGGCCGCAAAGCGATGCACAATACAAAAGGGGCCTTACAATGAAAAAGTTTGAGAACCACTGCCTTAGTAGACTAAAAAGTGAGCCGATTTAGTGTTAAATATAGCACACATACAAGCGACCTACTCCATTTTAATTCATATATTTTAATGTACAAACATTTCAAAGCAACTTTTTATTTTTATCTAGCTCCCTGTGCTCCCACCAACGTCACCGCAAGTCTAAACTGTACCTCTAAAATTGCTTCCATCTCCTGGAATGGAGCTCTTGCGGTCACTGGGTATCTGGTAAAGGCTGAGGGCAGCAATGGGCACACATCCTCGTGCAATACCACAGATACACGCTGTGACATTACAGACCTGAGCTGTGGGCAGGAATACTCCCTCACTGTCGTGGGAAAGAATGGTGACTGTATGAGCCAGGCTAGCCAGCCAGTTATTCTCATTTCAGGTATCTGAACTCATTTTGGTCATTTGTTTCATAAGCAACCATATGCATATGCTACTATAGGAATTTTACTAGCATATGAACAGTTCCTTTCTTCATGTAGAAATGAATTAAACTTGTCATGTCACAGCACCGTGTCAAAACACTGGGATTCAAGCGATGCTGGACTGCCATACAAACACAGCACTCATTTCCTGGACACCAGGAAACGGGACGTTGGGTTTCAATGCGATGCTGCATTCCACCGAGGATTCCCATCAGCACAGCTGCACAACTAACAGCTCGTCCTGCAATGTCACCTCGTTGCACTGCGGTGAACGCTACAACGTCAGCGTCACGGGATACGGCCAGAGCTGCTCCACCTCCTCTACAACCCTCCTCACTGTAGATACAGGTATAACATCAATTCATGACGCAAACATGCACTTCAAAAATGCACACAGACTCTGGACAACAAGGTTGTATCGTTGTTTTCTCAAACACAGATCAACTGACTTTACTGTATTGAAAAGACACTTAAGGCCCCTAAAACCGCCATACTGGCAGAACACTTTCGAAAACTATCTAGGCACCTGCTATAAACCTCTATACAAATCTTTTCTGTTTCAGCTCCGTGCGTCCCCACTCAGGTCAACGTGTCACTGTCCTGTCAGTCTGACACAGCAACTATTTCCTGGACCGCCTCTAGTGGCCTTGTTTCATATTATTATGTGGCGACAGCGGAAGGCGCTAACGGACAAACGTTAACGTGCAACTCCAGCAGCAGTTCCTGTAACATCAGCGGCCTGTTGTGTGGGCGGACCTACAATGTGTCAGTCACAGCCGCGAGTGCCAACTGCACTGGGGAGCGCAGCGCAATATATCGCGTCAATACGGGTGAGTATTTTAAGTCAGTATAAAATCTGTAAACTAGCTTTAAAATGGTCATCATGAGAAATTTGAACTGTATTTTTATACATTTCAAATATATATTTTATAGTATACTCCACAATCAATTATTGATTGAAGGGCTGGTAGTCTGAATGGTGCTTAAAATATGAAATAGTTGTTTAAATTCTATCAACTAAAAGGTTGACTGCAAAAAAGTTTTAGTAAAAATAACCAAAAAACATTAAAGGGACAGTTCACCCAAACATTAAAGTTCTGTCATTCTTTACTCACCCTCAAGTTGTTCCAAATCTATACAGTATAAATTTCTTTGTTCTGATAAACACAGAGAAAGATATTTGGAAGAATGCTTGTAACCAAACAGTTCTTGGCCACCACTGACAACCATAGTAGAAACAATTTCTTGAAACATTTCTTTGTTCTGTTGAACACAAACATTCAGTTTTTAATCTGATATGTGGCAGCCAACTAAACATCAGTGTCACTGCTACCCGAAATAACTGTACTAGCACACCCAGCACAGTGTACTTCTTTAGAACAGGTTTGGACACCTTACATACTTTTCAATACTTCGTCGTGCTTTTCACGGATGTATAATCATGGAAGTTAAAAAATCATACTTACAATACTTGTCTCTTCTCACCCCTCTCAGCACCGTGTGCGCCGGTTCTGAACGATGTGATTCTGAACTGTACTTCGCGTTCTGCTGCGGTGATGTGGTCCAGTTCAGGGATGAGTGCAGATATGTTCTCGGTCAGCGCAGTGGATGCTCAGGGTGGACAGCTGGGCTGTAGTGCCACAAATGGCAGCTCCTGTGTGGTGGCCGGACTGCAGTGCAGTCAGACATACACATTTTGTGTGAATGTGACACAAGGCCAATGCACCAGCGCTGTTAGCAACACACTGCAGAGACAGACAGGTAACAAATTACGAAAAATCTCTAAAGCTTTTTAAAGAACACTTCTAAACACTCCTCAAACAAATCTGCCACTTTCACATAAATTACATATTTTTCTGCTCTTTAGGCCCTTGCCCTCCTCAGAATATCCAGTCTGTTATAAACTGTGGCAACAACACAGCTAGCGTGTCCTGGTCCCGTAGCAATGGATCGATTTCCTCCGTCGCGACCTTGGAATGTTCTAATGGCCAGACATATATCTGCAGGACCACAGCGACAGGATGTGACATCACTAACATGCCCTGCGGACAGACCTGTACTGTGAAGGTAGTGGCGGAGGGAACTTCCTGCAACAGCTCTATTGGCATTGGACCAAATATCACAACAAGTAAGAAATAAGAGACTGTTAAATCATGTATTAACTCTTTCCACAGCAATGACGAGTTATCACGTCAATTAAGAGACAACGCTTCCCTTGCCAATTTTATGGCAATCCGTATTTATGCTTTATGCAGTAGGTGGCACTGTTACCCAACTTCTACAACAGTACAGCATATATGGATCCAAAAGCAGTAAATCCTCCATGTATGTTTGTATCATCGTTCTGAATCTAAAATATGCTGGTGAGGAAAGAAGTAATGGTGGTTAAGGGTAAATTACAATTATTTTTGACCTAATTTACTTTCTGTTTTCTGGTCTCATTTTGCATATTTAATCAGTGTACAGCATTCTAAAGAATAAAGCTCTGAAGTGGGGTTTCAGCAATAATAACATTTTACGATAAACAGCAATAGATTTCAAAACAAGCATTATCATTATGATACTTTGAGAAGGTAAACTTGACCTTTCATCTTCACATCTCAATCACAATGCGTCCTGAAATACACTGGTGGAGTTTGAGGAGAGGAGTGGTCCTTCACAACTGCATTTTAATATGCAAGCCCACTTTTCCAAATCCAGAACTCCCATCCGCACTATTCCTCATGGAATATCCTGTTGCACACAGATGTAAAACGTGACATTAATAGACAGCCCATTCTGATTTGTATCATTTTTTTCAGCTCCTTGTGTACCACAAAATCTGTCTGCCAGTGTGAGCTGTAGCAGTAACACAGCAACAGTCTCTTGGGGGAGTAGCCAGGGGGCGGTGCTTTACTCAGTGACAGCCAGTAGTGTTAATGGCCTCTCAGCAAACTGCACCTCAGGCTCCACCTCCTGTGTCCTTTCACCTTTGACCTGTGGAGAGAGATACACGGTTACAGTGAGGGCAGTGGGCACCAACTGCAGCAGTGAAGTCAGCGCACCTGTACAGATCCAAGCAGGTAACACAATACATAACTAATAAACACCTCAAACAGTTTCATATTTTACTGTCAAACTAGCAAATTGAAACAGTGAAACATTTAAAAGTAATAAAACGTCTCTTGTCTCTTCTAGTGCCTTGTACCCCACAGAATGTCTTGTCCACTGTGAATTGTATGTTGAATGCACTAGTAGTGTCGTGGACACCTAGTGCGGGTGGTCAGTACTACACAGCCACTCTGCAGGACAGCAATGGGCTCTCCACCAGCTGTCAGTCTTCAGGCTCACAGTGTAATGTTACAGGACTCAGGTGTGGACAGCAGTACTCCGTCAATATGACAGCATCAGATAATCTGTGCACTAGTCCTCCGAGCCCGACTGTCAATACTCAGTCAGGTACATTAACACATACACAAGCATTTATACACTAATCCGATTCTGTACATTTTGTTCTTGTATGGAAATGCATAAAAACAGAGCATTACGCTACAATGTAATGTTCTGATTCTTAGCATCTTTACTCCTTTCACCCACAGTTCCTTGTGCAGCTAGCTCTATCAGGGCTACACTGGACTGTGTGCTCGGGACGGCCACAGTGTCGTGGCAGTACGGGGCAGGTGCACACGGCTATGTTGTATCTGCCCTGGGATCCGTGGGTCACGGGGCTACCTGTACTTCCAACAGTTCCATCACAAACTGTGAACTGAGCCCTCTACAGTGCGGTGACGGGTATGGGGTGACCGTACAGACTCTAGGAAACCCATGCAATGTCAGCGCACAGATGAATGGCTCTCTGATCACAGGTGAGGCTCAGCAAATCTGTATTTGGACATGAGCATAATGAACTTAAAGCAACACTATACAACTTTTGCTCACGGGTTCCCCCGTGTGGTTGATAAGCACAATTGTCTGTTACCAGTGTTGTAAATCATTTCGCTGTATAAGCTTCCCTGTGGAAACCATGTGGCACTCTGGATTGGGCGGGGCTGTGTGTACCGACCCGAACACAGAACGTACATTATTTTAAAGCCCCACTGCAATGCCTTGGAACGTGCAGCATTATTTGATGTGTTGACGTAATTTCAATTGAAAAATGCAGAGAGCGCGAGACATATTGAGTTTGTCTTCTCCTTTACTCATCAAGGCTGTGATGTCCGATCTCTTCCATAGAGCCTTAACATACAACATTCTGTGTAGACTTGAAAGGAGTCAGATACGTTTTGTTTTCTCAGCGGATTTGCGTGTATGATCGCGCAAATGATCAGCTCTGTGCTATCCTGTCTCTGAACCGGAGGACACTCACGTGACACTTACACGAAATTTAGACTTTAATGTTAATGGTTACACTGTCTGGATCATCCCCTCTCCCATCTATTGCACTATGTGTGATTCACCATGTAGGACATAATAAATGTGCGAACAAGTGGCTGATTTGAGGCGCCGCTTCCGCAGCTCTCATAGTGACGGGGGCGGGACTCTTCAGATTCTAAAGCGAATTTGATTGGACGAGAACTTTGACGAGAGGCTGAAGTGTAGCGTGATGTCATGGAATTTCTAGATTTTTTTGAGCGCACGTGCCAGATTGTGTGCTATGAATGCTCATATTCATATTTTCTAATTGGGAATTTTGTCAGCGCGTAGAAGCATATATATGTTTATTGACATCCTTAAGCCTAACTTATTTTTAATAAAAGGAAAAAACTTTCATTTTGATTTCACTGGGTCTTTAAGGTTGAAAAACTACAAAGTGTTGCTTTAAGGGTGGCAGTAACTTAAAGATGCTGTATGAAATTTCTAAGGCAGTGAATTTAATTCCACAAATCCAAAAAGCACATTTGATTTCAACGTCCCATATATGTTAACGTGATGTGATATAAAATGAGAAATTATTTTCTACTTAACCATTCTAAACGCATCACCATGCAGGTCCGTGTGCATCTCAACATCTAACCGTGCAGTATAGTCCCTCCATCGCTCAGCTCTTCTGGAACTCCACCAGAACCACCAACTTCACAGCAGTGGCTGTGACGGAGCAGGGTCTGACAGCAAGCTGTAACACCTCTAGCACGACCTGTGCCCTCTCAGGACTAGAGTGCGGTCAGATTTACAACATAACACTGACCACTCACAGCAGTGTATGTGACAGCACGGCAGACTTTGACCCCATCAAAACAGGTCAGTCATGTGACCAAACTATTGATAACATACCTGAGCTATTCCCCACATTTTATTTTTTATGTAATGACCATTATGTAATTTTATCAACTTACTTTGAAGGCATAGTTCACACTCACCCTCGTGTAGTTCCAAACCAGCATGTTTGTCTTCTGTTACACCAAAATATATGTTTTTCAGAATGTTCGGTATATCTCCTAAAAACGAAATGCATATCATAAGCAAAAATCTCACTTGCGCTTGTAAATATTGAAAATGACATTCGTCCTATTTTTGTCTTGTTTTTTAATAAAAATATTTGAAACTTCTTAAATTACGATACATTTACATAACAAGAAAAGTAAGATATTTAGTCTTGTTTCATGAAAGAAAATATAAGAACTAGGTAAGTTTATGTTCCAAACAAAATTGTAAATTAAATCTACAGTAAGTTACTGGCAAATCTGCTGCAAAACTACAGCAAAGTTTTACAGTGCATGTGTGGAATAGAAAGTATATAATTCAATGAATGAATGAATTTGTTTTTTCTAATGTCATTCTAGAACCGTGTCCTCCTCAGAATGTTAGAGCTAATGTAAACTGCCCTACACTAAATGCTACGGTCACCTGGGAGCCCAGCCGGTTTGCTGTGGGATATGCTGCGTTCCTGGAAGGTCAAAATGGTCATTCCACTTCCTGTCGGACGAATCAGACATACTGCAGCATACCTGGTCTCACCTGTGGAACGGTTTACTATGTCAAAGTCCTTGCCATCGGTGAGGTGTTCAACAGCTCTGACAGCATTGGGGTCAACATGACATCAGGTCAGTAAGGCAAAAAAAAGTTACTGCACACAAAATGTAAAATTTACCCTATTTACTTTCATGCAGTGCAGCACATTTCTTTTCTTACTGTTCAAAATTCATTGGTGCACAAACTTCACTTTTATCAAAATATAATAGCTTAAAATAGTAAAATTAGTTTAAATCACAAGATTGCAAAAGTAAAAAAAGGTCGCCTTTTTTGTCACAAAGAGAACATCTTTCCAAGAAAAAAATTGAGTTTTCTTTTATCATGCAACAAAAATGTTTTCAAATACACAGATGGCCAACACTACTACATAGGCTATGGGTTTATGGGTTAACGTTAATAATGCCAGATACAGTATAAAACAGCACAGTATCAATGTAATATACGTACATCAATGGTCAAGTCTTTTTAGTCTTTTTTTTTCAGTCTTTTATACTTTTTCTACATTTCAGAATAATAGGAGGCTCATCAAAACTATGGAATAACACAAATATAACTGCAAGGATTGTATTTTACCTAAACAAAAATGTAATCACCCTTTGCCTAGAATTGTAAAAATTTTCATATTGATGCTTTATAAACAGTAGGCTACTGAAGGAAGTCTATTCTGGGCTCTTATTGGCCGTATATTAGTTTTTTCTGTCCAAGTTATTTTAAAAACACAAAAAACTAGTGTTGTAATGAAAAAAACGATTATTTACGCCACGTTCACATTATAAGTGACTTTGTCACTGCAAGTCGCCAGGGGTTTGCAGTTAGGTCTCTAAGTGGGCATTCACACCCTTATAGAAAAGACATGTGAACAGACGTGAAATGTGTGTTTTAGGAACACTTTTGTGTGAATCCCATGTAAATTGGCATGTGAAAACCATGGGATCACATGTAAAAACCCATGGGATCGCAAGTGCAAAATGTGGTGAAATGTCTCTACATGTGATCATGTTTTTCACATGCCAATTTACATGGGATTCACACAAAAGTGTTCCAAAAACACACATTTCACGTGTGTTATTTGTACATGCAAAAGACATGTGATCACATGTGTCTTTTCTATAAGGGCACTACAGGCGACACTCACTACAGGAGCTGAGAGGAGAAGAATCACGTTAGCTCCCATCTTCTCTCCTATTGGCTTTCGCTCCCAAAAGTCTCTCCTCATTTGCTTGACACGCCCCATCCGGTTGCCTACTGCTTGTGTTGCCGGAAGTCACCTGCTCTCCATTGAAATGAATGGGATCATGTCGCTTTGTCGCTTGTAATGTGAACAGGGCATAAGACACGAAAAAATATGTTTGTCCACAAAACTATAACATTTCAGCATTTGCCATCAGTTCAAAAGGTCAAAAACAACAAAAGGCCAAAAACAGTTCAGTCAAGTGACCTTAAACTTTTAACCAGAAGTGTCTGGATAATATTTTTTAATATGTTCTGTCATTGTTTTTTAGCACCCTGTGTACCCACCAATATGTCAGCCATAGTGGACTGTGCCTCAGATTCAGCGCTCGTGTCCTGGAGCGCCAGTGTGGGAGCAGAAAATTACTCTGTGACGGCTTTAGGGTCAGGAGGTCAAGAGGTCTCATGCTCCACCCAACAGAACCACTGTAACATCTCCTCCCTGTACTGCGGACAGCTCTATGAACTCACCCTCACCGCAACCAACCAACATTGTGAAATCACCACCACCACCAACGTTACTTTCCAGTCCAGTAAGTATGCAAAGCATCATGGGGAAAATGGGTTAAAGCTCACTGATTAATCCAGAGCAGTTCTAACACAATTTCTGTGACCCGCAGAACCCTGTGCACCGTCACGGGCAATAGTTGATAAAGCCTGTGGAAACGACACAGTCTTGCTGTCCTGGGAGGAAAGTGACGGAGTGGATTACTACTCCGCCCGAGCTCTCAGTCAAGGAGGACAAGAGAAGCTTTGCAACTCAACTTCCTCCGTTTGTTATTTCTCTAATCTGCTCTGTGGGGAGACATACGCCTTCACTGTCACCGCCTACAGTGGCCGCTGCCAAAGCAACACCAGTGTACCTGAATATCTCACTACAGGTAGTGCACTTGCACTATCCAGTGTCTTTCACCAGAAAGCCACACTCTCTCCCATTTCCAGTGTTTTTTACATTGCGAGCTATTAAAATTATTACAAAAATAACGTTTTAAGTAATAATGCTAATTTGTTCCAGATCCTTGCAGACCAGAAAACGTGACAGCTCATGTGTCATGTGACAGCAACACAGTAAGGCTGGACTGGTCAAATGCCAGAGGCGTGTCGCTGTACAATGTGATGGCTACAGGGAGTCTGGGATATAGCAATGCCTTTAATACCTCCACTAATAATCTGTCTGTGTCACTGCCCTGTGGACAAAGTTACAGTGTGACTGTTCAGGGCCAAAGCCAAGACTGTGACAGTCCACTGAGCGCCCCTGCGCTTTTCATACTCGGTATGTCTATATATAATACGATCTATCTATACGATAATGTACATCCAGGCAATATGTCACTTCCTGTTATGCTCCTCTGACACCATCCTGTTGTTCAAAACCTGTATATGACCTCTTTCTTCTGTAGAACTGAAAAGAAGATATTTAAAAAAACGTCTGATTGGTTTTGCGTCAATACAATAGAAGTCAATGGGGGACTAAAGTTGTTTGGCTCCCGACGTTTTTCAAAATGCCTTCTTTTGCGTTCTGCTGGGGAAAAGATGTCATACAGGTTCGGAATGACACGTGGGGAATTTTCATTTTTGGGCGAACTATCCCTTTAAAAGCATGCAGAAATAAAATGTAGCATTCTAGGTTGATCGTCTCCAGTTGAAAGTGACGTGACTATACTTTGTACCGTGTTTTCATGCAGCCCCCTGTGCACCCCTTGACCTTGTGACATATGTGGAGTGTACGGACCAGACTGGTGCGGTCAGCTGGGGCTCAAGCGATGGGGCAAACATGTACACAGCCACAGCAACAGGTCAGGACGGGCACACACACCTGTGCGTCACTAACGGAACCAGCTGCACCTGGGAGGACTTGCACTGCGGCGAAACCTATAACGTCACAGTTACCGCCAATGACAGCCGCTGCACGAGCCCTCGTAGCAACGCCACATATATACACACGGGTAAGAAAATCTCTCGCAGTTTCCCTCTCTAGTTTACATGGGCTTGTTTACTGCCTCTCTGTATTAGTAAAACGAATATTATAAATGAGAAATATTTTGATCAAATTTCTGTTCTGTAAAATCGTTGGTCCATTGTGTAAATAACGCTTTACTCTATTTGAGTGATATATTAGTGATGTTCACTGTGGTTGTTAATACACAATATAAACTAAACATAGATCAGAACATCTTAAAAACACTTTTTTATCACAGTTTTTAATGTCTGGGTTTATGTTCTCTGCTTCCACAGCCCCATGTGTTCCTCAAGCTGTGATGCCCACGCTGGATTGTGGTACAGGGGTGGCCACTCTGAACTGGGCTTCCAGCGCCGGAGCTGAGACATATAACGTGTCGGCAGATAACGGAGCAGGACACACACTGCAATTCAGTACCAATGTTACCAACGGCTTCCTGTCAAATCTACTCTGTGGCCAAACGTATCTTATCACCGTTCGCGCCCTCAACAGGCAATGCAGCAGTGCACCGAGTTCACCTGCTAACATGTGGTCAGGTAATACAACGGCACTAAAGAACTGATGTCTTGGCTGAAGCATGAAACAAAATCGTATCTTTAAGAATGACCAAAATTACCTAGATGATATGTTTACATTGTTGTAATATCTGCTTGTAATCTCTCTCTCTCTCTCTCTCTCTCTCTCAGTGCCATGTGTTCCTCAGAGCGTGGTGTCTGCACTGGATTGTCTATCTAACTCTGCACTCGTGCAGTGGATCATCAGCCAGGGGGCGGAGTCTTACCTGGTGGTTGCTGCGGGAACCGACGGTCATAGAGCTAAGTGCAACGCAACTGCTCCGCAGTGCAACCTGCAAGAGCTACACTGCAGCACCTCGTACAACATCAGCGTCATCGCTGTAAAGCAGCAATGCAACACTTCCATGAGTTCAACTGTACAGACTAAAACTGGTACAGTCAGCAATACTATAGTCCTCTTATCTGTCTTTCTCTCTAGTTTATTTAAAATACGCTAAAATGACTCTACGTTTTGTAACAACTGAAAAGTCACTCCGAAGTGAGTTTTTGAGAAATACATAACAAAAGAGATCAAGTTCAGGAGGTAAACCAATGAGATGAAATACTAGCCTACTGCAGACACTATGGCTTCCCAGGTAGACTTTGTTTTTTAATTATTATTTTACATCTATATACGGTTTCAGTGGCAAAAACAAACAAAGGTTGTGTGACCCAAACTTAACTTCCGGTAAGATTTTGAGCTGTTGAGTAGTTTTTTATTTAATTTAATACAAGTAATATACTAATTAATGGTAAAATATTAATAATCATATAAATTAAACATAACATGCATACCGGAAATGAACTTCGGGCCAGCCGTGTACATATGAAACCGTAACCGTTAATAAGTCTAGTTAAATATTATTATTTGTTTTAATGTTTGTGTGATTTTACCAATCCTGAGACAGAGGGTGCTTTCTGGACCAGCGTTATTTACGTTTTGCAAAATGGTCTATGCCGAATGAAAATAGTATAAAACAGAACCCTTATTATAAAACTGTATAAAACTAAATAAAATACTGAAAATAGTATAAAACAGAATCCTTATTATAAAACTGTATAAAACAAAATAAAATACTGAAATAGTATAAAAAACAGCGGGCAATGACGATTGTTTCAAACTGTATTATGTCGTAGGTAATCTGAATAGCAAACATTTGCTTACTGAGTCATCTCTGAAGTCCTTACTGAAAATGTCTGCTATTCTAAATACACCCTATATATATATAATATTTATCCAAAAATGAAAATTCTGTCACTTTTTACTCACCCTTATGCCATTCCAAAACTGGATGATTGTCTTTCATCCGTAGACCACAAAAGCAGATGTACTTTTTCCTGCAGGATTCGTTGAACAGCGAGTGGGACCTGTCAAATACCAAAATAAACATTTCAATGTTAAATGCAACATAAAATGAATCCCACAATTCTGTGGTCATCATTCAACTCAACTCAACTCAACTTTATTTATATAGCGCTTTTACAATTTTCATTGTTACAAAGCAGCTGTACAGGAGACACATTGACTACAAGCAAAACAATCAAAGTTGTACCTGCAAAAACAAGAAAAGGTTGAAAACACAGAAGACAGACACACCCACACACAAAACACTCCACACACACAACACGCACCAACACACACAGACACAGAGACACACGCACACACACACACACACACACACAACACACACACACACACACGTACGTACACGGACAAGTACGCACACACGCTCAGTGAGAGCACACATTTAGGATAAAGGAGAGAGAAGCACAGGTCAAATATAACAGACTATAAATTCCTATATGCAATATTAATTAAGTAAAACTTTAAGATTCTAAAGCAGCCCCCCCGGTCAGGCAGATAGTGCAAAAACAGTATGCAAACGGTGGCGAGGAACCCAAAACTCTAATCGAGAAAAAAAACCTCAGGATTCACTCAAAGAACAAAGCGACAACCCTGCCAAACATCTGTAGTGGACTGCAGAGAAATTAACATTATACGTGACGGGATAATGGGATGACAGATTTTTCATTTTTGCATAAACCATTTGCACAAACTCGAAACGTTTGCTCATATATGTTCGTTGTATGTCTGCAGCACCGTGTGTACCTGCTCACGTGCAGGGCAGTGTGGACTGCGCATCTGGAAATGTGTCTATGTCCTGGAATCAAAGCGTGGGAGCTGTTTCCTACTCAGCTGTTGCTCAGGGTAATGCTGGCTATGCCTCAGTGTGTAACAGCACTGGAACAACATGTGCTTTCTCAGACCTGCTCTGTGGGATGAACTACAGTCTAGCCGTCAGTGCGTCTGACGGGACCTGCGTTACCGCACCAAGTCAACCGGTCGTCCTGAGTACAGGTACCTACAAAACCAAACACATAGCTTCAACACACTACCTCAATAAATATAAATAATACAATAAATATATAAATAGACTACCACTCACAAGGCTGTCGGAAGCATTTGCGACTGTTTTGATTTGTTTAACATTGGTCACCTGCGTTGACAATTGGCAATTATTGGAATTCTTCATGTTGTTTCATTTCAGTACCGTGTAAGGCACAGAATGCTAGCGTCCAGATGAGCTGTAGCACAAACACTGCCGTTGTAACCTGGGAGCCTAGCGATCGAGTCACAAGTCACATAGTCAGAGCCATTGGCTCTGATGGACATCGCATCAACTGCACCAGTTCCAACGACAGCTGCATATTAACCAGCATGCACTGCGGTCAGAACTACAATGTGACCGTCGCCGCTCTGGACGGGGCTTGTGACAGCAGCAACACATTCCTTGTTCTGCAATCAGGTGAGGCCACTGCGCCTTTTGTTTACCTGAACACAAAAGGAATGCTTTTGATAAAAAGTGGCATTTTTCATACTATTTTGTAGTAGGAAGTTGGAACGCAGCATATATTTTATATTTCACAAGTATACCATTATTTAAAGGCATACAGAATACATGCTCACTAAATGAAATGTTTCACTCAGTAGCCGTGAACAAGTAAGCGTTTACCCCAAACATAAACACTACCAGGTGGTGTTATCCAAATAAACTACTTTCTGCTCTTTCTCAGCTCCATGTGCACCTAGCAACATACTTACATCTTTGCTTTGCACAACTCAAAATTACGGACTTGTGTCCGTGTCCTGGGGGCAAGCAAACGGGGCGCAATCTTACGTGGCAGAGGCCATTTCTGCTGACGGTCATTCCTCCTCTTGTAACTCCAGCACCACCTCCTGTGATCTGCAAGGATTGCATTGTGGTCAGATTTACAATGTTTCTGTCTACTCACTGGCCAATGGCTGTCAGAGCGTGAAGAGCGCCATGTCACAAGTGCAGACAGGTATGATTGAGGGTTTTACTTGATCAGTGAAACGGTGCACCTTTTTGGGTTAAACGCACCTGTCAAATGCATACATGTGAAATGAAACACATCTGAGAAAATCTGAAATCAACATTTTATTTTTGCAAGTATTATAGTTCCTCTCCTTTCTTTCTCAGCTCCATGCCCCCCTCAAAACGTATCCGCCCAAGTGCAGTGCGCACTGGGGTCCGTGCAGGTGAGCTGGAGTCCAGTGGTGAATGCCGAACAGTTCCGAGTGGTCCTGGCGGCCCACAGCACTGGTGTGATTTCTTCATGCAACAGCACAGGCACGCAGTGTTCCATCAACAATCTGCCCTGCAATGAAAGATTTAACCTCAGTGTGGTGGCAGTGAGGGGCAGCTGTCAGAGTCAACCCAGCAGCAGCCTTATCGCCTCAGGTAGGGTGCTCGCTACTAGAGATGTAGGAACAAAAGGCTTTTTTGTCAGAATAATTGGATAATTGTTCCATCAATTTATTAGAGTGATCAAATAAAACCACTATGATTTTTCCCAAAATGTTTTATTTTCGTAATGAACCATAATACAGAATACTTGTATAAGGACCAAGTAATTAGTTACTGTAATTTAATTACATTCCCCTTGAAAAAGTAAAGTAAGGGATTACTCTTATTTTTTCTGTAATTTAATTCCAGTTACTTCTGATGTAATTAAACAAAATACTTTGTGTAATATATGTGTGTGCAATAGTGGAATTGACATCAAAATTCAGTCTAACTTTAAAATCCGTGCTTTAATGTATAATTCTCATATTTGTAATACTTTGGTCAGTTAATGAGAGTACTTTATGTAGTTTAATATTATTTGATTGAATGAATTAAAAGAGCCGTTTCATGTCTATCCTTAAATCACTTAACTAATCAAGGTTGATGTAGGATATAGAAAGTAATTAGTAATAAGTAATTAAATACTTTTTGGAGAGAGTAATTTGTACAGTAATCTAATTACACTATTGAATATGTAATTAGTAACTAGTAATTAATTACTTTTTCAAAGTAACTTGCCCAACATTGATAAGGACACAATGGTCACGGTCATTTTCTAGACTACAGGTCAGCAGTCCTGTAAATGGTTCGCGCCGAACCTCTCTAAACATGGTCTGAATCGGTTACACTTATGTTTCCATGTGAGCCTGGTACGACACGGTACGATTACAAACTGTTCTCGGCTCGGAATTTTTGGCACGGTTTTCTAACTCGTGCTAATAGAATGCGTGCAGAGACGTCATAGCTCAGTCTCTTGTGTTACCAAGGCAGTGCGTGATGTGTTTACATTCTAAAGGTCTTTGCACATACAGTCCGAAATTTTCGTATGCGTTTTTTCGTATTTGGCGCTCATTTGTATGGTGTCTCTGAATTGTCAAAACGCCTCTTAAAATGATTGCTACGGATGCGAAAAACGCAGAAAATCGAACCCAGTCCGATTTTTTTATGACGGACGAAAATATCGGAGGCAGTGTGTAAATGTGATTGACACAACGTGAGGTCGTATTTATTTTTTAACGTCTGCAAATTTCGGACTCAATGTGCGATGGCCTTAAAGATTAATAGCCTAGCGGTTGCAAATGAAACCATTTGGCATTTGGCGTGATGGTGGAAAAGCGCTCTTTGCCTGAAAACAGTAGACTTCAAAAAAGTTCAGAAAAATTGTGCTAATTGTAAAATATTGCAAGAAAATGTTAGAAACCTAAATCTGCTGTAGTCTACAGGTAAAAGATTTGGGTTTGTATTTAGCTTAGGCTCACAGTGCAAGTCATCCGAAGATCCAAAACTGTGTGACTTTCTCTGAGACTGACATTTCCTGAAACAATTGTGCGTTGAAGCTCAGTCCCCCATTCACTATCCCTGCATAAACATAATGAAAGCAAATGGACACTGCAGCTGTCAATATAGAACATTATTTTTGTCTTTTGAGTTGAACGAGTTTTTAATTCGTTTCTGATTTCCCATAGCTCCGTGCGCTCCTCAAGGGGTTAACGGTACCATAGACTGTATCACGAACTCCGCATGGGTATCATGGAATGTGAACAATGGTGCGGAGTCGTACACTGTGCTAGCTGTAGGGGACGATGGTCACACTTCCAACTGCTCCACCACAAACACCACCTGTAGTGTATCTGACCTAGGCTGCGGAAAGAGCTACAACTTCACCGTCACTGCATCCAACACTGCCTGCCAGAGCATTCCCAGCAGCAGTTTCCATCTGGAGACGGGTAAGCACACCACCTTGGATATAGGAAGCTAGTACTAGGAAGTTACATGCATATTAATGCATAACAAAATCTACAAAAATAGTTAAATCTTGTCAAATGCGAATGTGTGGCTTACTGTACATATGCATCTCTCTCCATCTGTAGCACCTTGCGCTTTGTCATCCATCGTGGCAGTGGCTGAGTGCCACAGTAGCGTGATCCAAGTACAGTGGCAAAGAGCACAGATAGGAAGTTCTCTCTACATTGCAACAGGAGAGGGCCAGGACCGTTCCCTCCTTACCTGCAATAGCTCCGCCTCTTCCTGTAACCTTACAAATGTGCAATGCGGTATGGAGTACACCATCATTGTAGCTGCATCCTCCAACCGCTGCAGCAACCTCCGCAGCTCACCCTACAAGATAAGCACAGGTAAAGCACCAGTGACATCACAAGACCAGTAAGCAGCCATCCCTAAGCACCATAGCAACACCCTGGCAACCGACCATTGTCCAAAAACCCAACATTGTGCGACAACTACAGTCTATAGATTAATAAATAGTATTTGTAACGATTGTTTTGATTTCTTTGATTCTCCACAGCCCCCTGTCAGCCCACAGCTGTAGAAGCCCATACAGAATGTCATACAAACGATGTGTTCGTGTCATGGCAGCCTTCTTACGTGGCAAGGGAGTATGCACTTACTGTGGTCGGCAGAAGTGGAGATAGATTGATGCACCGCACCACGAACAGTAACTTCACACTGACCGATCTACGCTGCGGCAACACCTATTATCTCTCCGTGTCAGCAAGTCATGCGAACTGCACCAGCGTGCCCAGTCCAAACATCACCTTTAACACCAGTAAGAGGATAGAAAACCACATTCTATTTCTCCTGTTAGCGAGAGCATGTCTTTTTAGGTTGTGTATTGCAACTTCTTATATTACGATGTGTTTATTTCGCAGTGCCATGTAAGCCTGCCAACCTGACTTTAGGGGTGCATTGTGGGAACAGCAGTGCCTCGCTGTCGTGGACAGGGAGTGTAGGAGCAGTGTCCTACGTGGGACTTGCTCAGTCCGACAATGGGACGACAATTTACTGTCACAGCACGAACACATCTTGCAGTCTGCAGGGCTTAGTGTGTGGCACGGTGTACAACTTCACGGTCCAGGCTTCGGATGGCATTTGCAACAGTTCATACAGTGACAGTTTAATTGGAGGAGCAGGTATAACAAAAAATGTTAGCATCATAATCATCTACAGTTATGCATGTAATACGAATTACTTTGTTTTTGTTTCTTAGCTCCCTGTCCTCCAGCTGGGTTGAGCGCTGTTCCTCGTCAGATAGCGAATGTAACTCAGATCTTAAGGGCGTCCTGGTTTGCTGGGAACTGTCCTAATTCTGAATACCTCCTGCAAGTCAATGGTGGCATTTTGGGCAACGCCCAGGCGCTATTTGAAGTCGCTTCCTATTGGACGAGCCGCACATTCTTTGAGATTCCCCTCCCATGTGGCTCCTCCTACAACGCAACCATCAGGGCAAGGAACTTTGCAGGCTCCAGCGTCGAGTCCACCGCTGTCTCTGGAACCACAGGTGAGTTATGTTTACAGCTACACTTTAATGGACAAATGTTTAAGACCCCAGTCATAACAATGTCGGTCTCTTTCCCCCAGTGCCTTGTGCCCCTGCAAACGTGACATACTCTGCAGCGACGACAGTGGCCTGGAATGCATCCATATATGCTACAAACTACACTGTCTATGGGGTCACCTTCTCTGGCAGGACAAGGCTCTGCATGACCTCACAGCTCCTTTGCTCTGTCGGCAACATCAGCAGTGGTTACATCGTCGTAACTGCAAGCAACTCTGCTGGAGAGAGTGAATACTCGTTGCCTGTTTTGGGTGAGTAGTTAAATTTAGAGAACAAAACTCATTTGAATGGTAGCCTTTGTAGTGATTTTTATTGCAAACATAAGATCGGTTATATTCAGATGAGTTGTGGTTGTCATTCATTGCACATCTTGCTTTAGTGAAATTTTGTGACTTTTGACCTTGTCTACCCTGTTGCAGTTACAGCAGGTCTCGGGAGGAGGTGAGACTCATCATAAAATGAGACGGGTAAGGTGATGCTCATCCCAAACAGGAAATATAAAATGATTAATAGATTTAGAAAATACATTTTAATAGTAAATCCATTCTTTTTTTCACACAGGCCTGCCTAAAACGGAGTGCATGTTCATAAATCATTGCAACCAACCTCTTGCCTCTAAAGAATTCCTGCAAGAATTAGTGTAATGCTGTACTTCTGCATGTATAATGTATTGTGGTTCAAGGTTCACTTTATATGATTTTAAAGTTAAGGGTAGAACAGCTTCAAGGGAATAAGCACTATAACACTATAGCTTTAAAAATATATTTTTTTGGCTGAAGGATTTACTTTTGTGTACTTTAGATGCAATGCCAAATATTTAAAAACAATTATACATTCCTGTTTTTTGTACATGAGCAGATTTATATTAAATATCAAGAGCATTTCTGCATGTGATTTGTGTTATAAATTATGCATAAAAATGTAAAGCACATGTAAAATAAATCACCATACACAAAAATCAGCTGCATTTCCAATAAAATTAACCAAGGTACGTTTTCATTGACATTGAATGGCTTGGCACCAAAAACATACAGCAGACCAACTCTGTTTCATACAAGAATTTTATTAGAAAACGAGATGCAACAGAGCAATGAACCAAACAGCACAATATCAGCATAGCTTTCAGCAGCTCTGTGCCACAAACTCGACTCTGTTCAAATTTAAAACATTCTCTGAGCTCTATGTACAAAGCCATTTGTGTGAAACCTGAAAACAAGAATTAAAAAAGGATTTTAAAATGCCACTTTCAGCCCAGACACTTGTTATGGGCAACAGAAAAAAAACACTGATATCTACACCAGTGATGGATAAAGGTGCAAAGGAACAAAAACTCCAGGCATTTCCATTTGTTTACTTGAACACAAGTGGTGCACTATAAGACAAAAGAATATGAGTAAAGGTGAATAATTTGAGAGAGAAGGAGGACCTGAATCACGGGGATTCTGCATGAACACTGTTTGCTCTCTCTCCAGCTTCAGGACTGTGGCTTCGGCGATGATCCTGTTTTACGGTTTCTCGACCATTACTGGATTCACGACGGTGCGAGCGCTCTTTGCTACGACTGCGTTTGTGTGACCGTTCCTTGCTATGGCTGCGTTCCCGCTTCCTGTTTCTTTCATCTCCTGCTTCCTGTCTGGTCCTACTGCCAGAGCGAGAGCGTTTCTTGCTAGATCGCTCCGTCCGGTGCTTCCTGTCTTTGCTCCTGCTCCTCGAACGTTTGCTCCTCTTTTCTTCTCTGTGTTTCTTATCCTCCTTTTCCTCTTTGTGCTTCCTCTCGTCCACATCTTTGCCCCTCTTGTCCTTCGACCGCTCACTCTCTCTTTCCCGGTCCCCTCGATCTTTGTGGTGTTCTCTGTCTTTCCTGCGACTACGCTCACTGTCTCCCTCCCTCTCTTTCTCTCTATCCTTCCTCTCATTTCTTCGCTCGCGGCTGGCACTGTGACTCCGCCGTCTTTCCCTGCTGCGTTTACTTTCTGCAGTTCGCTCGGGTGATTTGGAGCGTTGTCTGTCCCTTTCCCTCTCCCTATCTCTTTCTCTGTCCCTATCTCTATCTTTATCACGATCCTTACCCTCTCTATCTTTGCGCTGCCTGTCTCTTTCCCTCTCCAGTTCATGGTCAAAGCTAGCGCCACGTCTTTCTTTGTGGTGGCTGCTACTTCGGGAACGGTTCTGGGACCTCCTGGGGCTTGGACTTTTCCTGGGAGTCCTTAACATAAACACACACTTTAGAAAATCTGGTTGATGCCAAAACTACAAAATATATTAGTCAGTGGATTGTCTCAAAAGCTAGCTGGTGTAAATGAAGCACTGTATAATAAGGTCCTGATCACATGATAAATAGAAACTATGTGCAGACTTTATGTAGGGTAACCAACACAAATACATGGGCTAAATAATCCACAAAATCAGACCCCTCTAGGTTATGTCTACAGGGCCACACTGTTAAGAGAGGACAAATTTAAAAACTCATATCTAAAACTCTACAAATCTACTTGTACTTAAAAGTAAAACCAGACATTGACACATTTGAATATAGAGCAAAAAATGACTAATAACAATAACACATTTTACATACAATATGATGACTAACATAAGGACCCTATTACACAAATTTAAGATATACACAAATATTTTGATATCTGATGATGTGTAGCACACCCACACACATACAGCGACTGTACCTGGAACTGCGGCGATCTCCATGCCTTTCAGAATCGTCCGGTGCCTCCTCCTCATCCTGCTCGTCTCTTTGAGGTGGTTTACGCGGTCTGCTCTTCATGTGCTGGTCGATTGCCTTCTGCACAGGAACGGGTATCCGTGGGAACAGCGTTGAAAACCATTCCAGTTTGGTCAGGAAGGAGCGGAGCATCTCTCCGACCGTCATCATGCACCCTCCTCCTGCCTTCACATCCAACTCCTGATTACAGACAGTCAGGAAGAAATTGCATTAACACCACATTTTTACACATGTGAACACACAAACTTTTGACACATCCATGCTGCCTATGACAACACGCTGCTTACGAGCCCTAAAGCAACAATATCAACTGTCCTGAATAAAATGCTTTACTTGTGATGACCAAATACTGAGTCTTCATCTCTGTTCTCACCTGACTTAATATTCAATATTTAAAGTGCACCAAGTATTTTTAAACTCATTTTTATGCTGACCAATACGGCAATGTCTTTGGGTTATAATCATGCAAAAATTATGTTTTCAGTTTTGTAGAAGAAAAACTATTCTTAGGCTTATGTCACCCATCAGTCATTTGTTCTGCAATTGAAAGTGGCCAATAATGAGGGGGAATTACACGAACAGGCATTGATCTCAACATGGCCTTACGTAAAAGCGAGAATATACATGAATACATTTTTAAGCGTATGCACCTGACGTAATTTCGGTGCAAAACTTGGTACACCTTGACAATTAGGACTGGAAAAGTGACCTTTTTAAAATAATATATACTACACGACCAAGCCGAAAAACAATTAGCTTCCACAATGTCTCTTACTATGTACTGACTGAAAATAGATGGCGCAGAGAAGGGCGAAGGGCAGCTGACATATATGCTGAACCGGTAGGTGTGAAGGGGTGGAGTGGGCGGGTGAGTTTGACTAACTGCACTCACGAACGCCAGCCAAGAGAATGGAGCCCCCCCAATATCCAATCCACCCGCATCACAAGGACCATCTGGGGGAGAGAACAGGGCAGTCAGCCAGAGACACACATAACCACCGCTAGGCCTGGCAGCATGTCTGCTCAATACAAATGAAATCTCTTTTGTATGTTTTTTTAAGTAGATATTATCAAACCCTTTTCAGGTAATAGTTGATCTCATTTCTATAAAGAGAAACATACTATCATAGACGCATTCTTATCCAAACTAAGTGACTCATGCATGCAACGACTGAATTCACATGTAACCACACCAATAAATACTTTAGGGAATCTGACATAATAGCTCAACTATGAAGAGTTTCTGTAAAATGTATAAGCTGATCTTTTAAGACCTTTTATAAGAAATCAATCTGATGTCCTGGGTCAACGTGCCACCACAAATACAGCAGCAATGGAAACTGTATAACACAGGAGAACATTAAGCCAAATGAGGTCAAAGGTTGAAGGACAGCAATGTGCATCACAATTAGCATTTGGCCCAAGCTATCTGGCTTAGTTCATAGACATTATAAATAAAAGAGAGATGAAGGCATTACCCGTGGCGACATACCTCCTCGTCGTCCAGGAACTCATCATACCAGTCAATCAGGTCAGGAGGAGGCTGGGTATACCTGAAAAACACAATGAAACAGATGCATGATTACCAAATTACATTCGAGTATTCTTGATACATTTACTGTACAGTGTTATCATCAACACGTCGTAAGACCTTGGCATGCTAATATTGCTGATTCCAATATAATACATTACTTGTATTTGCTCAAATAAATGTAAACAGTCGGTTCAGAACGGTACCTTATGTACATGAAGCCTAGTGCTCTAATATAGGGCGAATCTGTGTGTGTGATGAGACCCATCACTTGTTTGCGAGTCAGTTTCAGTGTGAACAGCTTATACAGCAAACAAAACGCTGTGGACACGATCCCACCCGTCCCGACTCCTCTGACCTGCAAGACAAACACCACAAGCCTTTAAATTTATAAATGTTCAAGACAATGATCTCCCTTTTTCTTTAATTAAAGCAAACAGGATGGGAGGATGGACGTGAGGAGGTCTCGAGGCACGTACTTCTACTTACCCCTCCGCACATTCCCGTCTGGCCTGCCGTCTTCCTGCTGCCTTTTTCCCATGGTTCCGCATGGTTGACCTAGGTGAACAGAATAGAGATGATCAGAGGTGAACTATAAAAAAATATTTACAACGTGTTACATAATGCAACATATTTCAGCTCTAAACTAAAAAAACACTAACCCTCTCTCTTTCTCTCAACAGGTATTGGTCTAGCTTTTGTTGAAACCAGTAACTTTGTATTAGCACCTATTGTATTACTGCTCCTGTATGACATATCGCTTATTGCTCCCTGAACTCTTTGTAATTCGCTTTGGATAAAAGCGTCTGCTAAATGACTAAATGTAAATGGTCAAGTCATACCTAATAAATCACAATACCACGATATTATTTCAAAATACGTGCCACCTCACAAATTGCACAAAAAAAGTTGATCAATAATTTCTGGTTTAACAGACACGTTTTGCACTATTTACATCACGACAAAGTTAACTCAATATTAACGTTACACCTGCAATATTCGATATGTCGCAAATCCGTAATCCGGTAAAATGTATAATCTCTTTCTAACAGTGTACTTGGATTTGACAACATTTGCCATTTCATTTTCCCCATGACGACAGTGGTTGCCAAGCACAATTCTACAAAATTGCTAACTTTCGAATGTTAACGTTAGCTCCGTTTGCCTTAGCGTCCTGATATTATCGACTACAGTTCACTTCCGTAAAAACTTCAAGTCCTAAAAACAAGTTTATTTGAAGCACTGAAGCATAACAATAAAATATCTACCAACAAATAATACTCAAAATGCCATTATATGAAACAAGAATACTTATAAAGAAAAGGCGGGCTTCACGCGCATTGCTCGGCCCGGTTTTGTTTCGGCACCTTGAAGTAAATCTCGTCCACCACCTCGTGGTATGTCTTGAGCTCGTACAGCTGGACCTTGAAGTACGGCGACGCCAGCACGTTAGTCAGAATCATCGGGTTCAGATTCATCGTCTTCTCGTTGCCCCATAATGGCAAAACGTTGCCGTGTTTGCCACCGGCCGGCTTGCTTGCGGCCTGCTGCTGCTGTTGACTAACCGCCATAGTCGCTTCTTCACAACGCCATTAAAAAAAACAAAACGAATGAAAAAGGCAGTTTCCCCTCGAGGATATCGCGTAAACGCGTCCGACGAGGTGCGCGAGCGGCGGGACCGAGTCTTTTAATTCATTCGAAACAAATATTGGACCGTTGTTTAGCAAAACGTTTCAAAACGCACGCGAGGCTGTCTGTAGCGTCGAGCTGAGGGGACAAGATGGCGAGCGGTGGGGGTGGGACTGACGGAAACCCGAAGGGTTGCCAATTGTTTCACAGAAGATCAACCTCTACACCGAAACAAGGTTTGGTGACATTTAACAAGTACATATTTACACGTGTAACACTTTGTCAATTTTTAAGAAATGGAAACGTTTTCGTAAAAATGTTCAAAAACAGTTACTGTTTCAATGCCATATACACGGAAAAATATGAAGTCTATCTGTTTTGCCTGGAAAAGATTTTTTCCTGAGGATTTGGCAACACGACCCTCTAGAACGCAGATATGGCTCGTAGATGAACTGCGGAATTCAGATGTCCTTGCTGGTTACATCTCTTAAAAATACAATATTCGTCTCTTTATATGATAATAGTATCTAGGAAGCATCCCAGTGTTTAAATAAATATGAATTTTTGTTTGTGTAATTAACCTTCAATTTTAGCCCAGAGAAAGGTTGAAATGCGTGTGAAATATGTTTTAATCTGATATAAGTGTAAACGGAATTTAAAAGATCACAGCTTAACAACCAAATATTAGTGTCAACAGACAACTGCACTAAAAATACATACTTATAAATAAAATATGCTATTCTCTAATGCAATTGTATAATGCAACACACTTTATGTGGAGTAAAATGCATATTATATACAGTATTATATGCAGGTTGCTTTGACAACAGATGTAAATGTGACTAGTGATGCATCAGTAATGCAGTGTCCAGTTTAAATAAACAAATATATTCAATAAATACTGTATATTAAATAAAGGAATCAGGCATGTACTTTATTACCTCTTAAATAACAAACAAAGAATTTTATCTTATTTCTTTGCTTTTTTTTACAAATCTTACCATTCCCAAAAAGCCATTCTCATAGCCTAGGTCATAAAAATGTAACCTTTAACACATTTAAAAAAAATGTTATATTGCATTTTTAAACAATTTTACAACATTTACAACCCTTTATTTTGAAAATAACAAATACAAATTGATTGGTTCAGGCTGAATATCTGTCCATTCTTTACTGAAAATGCATGCAATTTTTACTCCATGGCCACAATATGTATGTAACCTCTACAGATAGTCTATCCAAAAGATTTCAAGTTATACACTTGAAATTCAGTATTGAAATTAGTCTAAAGTGCATCAGTCCATGCCATTACAATAAAAAGTATCCTAATAAACAAGACAATATATAAAACAAGTATAAAAACTATAACACATTCTAAAAGTTTCATGTACCTGTTTTATAAATTACTACGACCATATAAATTTGTGACAATTTGATTGTTGGTTGTACAAGATTGTAGATTTACAGTAGTTATCCATCTTCAGAACCCGCTGAGGCATATAAAATGTGAAGTTCTCAGATTCGGCCACAAGGGGAAGCAGTGTTTCCCAGATCTCACAGATGTGCCCGACACCCAGTTTAGAATTGCTGCGAAGACAACTGTTCCCTCTTTTGACACAGGATGTTACATCACCTTACCCCACAGACAGTCAGTCTAGCGATTTATAACCACCTGTTCAAAAGTCCCAGCACCAACCCTAATTGATGGAAAGAGAAATTGAAGAGAGAGTGCAAATGCATTACCTTACAGAATTACATAAACAAGTGCTGTTTTAAATGTAATAATATTTTAAGAGCTCTTGTAACATAATAACTTTGAAAAAATCTACTGGTAATAATGTGAAACCACAATGACCACTCCACACAAGCAGATCCTTAGGCTGAGGATGCCAGTTGCCACGGTGATTTTAGGATGTTACATAATTCTACTCACCAGGTGTGCCGAGTACCCAGTGCAGTGCTTCCCCCAGGCCCAACAAACAGCCGCAGACCCTCCTCTGCAATATACACACAATATACAATTACATTTAAACAATTCTATTTTCAGATGGACTGGTGGTCATATACACCACTAATGTTTGTATATATACAAAAAAGTCATTTTTATATATGCAGTATATGTATGTGTGTGTATATATACTGTATATGTATGTATGTATGTATATATATATATATATATATATGTAGCTGTTTCCTTTATGAGAGGAGTTGGGTAAAGATGTTACAAGTTGTTGTGGCAACAGTGAGTTCAACATTTTTGCCTCTGACAAGTCTGTCTATGAGTCAGAGAAGAAAAGGGGAAATTCAATCATCTGTTTGTTTGAAATGGTGGTAACCATAGTAAACTTTTGTTTTAGAAAGCCACAACGTGGTTTATGTAATGTGCAACTGCAGTAGAGCGCACGTCAGAATTTCCCTGCATATCCTTCAAAACATAATACACTTGGGTCTAAGAGGAACAGCGCAGTATCAGGGTTTCTGCAGGTTTCACAAAGTCAAACTGAAGACTTTTTAAGACCTTTTTTAGACCATTATGAATGAAATTTAAGACCTGTATCACAACATAAAAACCGCACACCCAACATTCCCAGATAAATTTCTCATGAGGACAGCAGAACTTGCTGTATTTTAATACAACTGAATGCCCAATAAAGCCGTTGTTGTTGTCAGACATAAAATAATCTATTTTTTTTATTTTAACAAATGTTTATGTTCATATGTCTAGTCCAGAGGTCGGCAACCTTTGCAACCAAAAGAGCCATTTTGGGCCTTCTCCCACCAAATAAAATTTGTCTGGAGCCGCAAAATATATGTAACCTTTAAAGCGGCCCTAACACATGCGGTTTCTGCCAATCTCATATTAATCTTGAGTGCCTATAGAGTAGTATTGCATACTTCGTATCTTCGAAGAGTATTTAGTTTGATCACATTTATAAAAGGTAGATACAGCTGTACGCGTGCGGGGAGGGGGGGTTGGGGGAGGGGGAGGCTGAACTAAAGCACGTGCGCACCCATTGCCAACAAAACACAGACATCAGTTTCACTCACCGCATGCGGTTCATGTCAGGCATCTTTTAGCGCTGGGACGGCTCCATATATCAGTTTCAAACGATCTCCAAATCCAGCGTTATATCCACCGTTTATATAACATTCATCACCCAAATGCAGTGAACAAACAAACACCTGAACTTCGCGAACGTATGCTCTCTCTCTCTCTCTCTCTCTCTCTCTCTCTCCTGCACACAAGTGACGTCTGCGCATGCTCCTTCTGCTGCTCTCCTTACTGCCGCGTGGGCGTGCCGCGTGCTTTTCCGTTTTTAGGTGGCAATATAGTGCGATTTTTATTGTACTTAGATGATAAGCAATTTATACACTTTTGTCCCTGGCAAAAAGTGGGAGTGTTGCAATAGGAGAGTAGCGTCGCGATGTTGCACGCGCTACTTTAGTTAGACTTCAGATTTTTTTGTGAACTTTTGTTTTGGCGATGAACAGCCACAAGAGACCGTTTACTCTCCGCATACGGACATCATGCATAAACATTATGGGAAGCGCGCTAGCCAGACAGGATTTAATCTATGCCGGCTAAAGACCTAAACGTTTGGTTTAAAGACGAAAAACGTAGCAAGCAGAATGTTTTCTCACCATTCCATTTCTAACACACGCATATACAGTGCTCGGCGCTGTCACATCTGTCAAAGCAGAAATAAAGCCGCTGCTCTCTCTATGTTTTTTCTGTCATCTCCGGTCGCGCTCATACAGTATGTACATAATGTACATGGACTTATTTCGAATATTCGAATGAAATGCTTTTTCAGATATTTCTTGAAGAAATCAGGACAGTAGTGGTCAAAAGTGGACAAAATAGACGGATTACAGCAGCAGGTGTAAACGGGTATGTGCCTCTTTCGTCCACTTGTTTTGTACTCACTCACAAGTATGCTGCAGTTTGGTCATGAATGTGCTGCTTCTGCCGCTCACTGAACAGTGAAGACGCCAAGAGAGACATTTTTCTACTCACTGAAAGCTAATGTTTATCCAAAAAGACTCTATTCGCTTTTCTGAAGGAAAAACTCTGTAAACACAGCACCACTACATGCCGTTGTGTGTACGTGTGTATGCGTGCAGGCGACGTGGTGTGGTCTGTGACAGATGCATCTGCATCTGCAAGTGTTAGTTTTCTAAACTACTCATTCTGAGTATTGCAAATGAAGGATTACCTTCAGCACTAGAGTCCAGTATACTGTGGCTAAAGTCTTGGCCTTGTAAGATGTTCTCGATGATGTCATCAGCGTCTATTCTGGTAGCATCCACTCTCTTTAGCTGACATTCAACTGAGTCCTGCTTTACAGGAAACCTTCAGAACAAAGTCACGGTCATTTAATAATGATAATGTTCACCTACATATATTACAGACTTTCTCAGATAGTAATTGTCTCTAAACACACTTGCAAGGCTATACTCAGCCTGAACATTACTACACACACTGTCCATCACATTGCACACTTGCACATAGCATCTGGAAACTGTACATTGTAAGAAACAATAGGTTAAACCTGTAAATAGCACATCTGTACACTCTTTTAAAAACTGATATGTTGTTTTTTGTCTATATTTTTTCACTTTTTGTATATAGTGCATTATTGTTTTAATGTATATTTGCACCATGTGTACACTTCTGCACTAAGCTCCTGTCGCCAAGTCAAATTCCTTGTGTGTGTAAACACACTTGGTAATAAAGCTCCTTCTGATTCTGAAGTCTGTGTTTACCTGCTGGCACTGTGTGATGGTGTGAAGTGCTGGGGCAGTGAGGACGGTGGGCGGGACTCTCTGTCCTCACTGGGCTCTGGTAAGCTACCAATCCCTATGGAGGCACTACCCACAGACAAATTCCTCCTATGAGAGAGCTCTGTCATGCTGGAGGTACGGGAGTGATCAGTGCTGTAGCCTATGAGAATTCCCAGATGGATTAAAATGAATGCCAATTCCAATCACTCAAAACCATGTTGATGGGCAAAATAGCTTTCAATGAATTAGCATTATTTGCAGCAAAAGCTCTGGATATATGAGCGAAAAGATTATATTCTATTGGTTGTGAGTTTTGACACCAAATGAGAAAAAGACTTACGTTACAAATACAGACCTGAGAACTTGGACTGCTGGCTGGCGTAGCTGGATGTTCTCGAATGGCCGCGCTTTCCTAGTTCATCCGGGACAGAACCAGATCTATGACTTGAGCTGCTTTTTCCTGAATTGTCTACAAGATAAAGAGAATTGTTAATGTCATTATGTTCACAGTCTGAATGAGTGGTGATCCTTCACTAATAGCACAAAATACATCTCATAATATGTCAGCTGAAAAGAGGCCTTTATAAGGGAATAAAGTGTATTAGTAAGCGTGTGGAGATACCTGTGCAGATGTGAGTTGTCGGCTGTGTCTCTCCTCTTCTGTCCTCATCAAGATCTGTATCTCCAGGGAATCCAATAGTCATGGCAGTAGATGGAGCCCTGGAAGAGCCAAATAACCAAATATTCTCATAAGGCTGACATATCTAGTGGGCAGATGTTATAACATCCTAGAGTTACTTTATTGCTTGAAAAACTAAATCACAACATCAGATTTACTGTGGAATAATAATACTAATAGTTTACCCATATATTTTTTTAAAGGCTGATACAAAAAACTAGAGATTTTAGGGTATAATATAGACATGATATAATTTCATCCTTAAAGTACGAACCACATATGATGTTTTTGTGTTACACTTAAAGGGGTCATATGGCGCGAATACGTGTTTTTCTGTGTCTTTGGTGTGTTATAAGTTGCCCATGCATGTATTAGACACGTAAAATTGCAAAAATGAAAGTGTGGGAACAAAAGAAGCATTCTATCTAAAAGCGAATGCTCACCCAGACCTGCCTGAAACACCTCGTGTAACCACACCCCCACAAATCCACATCAGTTGGTGGTATGATTTGACTAAGACCGCCCAAATGTATACACAAGTAAGGTGGGCGTACCTGTCAGTACAATTGCTTTGGAACCTGATGTTGCAAATATAGTAAGAGGCTTTACATTTCCGTCACACGCTTGCAGTATTCGACCAATCACTACGCACTGGTTAACTGGTCAATCATAGCACACCTCGCTTTTCAGAGCGATGAGCTTTATAAAAAATCTGCTCGTTTCAGAGAGGCGGGGCAAAGAGGAGATACAAACATGCACAGTATGTGGAAAATACAGCGTTTTTTAACCTTAAATCGTGTACACACATTGCATCTAAAACAAACGATAATATTCGTTTAAGCCGTGTCATATGACCCCTTTAACACATTTACCTCTTTACACCTCTTACATTACATTTTATTAAATTAATTCTTTACTAATTCTTTAATTTACTTTACTTTTGTTTCTTTCTAACCTATTTTTAACCTAAAATTACATTTTATTAAATTAATTCTTTACTTTTGTTTCTTTCTAACCTATTTTTTAAATAAAATTAGTTTTCTTTCTAATTAATGAAACACTCGCCAGCATTGTGTTAACTGTCAAAGATATAGTGAGTGTGCACAAAATGTTTTCCATAATTTAAATTTGCATTTATATGCATTTATATTTACAATACTCGTTTTTATTATTGCAAACCTGAAACAAATCCAAAGTTATACATTTAGTCCCTCAGAATTCACCAGTAACAAAATTCTGACGCACTAAACAAAATTAAGGCCAGAGTAAAAGCACTAGCCCCACACACACCTCTATAACACGTCTTAAGGATTCTCACTAACACAGTGAATGAATGATATAACTCCCCGGAGCATGATTCACTTCTCTGTGATGACAAACACACACGCACACACCTCTTTACAAAGGCTTTTTTGTCACTCATATCAACAGCTTATCTACTGTCAGCACACTGTGCTTGTTGGTTCAATGGGATATATCATGCCAGCTGCCTTATAATGATATGAAACACACCTTTCAATGACAGATCACACACCTACTCACATCTAAAACTGGATTCAAACACTTTTATGTCACAAAAAAGATTATGTCATGGGGTCTTTTACATTCTAAAAACATAGACATTTTGTGTTTTTTTTCTGTGTCCGTAGCCTAAAACCTTACATCTTTGTGTGTCTGATTGAATGATACCAGGAAGTGGTTGAATCAGACTTCCTGTCTGCGTGTCACAGACACTGCGGTCAGACAAAAAGTCAATTGCACGATGGCAAATTAGAAGCACAAACACAGTGACATAAAAACATGCAAATGCATAGTTTTGATGGATCAGCAATGTGTTACTGTTGGCTGTTAAACACGGGTCGACATGTCTGGTCTTTCAGGTGAATCTGGTTTCAATAACATTTATGCACAGTACATTCTGGCTTTACATTTGATCGGTTTGTGCATTTCCTATCAAACCTACGACGGAGCCATTTGCCGCAATGCACAATATCAACTGAGCAACAGGAAAGCAACTGCATCTCGTGACGACTTACGTTTTAAAGCACGGATCACCTGACATGAGCTGCATATCGATAATCACCTGAAGAGAGAGAGAGAGAGATGAGTATTTATATACATGTGAAGTTTAGTCTGAACTCCAATCCAAATACATGCTTGCCTTTAAGCATAAGAAGTGTGGGGTCTTGTTTTTGCGGTTCTCTGTGGCTACAAATGTTTTTTGGGGTACTTTTAGAACACCTCCAGGCTTGGGTGTAAGGGTACAGAGCTGTGGAATTCTGGGGGCCCTGTGAAGACCTCCAGGCACAGGAGGGGGTTTGGAATGGGAAACACGACTCTCAATACACGCTACAGCATGCCACATATAACCACGTGAAGCTGAACACGCAACACAACACCACACACAGATCTGAAGGGGAGAGGACACGCCCCTCACAGTCCGCCCCCTAGCAACGGCATGTTTATGATATAAATACACAAATGGATACGGATCTATAACCCATGTGATTTCAAGACAAAGGGGACAGCTGCCTCAAAACATGTCTGTATATGTGTGGGATCGTTCATTCTGTTATGTATATGTGTGAGTACCTTCAGTATAGAGTTGTCCTGTCGTGTGTTTTTTGTGTTATATCCCTCCAGCAGACAGCGTCGCGTGGTGTTTCCAGAACCGGCAAACTCAGCCAGGTTCAAATCAGCAAAGCCAAGCTGTATGGCACACACATATCAGTCAGTTCCAGTAATTTGACAGAAGAGACCAGAATGCAATTCAGTTCTGCAGTCTTCAAAGTGCCACTAAACAGACAGGGCTTACCTTTGCAAAGGTCTTGCCACCTTTGAGCTCCTTTAAAATAAACCAACCAAACAAAAATGAATCAAAACCTCAATCCATCCAAATTTGTGCAGCACATGTCTTATTATTCATAAATGCATTTTACAAATCAAAAAGAAATTCTCACCTTTCTTACAGATACCCGGAACACACACGGATCCAGAACACCAGTCCCTGCATTAGCGCTCATTTTACACAAGAAGGAGAACGTTTTCTTCCATTTAACACAGTTAGCTATAACTGGCTCTCTGCAGCAGAGAACAAAAGAGATTATATTGTATAAAAAGACTTTGGGGCGGTTTCCCGGACCGGGATTATCTTAAACCAGGACTAGGCCTTGGTTAAATTAGAATATTCAAATTGTTTTTTAAAACATGCGTTACAAAAAAACATTACTGGTGGGCATCTTGAGACAAAACAATCACACTGATATATTTTAAGATATGCTGTTTTTCAGTAAGACGCCCCTTAAAAATTCTATGAGATCATTCCATTAACAATACTGTCACCTGGACATGTTTTCGCATAATCAATCCACAATATACAAATTAAAGTGCACACAGTGTGTAATTTATGCAAAAACAACTATAATATGTTTGTGGTAGATATAAATTAATATACAGAAAAATGAAGAGTCAAGAGCCCATCTAAATTTTCACTTCAAATCAGCATTTCTAGATGTATTGTGGCCATTCCAGTCCAGACCAAATAAATGCAAACATGTTTAATTATTGTAAAAATATTGTTAGTAGTTCACAGAATGAAACAAAAATGATCATTTTACCTAAACACATACCCATGAATAGTCAATTTTAAAAGTTCTCTGAAATGGTCTCTTAATTCCGCGGCTGTACATTAATTAGAGATGCACCGATACTGATAGATTATACCAACATTTTATTTTATTTTATTTTAAATGCATCTGTTCAAGATGTTGAGTAAAGGAAAATATAAAAAGTAGAGAAACAAGAACGGTAACAGCCATGTTACATCTATACCATTAACCTGAATCTAGACTAGAAGTTAAATGATGAATAGTCAGCTCAGGTCTGAGGTTTTGAATGAATTACTATTGCTCTATTACTATTAAAACAGGATTTGAACAGAAAGGCACATTATGATTATGTCTACAGCTTTGTCTACTGGTTGTGAAACACTGTGTATTTTGTAACGACTATTTCTGAATAATGCTTCCTGCTAGAGTGTTTTCACTAAAACAGCGTATCATCTAAGCCAAAGTGAATACCTTCTCAATCTGCACAGTTGAAAAGAATTTTGTTTGGCATTCAAACAGTTATGGGATGTTTGCATTTTGATAAATGCGCACAGTCGTCAAGGTGAGTTCAGCCTTGACGGTTAAAGGAAGGAAGGGATTTGTTCATTCGGACCCTGCCCTCTTTTCCTGCTATGAGGCACATTAGAACGGTTCCCTGCAGACGCCTCCTCTCACTCTCTAACGAAATAACATTCACACATGAATCACACAGAAATACATTTGCTGAGACGGTCTAATATTGTTTAAAATCAGTTTTTAAACATTTAGATTTAACTGAAGCTGAGAGCACAGTGTTGACTATCTGGACTGGAGCTGATATTTTTGCATTAATCAGATAATCTAATGAAACATAACTCAATCACTTTAGGTTTACCTGATCGCAAAACACTCTTTAAGGGTTTGTGGCACTCAACAAACAATACAATACAATATATATATACATACAATTTACATACAATACAGTATATTCAGATAAGACCAGATTGGCAGCTTGTGTAAATCGAACAAACAGTATATCTAGCTCAGATCTATTCAAGTAATAACTTCAGACAATGTAAGTTTGACATTACTTAATAATATTGTATTAGAAAGCAACCATGATGTGACAAAGGCAATACTGAGAATTTACACATACATGGCACGTTGCATTATAACTCTTTTTTAATAATAAAATGTAATGTTGTATACGAATAAAATGCACATTCATATTGACTAAAAAATGCCTTGATTATCATTAAACATGCCATTTATAAAGATATGCAGTGCCATTAGAACTGCTTAAGAAAATTCCCTGCCTGTTTAATACAGTTTAATAAACTTTCACTTTTAGCTTTAGTAACAAGTAAAGTATGCCAGATAAAATGTTATAAAACGTAATCAATATAATAAAAACATTTCTTTTTATACCATTATATGTTGTATGGAGATATTCAGGATAACTTATAACATAAGCAATTCTCAGTTCGGCGTGTAATAAAAAAATCGAAATCTTTCTAGACTTAAATCTTCCACACGTGAATAAATGAACGAGTAAAAAAGAAAGTGTTTTTCTCACCTCGTTGACTCCTCTGAAAAGCCTCCGTCCGTCACTCGGACTTTGCAGAAGAGAACCCCGTTGACATACGGGACAGATGACAGCTCCTCCAGCTCTACATCTACTTTAAACTTAAATCTTTTCTTTTTCATCATAATAAAAGCCATCGATTAAACAGACTCTGTTATAATTCACGGCTGGGACGTAAAGACAGCAAGAACACGGGGTCGCCTCCAGTGATGAAAGAGTGGGAGTAGCAGTTTTTAAACAGCTGGAAGTTGGAACGCGACCATGAACTGCGAACAACGGGCGACGTTTCAAAGTAAAAGTCCCCTTTTAAACCGACACTTGAACACATATTTCTTTACTAATATAACAAGCCAAAAAGACATACTACAACCACTGCTACTAGCCTACTTAAATCCACACAATATGATTAATACGTACATTTGTTCATACAATGGAAGTCAATGGGGGCATGTAACATCACAGCAATGATTTGGTATAAGCATTTAAACTTGTATTTTATTCCTTTAATGACAAATAATAATAAAAACAATGCTACACAGAAAGAGGATTAATGTGTATTTTATCCCCCATATTTCCATATTGGTGGTCTAGTTTATACCAGTATCTTGGAACAAAAAGTTTGTAATGAAATCATTGTACTGTAGGCTATGTGGCCTTTTAAGAACGTTTGCCTGTGTTCCTCTCCCTTTTCTCTTCCTACACCTGCTCCGTCCTCTTCATTTTCTCTTGAAAGTTTTTCAGGATTTTAGTGGGAAGCCCTCGGTTAAAAAGATAAATGGATTCAAGCCATTCTTGGTGCCATTTCTAATTAAATAAAAAATACAAGGTTAGGGTACACAGTTTTACAGTGAAAGTGTCACTCTTGTAATGAAATCATACACTTTTCACTGGTGAAATAAAAAGGTGATGTCATCAATATGTCAGTTTACCCATAGATATGAGTTTACCAGTTAAATGGATCTTTGAGTCAAACTTCTATATTTGTACATGCTTATGTGTTGAAGTGAATTTCTACATGGTAAACTCAACTGTGTGAACCACAACAAATAGTTTCATAATAGCCAACAGACAACCAGAACAGTGCAAACAAGGATTTACAATGCCATGTACATAATACTACGTCCCAAACACCCCACTTGTTATACTGATATTGCAGTCAACTCTTAGGCCCAGTTTCACAGACAAGGCTTAAGGCTAGTCCCAGACTAAAATGAATGTGTGGCCCGTCTTAACTGAATATAACTTGCCTGGAAATATCTTAAAATATATCAGTGTCTCGAGATGCACACCAGTAATGTATTCTTCTAAGGTATTTTATAAAAGCGACACAAATATCTTAATTCAACTAAGGCATAGTCCTGTCTTAAACTGTGAAACCGGGCCATAGGGGTGGTTTCCTGGACAAGGATTAGCTAAAACCAGGACTAGGCCTTAGTTAAATTAGTCCATTTAACTAGTTTTTACATTCACGCCCTACAAAACAACATGACTTGTGTGCATTTTGAAACAACACAATGGCACTGGTGTGTTTTAAAATATGTCAGTGCAAATTGATTTCAGTTTGGACAGCTTTAACATTTATTTTAGCCCAGGACTAGTATTAATCCCTGTCCGGGAAACCACCCCTTAATGTCTACATTTATAAGAATATACCATGTAGTAAAAAAGACAAACGAGTTGTAAAACATTAAAGATTTCAAAAAGTTTTTTTAAACTCGGTAATCGAGTACTAGGTTTCAACACTGTGTAAGATGCATTGGGTTATTATAGATTACAGTTTTTCTCAGTCGCTTTGGAGCATTTCTCGAATCATTCTTAAAATTAGCTAAATAATATGTGCATTTCTCAGAACAATTTGTACAAACTGCACAACATCATGGATTTCCTGCAAAAGCGTGTAACTTGTTCAAAATCCTTAGATCATCTCTCAAAATTACATTTTTACATCAGTGAACATGTCAGTCCCATGAAAATGGCAAGTCCTTGTGTCATTGTTCGTGAACAAGACAGTCAAAATATTTAGCCATGTTGTCAATATAACGGGTGCTTTACAGTATTATTTATTTTTTGGAGTATTTTCGGATGTAAACTATGGCTTCAGTTTGTAATGACACTCATTGATAATGCACATGACTGACTTATTTCACTTTCAATAGTACAAAGTTATACGTATGTGCGACACTGACAGCAAAAGATTGAACAGTATTCACTTTACACTTGTTCTGTTGGTCTGTCAACAAATTACACATCAAGCTTGAAAAAAGTAAATGTGATGAAGAAAATGCAACATTATTTTACAGCACAATGGAAAAAATTGCAAAAAAAAAAGATAAAAATAGGAGAGACCCTTCAGGCAGAACTGTATGCAGTGCTGTATGAGGAATCAAACATATTTTCTACTCCTCCTTTGGCTTTGGGATGTCTTACTCTTGCAACGCAGCAGTAAAAGGCAACGATATCCGAAATGACCACATGCTTTTGTAAATCATCTTAAAACAGAGCCCTGTTTTTTCACTGTACAGAGAAAATCTCTGTACAGTGTGTGTCTCTCTCTCTCTCTCTGTGTGTGTGTGTGTTGTATGGATGAAGGATCTGAGTTTCTAACAGTGAAAGCAACCTGTGAGCAAAGTAAATTTAGTCACAGTTTGGATCAATAACCCTGTAAGTGTAAGAAAACTGAATATGCCCGACAGATTATGACAACTGGTCTAACCATTTTGCATTGAATGACTAAGACGATGAACAAATGACTAGATGTTTAGAGGGGTAAGACAATTGCACAGAGAACTATATGATACATTTTGAGCAACATGACAATAGCAACTGATAATGTAGGAAACAACAGACAATTGTACATTATCAATTGCATGAATGTACTGAAGCAATTGCAACTTGTTCAAAATAATAAGAAACTACTTTTCTGATGTGCACACGTGACAAGATGATGTGAAGGTTGAATAACTAGTTTTGAAAATTTCATTTCTGATCTGAGAAATGCTCCAAAGTGACTGAGAAAAACTGTAATTTACAGCTAAGGGTGTTTGGGAATCTATTTAAATCTGCATTTAGAGAGAAAATCTCTAAAGTATCGAGTTCCCATCAAGGGGAACTGTGTTAAAATGTTATATGCTCTCCTACTTGTAAGTCACTTTGGATAAAAGCGTCTGCCAAACGAATAAATGTAAATGTAACTAACTGATAACTCGAACGTCTGAGCGCTAGCTGTAGCAAATTGTCTCTCCACCAGGGGGAGACAACACATCAGATTTCCAAACCTGTTCACTCCTGCTTAAAGGGGTCATATGGCGGAAATACGTGTTTTTCTGTGACTTTGGTGTGTTATAAGTTGCCCATGCATGTATTAGACACGTAAAATTGCTCAAATTAAAGTGTCGGAACAAAAGATGCATTCTATCTAAAAGCGAATGCGAACCCAGACCTGCCTGAAACGCCTCGTGTAACCACACCCCGACGAAAGTACGTCACTTTGTAACATGATTTGACTCAAGACCGCCCAAATCTAAACGCAAGTGAGGTGGGTGTACTTGTAAATCTCATTGTATCGTCACCGCCGCAGCCATGTTGCGGAGACACTGTGTGTTTCGTTGCGAAAATAAAGACTCTTTGTTTGCCATGCCAAAAGATGAGACAACTAAAAACGAATGGTTACATTTTATTTACAACACTGTTCCAGAAAAGTACAATCCGAATGTTCAAGTTTGTGCAGCGCATTTCACCGAAGATTGCTTCAGGAACGTGGGAGAGAGATTAAGACCGGCTGTGCACAAAAGCTTTGGTTAAAAAGTGGGGCCGTTCCAACCATTAAAACTTCGCTGGCGCTTCAGATTCGCAACCTGTAAGTATATTTTCATTGTAAAAGACTTTGTTACGGACTAACGCGAGTTGAGTTTGTCGTGTTTGTGATCTGCAAATGCAGACACGCACGCAACGTGAAAAAAGACAAGATAAGTCCTAATAATCAGTAATAATGTTCCCACTAGAGGCAACAAATGTCGTGTTTATAATGTCTTTATATATTTAGTATTTATTTTGGGTTTATTGTCTTTGTTGAGTCGCGAAGAGACGTAGCGTAACACTGGTTGATCAAGAAGGGCCAAAAGCGCTCGCGTTATTTATTATGTTACCATTCCCTGCTGTAATGCGAGCTTGTTTCTATCCCACGCAAACTCTGTATGATGTATATGGTTGTTTGTTTATAGTCTTTATAACGTCATATATATAAAAGGTAAAACAGTTAGCTATAGTTTTTAACTATTTGACATCATATTTTTTTAATAAAACCTTACCAATCCTTTAAATCCTGCTCAAGTCGCGCTGGCAAAGTTGACGTATCGGCTTGATCATCTTCATTTTCCGTATCAGATTCGGGCTGGAATTGAATAAGGAAGTACCTGTGACATTTTATCACCTGTCAGTACAATAGGCCCTTCTCACAATGACGTCACTTAACTTCCGCCTTTTCGCAAAGCAGTGTATCATAACATCCGTCTTGCAACAAACAAAAAGAAGAAGAACTTCCGTTTTACCGTCGTGCTGGAATTTAACAACAGTGAAAAAAAACTGACAAAACACGTATTCAAGTACTTATCCTAGCACCTTCGCTAACACAAAAAGAAAAGAAAACACTTGCCTTCATAATCAAACAGGTATTGTTCAACGAAGAATTTGTATCCTTTCTCTAGCTTTGATCTTGTCCTAGCGAAAATTTGTCTGCAAGACGTTGCACATCATCTAGCCGTATTTGTGGCAGATGTGCAAGGGACTTGGTAAACTCCATTCTGAGGCGCTAGCGGAAGTAACTTCTTCTTCTTCTTGAGTTTTACTGGCGGTTGGCAAACCAGCTTATAGGTGCATTACCGCCACCTTATGAACTGGAGTGCTAGCGGAAGTAACGATACACTGCTTCGCGGCAGAACGGAAGATGCGTGACGTCATGTGAAAAGGGCGTATTGCGTGGAAACATGATGCTCCGAATATGGTAAGAGGCGTTACATTTCCGTGAAACGCTTGCAGTATTCGACCAATCACTACGCACTGGTTAACTGGCCAATCATAGCACACCTCGCTTTTCAGAGAGATGAGCTTTGTAAAAAATCAGCGCGTTTCAGAGAGGCGGGGCAAAAAGGAGATACAAACATGCACGGTATGTGGAAAATACAACGTTTTTTAAACTTTAAATGGTGTATACACATTGCGTTACATCTCAAACAAACGATAATATTAGTTTTAGCCGTGTCATTTGACCCCTTTAAAATGTCAGACAAAGTAATGTTTGGTTGGATACTGACTTGCATATATATTTGACGTAAGTATTAGCAGTACCTAGTTCCAGAAAAAGAAATACATTTCACAGTGTAGGGTACATCCAAACTTGAAATCTCGACCAATGGTAATTGTCAGCCTCGTTGGCGCCCCAAGCCGCTCATCTGTCTAGCTCATTTTTGGTAGCACCGTCCAATCAGTACTCGCGTCGTTGCCAGAATTCTACATCAATTAGACCACAAATTGACCAATGAGATACAGCAGCTGTTTCTTCACGCTTCCAGGTTTTCGTCCCGTTGTCGTAGTGGAGGTAAATTATTTAATTTACTTTTCTTTCTTGCGCTATTAAGAAAACGTGAGACTGTTTAGATCGTGACCTTGATACAACTTGATACAACTAAGTAACGTTAATTTACATCCAAGTTAATATTGCTCGTTTAGCATGCGTTTATGATGAACGTTTGATACACTGTTACTGTTTAGATATTATACTGTCTTTTGTATTGTGAAAACTGAAAATGTAACGAAAGTGGAGGAGATGCTAGTAGCATACAAATGCAATTCTGAAGGCTTAAATAAAATCATTTTTGTAAACATGCTACTATTTACTTAAAAACTAATGTTTTAATTAAAAATAATTTTGAAATGGGTTACTTGGACTGGATTAAAGCATAAAGCAAGGCCATACACATTTAAATGACTTCAAAGGACTGAAAAAGTATCATCAACTAGCATAGGTTTATATGGCTTAAATAGCAATTAAAGAACATTAAATGTTAACAATAAACATCGTCTGTGCTTTAAATACAAAAATTCTGATTCTAACTTTTCTTTGTTTTATAAATGCATGGTATCTGAGTATGTTTTGTTGTTGGTTTTTGTTTTAATAGATATGGAGCCTCGGTTTAGGAAAAGATCTGATGGGAATCTAAATATGTGTGACTCTTCAGCTGCACTAAAAGTAAGGGAGGAGAACAAAAAGAGAACATGGTCTCGAGCCCTGTCCCCGGATAAGGTCTCTGAGTCTGCACGAAGAGCTGTACTGTGCCAGGGTGACGATCCGGGCAATAAAATATACCTTTCAGGCCAGCATGAAATCCAGTTTGGAGCCTTCAGAGGTCAAACATTTAAATGGCTTGCTGAAAATGCACTGGGTTATGCTGGATACCTGGTGGCAAGTATAAAGAGGGAAACTTCTGAAGTAAAAGACAACAGAAACCACCGGGCTAATAAAGAAGCCTTTCAAGAGTACATAGAACTTTTCCCAGAGGGTTATGAAGCCATTCGAGTTAAGACATTAAATATGGATTCCAATAGCTCCCAGCATACTCCTGTCTCAAAGGAGTCCTGCAGCTCTACACAGTCTTCACCTTTAGTCTCTTCTGTCCGTTCACTTTTGGCTGGCAAAACGTGCAATCCACAGAGCCTTGATAAAACTGTTCGAAGACTGTTTACATCACCTGTGGCCCAACCAAGTAAGCTGACATTTGAGATATGAAAATATTTATTTTAAGTGACAGTACCTAAACAACATTTGAATAGTAAATGCCAGTAATAGTTGTGTAGATCTGTTCAATTTGTATTGTCTATATTCCTAGATTTAGTGGCAAGATCTACAAAACCTCAGCCAACTTTACCAGCATGTGGAACACTGAATCAAGACGACCGTGAACTGATAGAGCAAGCAGACTTTCTTGAATCCCAAGTATCCAGTAAGCAACCTAAACATCTGAGAATATTTAAAGGCTTGATTATTACTTGTGTATATAAAATGCAATAAATGTTTCTTTTTATTTTGTACAGGTAAAAGAGTTTGCCTTCCGGTAGGCTGGACGAACACATTGCCATCTGCTGATCAGAACTGGGTATCAAAGGCTTTATTCAAATGGTCAGCCCAAAACCAACCAGAATTAGACTACACCAAGGTGGACAGGATGTGGTGGTATCCTCCCCAGTGCCGTTTTACCATAACTGGAGTGCCTGTGACAGAATGCTACTTTGGCCACCCTTTCTTTCTCTGGATGCCAAGAAAGCTGTGGAGAGTGAAACTAACATGTCCACATTCAGACTGTGTGAAGGAAGAGCTCACATCAACAGGCTTGCATCAGGAAATCAGACAAGTAATTGCTGTCGAAACATCTTATTTTATGGCGTCAGAGTATCTCTCGTGCAGGAGATGCAAGAGAAGAGTGATCAGCTGGAGCTTTGACATCGTTTCTCAGCTTGATGTAAGTCATAGGCTTCAGTTCCCATGCATTCTTACATTGAAGCTGGCATGTGACATGAGAGTGGTTCGACTTCTCCGGCAGAGAGGTCTGGGGAACAGTAGCAGTCAAATACAGAAGAAACTAGAGGAGCAGCACTCTGAGACATGGCTGCAGAAGACCATCCAGTATCTGACAGATTGCCAAAGCCTTTGCGGTGCTGTAACATCAGGCCTTGTGAGTCCAGTATCTTTTCAAGACCCACCTGCCATGCTTGATGTACCCAAGCATCGGTGGCTGATGCAGGTGTATGCGTTGGATGTACTTCAAAGACTAGATGAAATCAAAGCCAGCATCACCTCACAGTTTGGGCGTGTGCTGAAGCTGTATTCCACCAAGATTGTTTCATGTAAGCTAGCTGGTCACAGTGCTGGAACTTCCACTTGGGTTACAAATGTCGGCAACGAGTATGGCCAGGTGATAATGTCTGTGCTAACAGCCAGTGAAGGCTTTGGACTGGCACCAATGGCTGCTGGAATTATTAAAAGGTACAGAGATGCTGGAGTGCCTCCCCCTGAACTGTTGTATGTTGACAGAGACTGTTGCGGGTCTACTTATCTTAAAAAGATGTTTGAGGAGTGGACGAATATGGAGGTCAGGCTAGACATATGGCATTTCATGAGAAGAATTGCTGTTGGTTGCACAACAGACTCCCATCAACTGTATGCAACTTTCATGGCTCGTCTCAGCCGCTGTATTTTTATGTGGGACCAAGAAGACCTGCACAGGTTTATTGTGGCAAAGCGTGCAGAGTTGGAATCACAGCTCATGCAGCCTTCACACGATGATGTGCTACGACGCCGAAGCAAGAATGAGCTAGCCCTTCACTGCAAACGGAAAACGTGTGGAACAACTGAAACTGTGGATCTCATTACCCAGCTTATTCAGTCCTTCGAAGGTGAAAGGGGTCGTGACACTTTAGGTGTGTCTCTTATTAATTCAGATCGAATGTCTGAGATATGGAAGTCTCAGAAAAAACATGTGGCCTGTATACAGGACCACACTGGCTTACAGTTGTACGTGCAGACTGGAACATTGCAAAAGGGAGGGTATGTTCTGCCAACTTACAGGTCCGCCAGAGGTTCCACCTCACTGGAATCATTCCACCTACATCTCAACCGGTTCATTCCAGGTAAAATGATAGATGGAAAAAAAAATGTTTTATTTAATGATTATGGTTGTAATTATGGTTGTGTTTTGTCACTGTCATTACAGGCACTTTAGCCAGTGAAACATTTTTCCAGGCGTACTTGTTGGATGGATTGGCCAGGTGGAATGAAGACCGAGCATCTGCTGCAACATCTGAGGGCATGGTCCTGCACAGTGGCCTGACTGCAACAGAGTTGTTGAAGCTGTGTTCATAAAGCTTTGTTCTCTCTATCCCAACCCTGTGCGCCAAGGAGGAGTTAAAATCTCACGGTTTACTCTGATTGGACGTGCCTATAAGCATATCCAAGAGTGCATTCTGAGCAATGCTGAAGTAATGCAGCAGACCACTCTCCAGCTCCCTGAGGTTAATATAGCCACACTAACACAGTGGTGAGTGATGTGATTTCTGTAGTTGATTTAACAACACATAATGAAACATAAATGTCATAATCCCTAAAACAATTCATTGAACCTCATGCAACTCTTGCTGTAGGTACAGCAGACGTGCCAGATCTCATGAGAGGAATATTTTATCTCAAGGAATTCGTGTTCAAGATGCACCAATGACAGCACTCCAAAAAGAAGCAATTACACAGTGTGAAATTAATGATGAACCTCACATTTTTAGCTTGCCTCCAAACACAGCTGGGATGGCCAAAACAAGATCTGGGCCACAAACAGTATTGCAACAGCCTGCACTGCCTCAACCAGGCCCCCCATGATCAGCTGCACCTCCTCAAAGAGGGCTTCCCCAACAACTTGCACTCAACAACTCACCTGGAGCTCCCCCAGTTATCCTTCCTGCCCCTGCATGCCAACCTATGATGGTAATTGTAACACTACCTGCAGAAAACACTGGGACTGCAGCTGTGCAACCTTCTGTACCATACACCACACAGTGCTACAGGAAGAGAAAACTGGCACGAGAGGAGAAGGAGATATTGCTAAGAAAATATGAGCGGAAAACTGAAGTGATCCTGTGCAAGAAATGCAACAAGGAAAGAAAACCACCATCTCATCACCAGTATTTTGGAAATTGGTACTGTGAGGAGACTACTACTGAGCCCTATGAAGAATGGAGGGCAGCACTGCAGGCACGTGGCTGTGGCAAGAAAAGAGCAGGCAATAAAGAGTAGAAAGACTGCCACATTGCTAAACACTTCTAAACACTTTATTATTTACTATATAATTTATATCAGCATTTTTCCACTATCCAGGTCTGTTACTACAAAAGATGATGGCCATGTGACTGTTGAGATTGTGGATGTCATTCATAACATCACTGTACAGTTATTTATAATGCTGTTACTGTACCCAATTCTGAATAGAATACTCTAAATAACTTTTAGTTATTATATATTTTAGTTATTTTCATATATATAATTTACACTTTTAGTTATTTTATAAAGTTATTAAATATCTTAAGTTATTTATAATTTTGGGTAATGTGAACAAATAGCATTTGCCGTGCTATTTACAGTGTCGAGGTGTTTGGTTAATAACATTACATTTAAATGGGCACATTTCTGACTGTAAAATGAACATGTTTGAAATAAACAGATTAATGTTTTCCACATTATTGTTATTTACTTGCATTTGCATGGCTTATAACTTAGCTGTAAACCAGGTATTAGTAACAGTAATGCAAAACATGAGTTATTAAATGACGTGACTTTCAAAGTATGCAGATTTTAATTCAACTCTTGTGTTATGGTAGTTAAATGCACTGTTGTTAGCATCGTAAGAAACGCTCAGTGATGTTAAAACTAGTGCCGAACTCGTATCTCCGTAACAGTTTTGGTATCGGTACTATGGACTAATGTGCGCCGGCCTTGGCAGTAGGCAGCGCGTCAGTCTCATAATCTGAAGGTCGTGAGTTTGAGCCTCACACGGGGCAGTTAGTTTTTCTCCGTGTATAAAATATAAACCATGATCGGAACCGTTCAAGCACATCAACAGATCCACTGATAGCACACAGACATCTGCAATATGTCTCTGTACCTAAAAGATGTATGTGAGATGTTAATCATTTATAAGGAATGTAAAACTGCTCTTTCCAAGATGTTTTATCCGATGTTTTCCAGATCTCCAGCAGACATCTTACAGACATACCTGTGCTATCTGGGTCGTGTCTTCTCTTGTGGTTGCGCACAAGGCAATTTGAGGGAAACGTGCTGAATAAATAGGATTATTTAAACAACAAAAAGCATGTACGTAAGTAGGCAAGCTATGTTGACTGCAACTTCTGTATTTACATTTATCATGATACCATACAATGTCCTAGAGTATGCACCGTATTGTGCCCACTATAAAACGTTTAATTTAGGCACACACTTTTGCACAATAATGCATTTTTGTTTGTTTTATATAAAATTGCATATTTGACAGATAAATACGATTTGAAATGAAATTGGTTTGAAATTATCATTAAATCTGCATCTGATAGCAACCAGTTGTTGTATTTTCTTGTTTAACGGTTGCCAAATTGAGTCATTGTGATTCATCACTTTTACCAGGGGCGGACTGGCCATCTGGCCTTACAGGCGTTTTCCCGGTGGGCCGCTATCATTTAGGGCCGGAACGGACGCTTTGGCCGCTCAGACGGACGTATTATAAATGCAAATGCACGTAACGCGAATGCAAAAGACACGTATGCATGCCTCCACCTATGAAACCCTGATTCTCTTTCAGATTGGGCAGTGTTGGTAGCCAATCCCATGAGTCTTTGAGGACAGAGCAGTATGGTTATATGATTGAGGCCATAGGTGCCATTTTGTTTGATCTGTAATATCTTCATTAAGATGTATTTCATCAGGTATGGTGCCACTTGACTTGTGTAATGAAACGAAGCAAGCAAAGTGACATTTGTGTTGTTGCAATCCAATATTTTACAGGACACTTCTGAACTTCCTGCTCGTCCTGTTTAGCCATTATTGAATTGCAAGCCATTTCATTTTGTGGTGCTTTAGTTAATAAAGAGTGCTTTAATTAAAGTTTAATTAAACCAAACATCCACCTTTTCGAAGCCTACAGATAACAGTTGCTAGGAGTGACTGACATGTATATGGTGCTATATGTGTTAGGCAACAAGACAGTGATTAAGATAATATAAGGATGCAGGGGCCGACTGACCAGTAGGACATTCTGTCAGAATATTGGGACTTTTCCCGGTGGGCCGGTAATGTATGGGGCCGGAATGTATGTTTGGGCCGGACAGACGGACATTATTAACGTGAAAGCACGCAACGCAAAGGCATTAGCGAGACGGACACATGTAACGCAATGACACATTACATACAACAAACCGCCCCCCCAGCCCCCCCATCCCGTTGACAGAAATGGTGGAGGGCAGATGTTGGTCGAAAACTCCAGGTCCGTTTTTGCTTCCCAGTCCGCCCCTGTAAGGTTGGGTTTGGTGACTTACACTCCTACATGTGAAATTGAAAAACATGATGAAGAAATTTACTTTCATGCTGCCAGAACGCACTTTGTCCAATATCTCCATGAAAACACATCAAAACTTTAAAAAAATTCACAGATGATCGTCATCTTGCAATGAGAGAAAAAGACCAAAAGCACAACTCGGTAGACCCTGTGTAATTATGAAAAACGCGTTACAGTTAACCCGAGTTTGTGCCCCGCTCTCCTTCCCTAATATACACCCTGCTACTTAATTCACCCAAAATAAAATTTTGATAGCTGTAGCAAACTGGCTGTCCAGCAGAGGGAGGCAGCGCATCAAATTTAAATTTCCAAACCTGTACTAGTGCGCCTCATCATATTAGCGATGTGTAACTTTCATGCAAACAATAAAATGCTAGCACTTATTTAAGATACAATGCTGACAATGCAACACACCCGTTTGTTCGCTTATAGCGTTGTAATGTTAAAAAAGCATTTTCTACGCATTCAAACATTTAAGTGAATTCTTCAACACGTAAAATGCGACAACATATTCGACACTTCTGAATTTATAAGTTACCCAAGAGAACAATAGAATTGACATGGAATCATTTGCTGCAATCATTTCACTCGAACACCCAGAGAGAGAAAGAGAGAGAGGGGGAGAGAGAGAGAGAGAGAGAGAGAGAGAGAGAGAGAGAGAGAGAGAGAGAGAGAGATTTCTGAATGATCTCACACGCTGAATGAATCCGGTGTCACTCTCAGTTAACGGGGGGAGACAGCGGCGCTTTTCTCGTCTCGGTTCGCGAGGTCTTACGTTACTAAAGCCGGTGCAGCATGTGAAAGTCACAGAGCGAACAGTTTGTTGTTGAACAGTTCCTTGTTTTACAGTTTGCGACAGGACTGTTATCATTAAACAATTCCACCCCGCTGATTTTCCCACTGAAATGCCGTCATGTCACGCGTGAACGTGAGTTGGATTATTGCGGTGCTCGCGGTGGAGTTCGCGACGCTGTCCGCCGTGCGCGCTCACAGCTGTCACGAGGTGAAAACGGCGTTCCAGGTGCGTCAGATCGGCCCGCTAAAATGGGTACCGGAAACACCTGCTACAGGTGAGTGCAAAGCGACCACGCGTTTGTTATTGATGTGAGAAGTGTTGTGTTGTCTTGTTGAACGGTGGCTGAATTGACTCATTGTGATGTGTTGCTTCGATTTTTACATGTTAAACAATAGTTTACTGCACAAATCTAGTTACTACACCAGTTTATTTGGGAAATCAAATTAATAATGGGTCTACCTCAAACTGTGTAGGAGACTTTCTAAACTTTTCTATAAAGCGTTTACACTTGTATTTATTGATTTAGCAGAATCTTTGAATCCAAAAGATTTACAAGTGAGAGCATTTAACATTTTGCCTTAAGAACCTATAATAAGTGAAGTATGCAAGCTTTACAAACGTTGTAAAGAACAAGTTCACCAACCGTAGCTCTGCTGGTAGAGCAATGCATTAGCAATGTCAAGGTCATGGGGGGATGCACATATCTTAACATTTTAGGAATTAATTTCGGTGCGAGTCACTTTGGGTAAAAGTATGCAGATGCATAAATGTGTATTTTATTGCACAGTACAATGACTAGGTTCAGTTTCAAAATTATTGCTGTTAAAGTATTTACCATTAGTATTAATTAAGGATAGTACACCACATTGTTTCTTTTATCCCCTGGAGAGGGTAAAAACTCAATTAACCAATACAGGTCTCCCGTTAATCATTGTGAGAGTTCTCTTTAGGCATGTTAGTTAAATGTCATTATAATTTCTCATGACGGGGGCAGTTAATATTAATAATTGAATTCTCTGTTAATGTTAATAGATCTGTGGTCTCATTTTTGTCATTGTCATTTACATTTTTTGGAGTTGCGTTTAACGCTCATGTCTGCTGTAAAGCCCTGAACTCTGTAACTGTAAATGATATGTCTTCAGACAAGGATCGTGTCAGGTTGAGGGAATGAGCGTTGACAGATAAATTCAGCCAGCTGCTTTGACGCATGACTCAGCGAACAGGAGCGAGCCCTCCTGGAATGACTGCGGCTGAGCTCACTGGGTGCAAATATGCTGGGACTGAACCTGTTCTCTTATGACGGGGTCCTCACATCTTCTTCTGGGGCTCTACCTACATAGTTTACGTCCAGCACACCTGAAACAGTTGTGTGGATGTTTTTGAACAGAATAGTCTGACAGCCGTTTTAATGAAGTATGGTAGTGAGGACAGATGCGTTAGGTATAGTATCAGACTTCTAAGGTGTTGTATATGTAAGAAAAAAACTGGAAATGAAATGTGAATTTGAAATAATTGATTAGCTCATTTTTTACCGAATGCAGAACTTCTGCAAGGAAAAGCCATTTACTAAGAAACGACGTTCAAATGTCACGAACAGGCAATTTGGTTTAATCATTTATAAATATAATGTCATATATGTTATTAAAAGGCATATTTATATTTAATTTGTCAAAAAAACTGTGAAAAATGATTTGCTGTATCCGGGTTACCATGTGTTATTAGTTTCAAGAGGTTGTTATCTGGGAATAACGAACCTGCAAATGTCGCGACTGGCCAATCAGAATCGAAATCGCATACCGTGACAGTACGTACTGAATTTGAATAAGTACCTACCTATCGGCCGTTAAAACAGTACGTTCTATATAGTATGAGTGGGAGTAGTATGAATACATTTCGGATGTACTGTGTCCGCCATGTGTTATGGTCATGTGACCCATATGCTCTTTGACCTATGACGTATTAACAACAACCTACATGTGAGCGTTGATAAAAACATAATTTAGTCACCAGAAATTAATTTATTGGCACTTACATTAAAAACGGACGTCCGCCTTAAAGTTTTCTGCTATGTTTATTTGATTTACTTTTGAAATTTGACCGTTGCTCATCTCCCGTGGCATCATGGGATAGATAAGTGTCCATCCGATCCACACTCACGAATCTCGGCGGAAGTAGTAGACCATCTGGGTACTTCTCGCCTACTGTTTTTGGCATACTGAGGTTTCGGACATACTATTCATGACTCGTTCTCATTTTCGACTACTATATAGTATGGAAGTAGGCGATTTCGGACACAGCCGAAATGAACTTGAAGGGCCTCATTCATGAAACATTTGTAAATATATGAGTAAATTCCAAGTAATTTGCGCGTAAAACGGACCTCCCCGAAAACTTTCCTCCGGATTCACCAAAAAATGTGTGTATGTTAATGAATTCCAATCACTCGTAAACAGGGCGCTCATTCACAATAAGCATAATCCATGCCTATGAATTACTGCTACGCAAATTACGTATCTATGAATGCTGTAGAATCCTCTGGACTCCATTCTCAGGTTTGGCTACATTTATTCATTTTTGCAATATAGAGACTAATAGGCTATATGCTTACCAATAAATTAATAAATTAAACTGTGTCCACCAAAGCGTTTTTAGCCAGCTGAAATAATACCTGGTTCTCTTCTGAAAACGATCAGCTGGTGAAGCTTGAGAACGCTTTGGAGGCACTGCGTGTTTTTACATAGACGCGTTGGTTGCTGTGATTTGGAATATCCACGGCAGTAACATGTTACTAGTATCTTGTTTTGAAGAATATCACTGAATATAAGAATGCAGTAACCAATAATATGAACTCCTCCATTGTTGTACAAGTATGATGGTTGGTCAATGTAGTGTTTGTCCCGCCTCTCCTCCACTGTGATTGGACGGCTTTGTAAAACAGGACAGTGACCAGGGCTGCGTTCAGCCCTGACAAAACATTGCAAAATGTCTTTTAAACGGAAATGGTGGTGCGGTTGAACACCCTGTTGTGATGACGCAAGAGTTGAACTATGGCAGCTGAGAAGGCCATTCTTTGTGGGGTTTTTTTTAAGCCTGATCAAATCGTTATAAATACAAATACATGTTTAATACTGCAAAATACATGTTTTCTAATATCTTCAAGTGTTGCGTGTACTGAGCTGCAGCGGACACATTTGTAAATGACTGTACTTGGACCCATTGTGCGAGCTGTCTCTTTCATATCGCGTGGGTTATATACATGTTGCTGCTGATTGGGCTGACATTCTTGACACACCCACCAAACAAGAGATAAGGTATCTCAAACCCTGTTGCACACCGTTTCCAGGAGACGTGTCCAGAGGTGGGTAGAGTAGCCAAAATCTTTACTCAAGTAAAAGTACAAGTAACTAGAGAAATTGTTACTCAAGTAAAAGTAAAAGTCACTATTTTAAAAATTACTTGAGTAAAAGTAAAATAGTATGCAATGAAAAAACTACTCAAGTAGCTAGTTACTTAGTTACTTTGTATCTGATTATATAGGCCTACTACATTAAATTAATATTAACACCAATATTTTAATATTACATTTTAATCAATATTTTTAATTATCATAAGCAGATATCTTTGCAATATATAGAGAGACTAAAGAATAGACAAACACAGAAGAGACAAGCATTTCTGTAAATTTCATCTAGTCCTGATGTCAATGTAGTTTACACAACTTATTTAGAATAATAGACCATGTCAAACTAAAGCATGAACTAAACTCAGAGCATTTCCTAAGATGATCTAGAACATCTGCAGTGCTCTCTTAAATGAAAAACACATTTTTGAACAAAGCTCATGTTTTCTCGTGTTGTGTCACGTGTGTGTTGTGAAACGCTCTTACTTGTAAACAAACAGTAAACAGTGAACCACACGCCCAGTTTTCTTCCTTCTGTTCTTCAAATGTATATTTCTGCAGGCCCACGTCTCTGTGTCTGACAGGTAACGCGCATGTTGCGGTGTCTGACGAACAGGTCGCGCGGGTGCGCGCATATGGCGGGCATTTATCATCGCTGGCAAACAATATGACACATTTGCAGTTTTGATTGTATAGATATAGATTCATATCCACTTCATCCACTTTGTGTTCTGCGTGTTCTTAAGTTTCGCCCTACGAGGAGTGAGTAATCCTGCTTCAGATGATTCAGATCGTGCTGCGAACTGAACAAATCATTTGAACTGATTCATTAGCCTATTCAAATGGTTTTGCCCATTGTTCAGTTAATGCTTTCAAAAGAATCGACTCCAAAGAATCGATCACTCGGGAATGCCCGTAAAAAGAGACGACAACCTTGAAATAAACAACGCGTTTTAAAAAGCATATTTTAAAATGAAGGAACTAAGGAACGTCACGCAATGTAAGTTATGTAACGAAGTAAAAGTACAGATTTTCTATTAGAAATTTACTCAAGTAAGAGTAAAAGTACACACTTTTAATTTTACTTAAAAAGTACATATTCTCCAAAATGTTACTCAAGTAAATGTAACGAAGTAAATGTAGCGCGTTACTACCCACCTCTGGACGTGTCGCAACCCGGAAACTAGGGCTGCACGAGAATTTATCGCGATACCACTAAATCCTATTGTAATCGAGCTGACTGCGATATGCAATGTGTCAATATTTTTTGTAATGCGTAGCTTGTCCGTGAAGCACGGCTCTGGGATCAGTAGGAAATGCTGCTCGATATAAAAGCAGTGCGAGTTTGAGTCGCTTGTAATGTGCATTTGAAAAAGCAACACCCGTCAAACATGATCATTATAAATATACTTTATTATCATAAAAATACCCGATGAGGCTTGAGTAACAGTTATAAAAAGATGTCCATAGGCATTTCCTAGATTCTAGAACGTGTTATGGTCTTCTTCTGCAGTGCGTATTTGGAGTTTCTGCACGAGAGCGCCCTCTGGCTTTCGGATGCAGCAGCATTTTCCCGTACTTCACTCAAAAGCTGTGCATAAATCACGTGATATTTATCGTCGGTTTATCGTGACAGGCCTACCGGAAACCGTAGCAAAACGTTGCGCACCGGTTTGAGCTTGAACGTGCCCCAGCTCTGCGTTTTACCCAAAGTTAAAGAGTAAAAAATTAAACAAGAAAGGATAAATAAACTCGTGAAATATCATTATGATACATAATGCATCAAAACACAGTGTCATCACTAGGGCTGTCACGATTATTAAATAATCGTCTCATCGCGATTGTTTGACCTCATCGCGATGGTTTCAGATCATCGCAATTATTGCACATCTCTATAGAAGACACTAGGGGGAGCTGTAGTGCATCTGCATATTGCATATTTTAGTGTATATATTGTTACTAAAGCATGGTAATACTTGTAAAATGTACCACCACAACACAATCACTTTAAAAAAAAAAACTAAAACATATACAAATTACCTGCAGTACAATTTAATATTATTTAAGCGAATCTCAGTGTGAAAACCAGTCTACCAAAATTTTATTAACACACAGGTAAAATTTTATTGTAGTCTTGCAAGTGAGAAAAAAACAGACTAGAAGTTTTCTATGACTGATAGCATTTTAATGGTGGCTTCAATTCACTCCTGATCAATTTACTTCATTTACAAGTATTTGGTGGTTGTATTATTGACAGGTAAAAGCCTAAACCTTAAATATATGATGACCCAATGTTTTCTGATGTATTTCCAAGAAAAAAACAGTCTTGTATTCAGAACAATATGGTCGTTTCAATCGCTGAATCAAAAATGCATGAGAATTAAATGTCAAAGCTCAAAAACAGACAATTAATCGTCATAATCGTCAAAGCCCTAAAACAGACAATTAATCGTCATAACCGCAATGATTTATAAGACAATTAATCGTCAGTCAAATTTCAGAATCGTGACAGCCCTAGTCATCACACAGTTTGTCTAAAAGAATACAGAACGTTTGAATGTTTTACGCACCATTTACACGTGATAGTGAGCAGGTGTAAATTTATATCGTACCAGCTAATATTTTGAAAAGACAAACATTCTCATGAACCCGAAAATTTACGTCAGAATGACTTTACGAACAATTTACTCAAAAAATCTTTCTCCGCGTGTTTCATGAATGAGGCCCAAAGTATTTCAAGAGCTGCACAACTTGTGATCATCTTGTGAGTTCGAAAGTTTTTGTCAGCCTGGTCTATCAGCATACCCTGTGCTCTAGAATGATTTGTTTGTCTGAATGCTGTTGTCAGCACATTTCTCTGGGAGCTAAAACTATTAAACTAGAGCACAACTATAAAAACCATATATCATATTGTGTGGTTCTGCCTGTGATCATTATACTTTTAGACAAATAAAAGCTTAAAGGGATTGGGATAGTTCACCCAAAAATAAAAATTCTGTCATGAATTACTCCCTATAGTTGTTCCAAACCTGTATAAATTTCTTTGTTTGGTTGAACACAAAGATATTTAGAAGAATGTTAGCAACTGATATTTTTGGGGCATCATTGTCTACCATAGTAGAAAAGATTAAAATGGTAGTCAGAGGTGCCACAGAACTTTTTGCTGTCCTAAATTGTTTGAAATATCACATTTTGTGTTCAATAGAACAAAAAATACAAAAATGTTCCTACTATGGTAGTCAATGATGCCCCTGAAATCTCAGCTGCTAACTTGCTTCCAAATATCTTTGTTCAACAGAACAAAGAAATGTATACAGGTTTGGAACAACTTGAGGGTGAATAATTCATGACAGAATTTTCATTTTTGGGTGAACTATCCCTTTAAAGGAAGTTACAGATTGCCATTGTTGGAGAATCACTGTGATTTTATTCCCATAAGAAGCATATAAAAACAATAAAACTGTCTGCTGAAGCATTGTTAGTTGCAGTCATGACAAATTTAATAAGCACAACATCGAATGATGCTCAGAATGACAGTTTGTCAATGCACGTGGCTGTTTGGTTATTAAAAGGATCCTGAAGTGAAATGTGCCAGTGGATTATGAAACGTACCAGCAAGCCAATTGCGATTGTGCCCGTATGGTGCCTGCAGCAATGCCCAACCGTGCCAGGTTTGAGGAAGTTGCACACACAGCTCTGTGATGAGTTCATTATCATCAAAAGCACAAGCTTGAGCCAATAACTTTGAGAACCCTGCACTGTTCTCAGATCAGCAGTTAAGTGCGGGACTACAGAGTCTACTTATTTGCCACAGCAACTTGGCATAATAAAGGCTGAGACTGCAGCAACCTGAGTGCAAAAAAAGTTGTACGGTAGTAGTTAAATTTTTGCGCTGAACTTTGTGTTTTTTATGCGCTGGCACATTTTCATCTGATGCTTCTTTTTGTTCTAATTGGCTCCATTAAACCTGGTTTGAGAACAGCAGGGAACAGATATTAAGTGGCATGTGCTTTAAATGCAGGCATGGCAGTCCCCGCATTCGGTGACAGCTGAGAGACATCAAGCAGCGAGACAGAATCCCAGAGGTCAGCTTGCATGCAACACAGCAGCAATAGACAACAAGAGCCTTTGAGCGAAAGTCTGAAATCTCAGGCATGTAGGAATTTTTCCAGCCACTATTACTGATGGGCAGAAACTCAAGATACCTTAAGATCTGTCTGTTTTTCTGCATTTTATCTGTCTGTCATTCTGTCTGTTGTTCTGTCTATGTATTGTCTAGAGAGCTATGTTATGTGAAACTTCTTCTGTCCTACAGATGCTCTCTAGGAGAGAGAGAGGTCTGTAAGCGGGTTGTTGCTGTACGTGAAGGTCCTGAATAAGTTGAGTTCAGTGGGTTGAAATCTGGGTTCTTTCTTTCTTCAGAAGTGCTGACAGGATCTGAGGGCATGAGGCTGGCTGGCTGTTCTCAGATCAGGTGCCAAGCAAAGCAGCGATTCCACCTATGAATCCCAGGTTCTCTTTCAGAAAGGGCACTGTTGATAACTAATCTCATGAGTCTTTGAGACTAACAGATAGAGGCCATGGCCTCTGTGTTTAAAGGCAAAGTTCACCCCAAAAATGAAAATTCTGTCATCATTTACTCACCTTGTCATTTCAAACCTGTGTAACTTTCTTTCTTCTGCCGAACACAAGAGAAGATATTTTGAAGAATATTGGTAACCACAAAACAGCAGTACCCATTCACTTTTATTGTATGGACACAAAGCCAATGCAAGTCAATGGGTACCGCTGTTGTTGTTTGTGCATTGCAATATTATTTGTATGACCTGTAATATTTTCATAAAGATTTACCTTTACGTTTCGGCGGGTATGGTGCTGCTTCGTTTAATGAAACAAGGCAAAGCGACGTTTGATTTGTTGCAATCCAATATTTAAAAGGACACTTCAGATCATCTGCTCAGTCTTTTTCGTCTAGTCCCGTTACTGAATTGCCAGCCAATTAATTTAGTTAAAAGTGCTTTACTTAATTAAAGTTGCGTATCGGCTGATTGTTTTTTAAGTTATGACCTCTGTCTCTGTCTGTCTGCTAAGCCCTTCACATGGAGACTGACCAGTAGACAGGATCCAGTCAGTTGCAACAAAAAAATTAAGATTGTTTCCTCCACAAATGCACACAACCGCTTTATTCAGATTCTAGACGTCTGACTCACAGAATGTTTACTGCATTGCTTTATCAGTAGATTGGTTATTTGCTGATTCAGAACCAATTTTAGACATAAGCCATTTAATCCAACAATATCCGCTACACTGTTACTGATGTCTAAGGTTCCAGAAGTGGCTGAGCTTGTTTATTCAAGTAATGGAAAAAATATATTTTACAATTGTTTATACTGTTACTGAATGCAGGAGATATGGCATGTAAGTATTTGATTTACTTTGTTTTATTTTGGGAATATTAATGTTCTAATGTGAAATGGCATGATTTGATTTTTCATATCTAGAAACTGAATCTGCTTAGAAACATATAAATAGAAAACAACCTGTTATGGATAGGATAAACAGGATGATGAAAAATATAGTATTCAAATATTTTCTTTACTTTACTTTCTAATAGCTTTTTTTACATTCTGTAAGTAATGCTAATGCCGAATGTTCACAAAACACACATGTATTAACGTGTGTGGAACATCAAGAGAGCATTAGACGAGGATTCTGTTTGCTTCAAACAGCCAGTGCATTCATGCCCTCAATCTCTGGCATAGGAAGAAAGACCCAAGTCTGTACATATTTACTCTTCTTCGGATTTTTCAGACTTCAGACAGGATTCAACACCTGCTTGCTTTCGTCAGTCTGTCTCTATGCCCTCAGCATAACACTCTTTTAGTGCGTCCAGAAGTGTAGGCCAAAGCATGTTAGTTTCTGCACAGTAAACAAATCTGGGATGGTAGCTGAGAGAGGTTCTTCGCTCTAGTCCTGCAATTGATGAGCCATGAGCTGTTTTCAACCCATTTAGCAAGGCTAATCATGTCATAGGTGAACTATTGGCTTTGGTTGTTTTTGATAAAACTTAGAAATGTATCGCATAATATTTTTCACCTGGCAGATTTTGGCACTAGCAACTCTGGTGTCAAGGGTTCGATTCCAAGTGAATGTATGTTGAAGTATAAATTGATTGCAATGACTCTTTGGATCAGTAGCATCTGCTAAGGACAAAAATGTCAAGATTTGTTTTCTTATGTTTTTGGCTGTAGTGCAGAAAATGCCATTTTCTATTAAATCAGATTCTTGCTGAGTTGTTTGTCTCAGCGTCCCCCGTTAACCTGGCCAGTTTTCTCCTTGAGCCCCGGTCTCCCCCTGTTCATCCTGTGTGTCTGAAGTCTGAAGATGTTAAAGAAAAATTTGCTAAATAATTTGATATGCAATATATTTATACTTAAAGTTTGTAAAATTAAATTATATCAGAATATATTTGAAAACAGGAAATGATATAACCAGCATGTTTTATATTCTTTCTGGGAAAAGAAAGCATCACTCTTTTTTAGGGCTGTCAAGCGATTAATCACGATTAATCGCATCCAGAATAAAAGTTTGGGTTAACAATGTATGTCTGTGTACTGTGCATTTTAATTTTGTATTTATAAAAACATACGCATTTATTTAAGAAAAGTATATAATTTTAATATTAATAAACATTTACCTATAATTTTAATTATTGGCAAATATAAATAAATACATGGAAGCATTTTCTAAATATATACATGTTGTGTACATGTATGTGTTTATAAGTACTAAATTAATATGCACAGTACACAGACATGCATTATGTAAACACAGACTTTTATTCTGGATGCGATTAATCACGATTAATCGTTTGACAGCCCTACTCTTTTTGTCTCGATAGTCTGAGCTAACTGCATTGACCTAGAACTTTGACTGTACATAACTTTTGGAAGTATTAAAATCATCCAGGTATTTCAAACAATTGTGGTAGGGGTGGGCGGATTGGCCAAAAATCTCTTTCACGGAATGAGTAATTTTATTTCATGGTAACGATATATTTCAAGGTAACAATCTCCCATTATAATTCTATATCTTATACCTCATTTTTCTTAGATTGATCTACTTCATTTATTTATTACAGTTAATTTAAATGCTCACTGTAGTTAATGTAGGCAAGTTATGAAAATGTACTTAAGATATCAGATTAAGTTCTGATAATCAAATGTATTATTTATTTATGTTTATCTTCTGGCTGTATCATATGTATACAGTAGGAAGATAGACAACATGTATAACAATGTAGTATGAATACGTATTTGCACAAACAATGAGAGTACATGTGTATGACTGGTATTATAAACTGGTGTTCTATACTGTAGGTCTTCATCGCTCTTTAATCTCTATTAGATGGACATTTTTAGTGTGTTGCGAAAACTTGCGATTCTGGCGCTTGTCTTTGCACTGCGAGTCTCTGGTGTCTCTCAAAATGGGGGTAAGCGGCGCGTCACGTCAAATCGCTCAGGCGGCGATTATCATTGTGCGTTTCAACGCAAGTTTCACCTAGGCTCGCCTAAAGTTAAACTTTATTAAAACTATTAACAGCTTTTCAAAGCAATCTGACTTCTGAAATACGTGGTGAGAATGAGCTTTTTTATATACACGCACAGATCTATGCACGAGCATTGAGGGTGAGAGAGAAAGCGCCGGACTGGAGCGGATTACAAAACTACAAACTGAAAGAAGGTCAAAGAATATTTGATTTGTCAATTTGTTACGGGTGGATTAACTCTACAGAGCGTGTTTCATAAATACGTTATCTCCTTTGGCAAGAAACAAAAACGTGACGACATCTTAGTGCTGTGTCAGCCACCGTTGTGCTTGGGAGGCAGGGCCGTGCAGAGACCTTTAAAGGGGCAGGTGCTCAAAGTATAAAAGGGGCACATGGAACAAGGCTTTAAATATGGCTGTGCTCAAAACATCAATACAGTAATACTGTATATCGCGATGCATTCCTTGCTGATACGTGTATCAATACGGATGCTTCTGTAATTGATAAAGCAGCAAATGCCATGATGCTGGGATTAGAAATTTAAGTGAATAAAGTTGTCTAAAAACCTTAAAGGCATAGTTCACACAAAAATGAAAATTCTGTCATCATTTACTCACCGTCAGATTATTCCAAACCTGTGTAAATGTTTTTGTTCTGTTGAACACAACAAAAGATATTTGGAAGAATGTCAGTAACCAAACAGATCTCATCCCCCATTTACTGCCATGGTATAGGGAAAATAAATACTATGGGAGTCAATGGGGGATGAGATCTGTCTAGTTACTGACATTCTTCCAAATATCTTGGCTGATGTTGAGGGGGCTGCTGGGGATGTTGCTGTCTTTGCTGTTGTAGAAAAAATTGTTTTGTCATATTAAAAATATAATTCTGTTCTAACCCTCTATCTGCATTTTTTTTAAATGATAATGATAATAAAAAAGCGTTGATAAGTATAATTCGGAGGATGAGAAAATCAGAATAAGGCCATGTTCAGACTTGACTTTTTTTTCGAAGCTGCTAGCGTCTGTTTTACATTATAATCCTGTGTAATAAACCGTGTTTAACAAAAAAGTGCTGAGCGCGTTTTTAATCGCCAGCGCCGGCATCTTTTTCTGCAGCTCAGAGCGTCTTTTGAGGTTGAAAAAAAGTTCAACTTTTCTGGAAAAAAAAACGCCCTACGTCAAGCTCCCTTTTCACAGCAAACCAATGATAGAGACCTGTCGTTTCCATAACAACATGCGAGGAACGTGATTGGCCGAGAAGGCTCAAGCTCGAAAAAATAAAATGGCGGCCGAAACGCCCGTTGGAGGATAGTTTTGTATAAATGTAAGTTTAATTTTCACTTTCAGCAACTTCTGATTGCATTTCTAGCGAGAAATAAGTATTGTAGTTTTTAAATATGTGATTAGTTATTGCAACACGAACTCTGTTTCTAATTCAAATAGACTTCTGTTACGCTGTCTATCTGTTTCTCTGGGCTGCCTTCGTGCCTCCGAAGTCATGGCGTTCTGCTGGTATTTGTATTTTTTTTTACTGATAAAGCGCCTTTGTCAACTTTTTCTTGTTAAAAAACAAGTAATGTCTGAACATGGCCTAAGCCTGTTTTACCAGTGTTACAGTGATACTGTAAATAATAATAATAATACTTCAAAGTGTTAATAGTTTTAGTCAAATAATATAAAAAGACCAGAACCCTCGACGCCCGTGAAACTTTTCTCCTCCAAACAGCAAACATCGATTCAAGAAGCGAACAAGCACCTTTGTTTATATATTGCTGTGTGTAGAAGTAACATTAGCTGCAGCTAACGTCACGTCACGTCAGTTCAGAGCAGGCTACACACACAACAGCCGTGCATGCTCCCTTCACGGCGTTCTTGTGAAATACTACTTTTTATAATAATAACAAATGCACTAATACGTAAACAAGCACACCGCTCCCCTGAAAACACCACTTACCCGGCAGCCGCGAACAGTGTGTAGGCTATCCTGGAAATGCGCTAATCTATTGAAGGCGTCTGAACGTGAGAAGTCCTCCCAGATGAGGTCATCAGGTGAAAGGTCATCACGTGAGTCATTTATTTAGGGTTAAATTATTATTCATTAATTTTACTAATAGTTAGATTGAGCTGGCCTTCACAAAATGGCCTTTAATAGGGGACTTTCGGCATTATGGGCCAAAAAGGCAGGTGCTCAAGCACCCTCCCCCACCCTGCACATGCCTGTTGGGGGGGATGGGAGTGTTCAGTTGGTTGCAATTCGCAACTTCACTGCTAGATGCAGCTAAATTTTACTGACTGGTCCTTTAAGACTTGAGTTTTTAAAAGTTCAACTGCTAGGAAAGATTTTATTCTTTATTAATTGCCACTTTCTAAAGCGCTATGTGCACAGTTATTTAAGTCATTAGCATAATATTGTATACCAAAAAAATCTATACCTTAAATGCACTGTTAGTTGCTTTGGCTAAAACTGTCTGCCATATGCATAAAAGTGTAAATGTAGCCTTCACGTGCCTTTGTTTGCTCAGTCATCGGAGCCCAGTCCAAAAAAATATTTCATGTTTTAATGGCCAGGTCGAGGTGAGACTATTTCTGCCATGTTTGATTTGCTGAGGGCAGGCGAGGATTTTGCTGCTGTTTTGACCCAACTGCGTGTACCTGAGCCAGGAATTCTAAACTAGGAACCTGTGTATATATAAGCTGCGTCTCTGAGGTATCCATGTTAGTTTTTATGTGGACGTGCAGCGGTTTGTACATGTGTGCGCACATCGTGTAGGCCCTGGAGTATGTGGATGAGGTTTCTGGGCTTCGAGCACTTGTCTGTGACCACTGCGTTATCAAAGCTTGTGTCTGGCTTGACCGTAGATTTCAATTTAACAAAACTGGAGTCTGTATAAGCATCTGTAAAACCTTCCACACTCCTTCCTCTTCGTCTAATTTCGGCCAATCCACCAATCCCCCTTTTCCTTGGCATCCATTTATTGCTCTCTTAATGTTGGCACAAATGCCAGCCAGCGCTCCACAAAGCCAAACGCTGGAGCCGCACGCCTGTGGGTTTGAGAAATGCAGGTGCGCTGGCCAGGACGCTTGAGAGATGTTTTCTTTCAACAGGGTTCGTCCCAAAAACAGCACATCAGTTGTGGGTAAACATCCTGCTGTTTCCAGCATGCGGCAGCACTTCAAAGCAATGAGAGAGCTTCTGTACAGAATCTCAGGGGTTACATCAGTTGGGTTGCTACTTTAATGACTTTGTTTGCCCATAAAGTTACTTCTGAACTTCTCGGGCAGAAAACATCAGGAAATTGCTGAAGTCTTAACTTAAATAAACCAAAAACATTTTTGTTTCGCACTGAAAAGAGGTGTCTGCCGCATCTTACTTGTGATGCGGTGTTCTGCTTGACCTGTAGTGGAAATGTTAACTGTGACCCTGAGGTCACTGGCGGTCCTGATGTCACCTGTATGTGCAGAATAAAGAGAATGGGATTTTTCATCTGATGGTGATTATGGGATCAAGCTGGTTTTGAACCATAGACTAGTGAAACAGAGGAAGTGTCTACTCGGGCAGAACCACGAACACCTGCTGGGGTCCTAATTTACTTGCCAGGAGCTGAATGCATTCCTTCATTTATTAATTAGGGCTTTGGGAGAGAAGGATGCCAAAGGGGATTCCAGATGGTCTTCTAGATGCCTTTCAAATCTTTAAACAAGGACCCTCCTACTATAATAGCTATTTAACTTAAAGAGTACATAACTAGGGATTTTTAACAACAAGTTTATGTACATAAAAGGTGCAAAAACACTATTATTTCATAATAATAGGCAGTTATTCTCACCTTACTTCTTGACTGACTCTCAGATGATGTGTTCCGTGATTCATCTGTCTAATCCCCTCCTTTCCGCTAACCTAGTCTGACGTGACTGGTCAGATGGTCTAGTCTGCTGTGATTGGTCTACCGCGAATGAGGCTCACGAGCTACAGTGTTTGGGGGAGAAGAGTAAAGTTTTCGCGCACAGTCCTAGCAAAATGTAGGCGGGGACTATATGTAGTGACGTAAATCCGTGGCGGTTCGCGAATCGGACTAGTGACGACTCGTTTGCATGATTCAGAGTCGACTCCCTTTTTTCAAAGCCAATAACTTTGTCATTCATTCACCTTCGGATTTACAACTTGGCTGACTGCTTACTTTAAAACACGGCAACATTACACACTGCATGAAATGTCATTTTCATGATCTTGTGTTATGTACTCTTTAAGTATTTTTTATAATATTTAAGGGATGGTTCACCCAAAAATGAAAATGATGTCATCATTTACTCACCCTCGCCTCTTGTAATTTCAAATCTGTTTGACTTTCTTTCCTCTGCAGAACACGAAAGAAGACATTTTGAAGAATGTTGGTAACCAAACAGTGGCGCTACCCATTCCCTTGCATTGCTTTTGTGTCTATGCAAAAGAAGTCAATGGGTACCGCTGTTGTTCGGTTACCAACATTCTTCAAAGTATCTTTTGTGTTCTGCAGAAGAAAGAAGTTCATACTGGTTTGAAATGACAAGCGTGTGAGGGTGAGTAGATGATGACATAATTTTCATTTTTGGGTGAACCATCCCTTTAATTGACAGGTCTTGGTGTCTTCTGTTATGCTGTCGGCAGCATGTAGCCTGGGATTTTTAAAACAGGACCACTGTTAGTCATGTTGTCCTGAAGAGCAGGTGCTTGTGGTTTTCACTTGACCTGAATCGGTTCCCGGTGTCTGCCTGTACAGCTAATGAAACCCTATCTCATAGATCTTCATTAATGTCCCATGAGTCATACTTGAGTCATAAAGTGCAATGAGGACATTTGTACAGCATGGAAATGGCATGACTCTCTTTCACAGGCCTAACCTCAGAGATCATGGGCAGATGACCCAGCCATTCTATCTTACTCTCTCCTCCCTCTGTGTGTATGTATAATTTAGGTTGTGTGTTGTGTACGGTTTGGTTGAGTTTAGGTTTTAGCTAACTGTATATTCGATCGTCATCCTACTTGATAACCTACACTGTGCGCTAATGTTAAAAGTAAATGCTGTCTAACAAATGTCTCTTGTCTGCTCCCCCTTTTTAGATGTGGACCTGTCAGTGTGCAAGCACACTGGACCGTCATGCTGTACACGGAAAATGGAAGAGAGCTATAGAGCGGCGGTCCTGAGAGACACCACGCAGAACATCAGATTATACAGCTTTGAGCTTAAATATCTCATCTCTACACATGCCACTGCTTTTCAGGGTAGATGGATGGATGGAAGGATGCATGGATGGATGGTGAAAGGGCGAATGCTTGGGCAATATAGCTAAATTTCTTCTAAGGGTGTATGGAATATTCAGTATACAGACGCAAAATTTTCAGTAAATCAGCATTTCTTGATGTATTGTGGTCATTCCTGTCCAGTGTCTGTTAAATTTAAAGAAAATCAAACCTAGGGAATGACATAAAGTCTTCCAACAGCAATTTGAAAGACTGACAGCATGACAAAACACATGAAAACTGTGATCAAATTCAAGGTTATCCAACCCGGTCCCACTCCCAACTCGTCACTTATGGCACAATGGCTTCGAAGCTGACGTAGCTCTTCTTCTGGCTGCAGTTTTTGAACGTCTGTTGGTCACCGGGTCTGAGATTTACGGCGGAAGGTGATTGCTTTCACATCTATTCCTCGTATGAATCGATCATTTCACGTTGGTACCCTTGGAATATGTGTATTTTTGAACGACATTGTGACTGCTTGTATCTTGTGTTTTATATTACGATAAATAAACGTTTACATTACTTGCTCAAACTGCCTGAACAGCGTCATGTTAACGCAATTATCCTGGCCATTAAACTTAAATTAAACTCCGACACATCATTGCAAATTATATCTAATATACAATTTCATAATGGCGGTAAAATTCACGTACCTTGCACGCCGAAAAACGACACCAAAGGGGTACCCTGCGCGTTCAAAAGTGATGCAGAGGGGCGCTGCCGAGCATCAACATGTGACGAGTGGGGAGTGAGAATGTGTTGCGTTATCACATAAAAAAAATCCTAAACACACGTACAAATATTACTGTTGCTTAAAAGTATTTGAGGTCCGAAAAAATGCAGAGCATCTCTTATTGTTTTTACTTGTTTCTCCAGTTTTCATTCTCTGCAAATAAATGCAAATAGAAATATTTTGTTTGAAATTTGGAAGAAATGTTGTTAGTAGTTCACAGAATAAGAAAAAAATAATCATTTAACCTAAACCCTTACATATAAATAGTAAATTCAGTCTTTGAAACAGTCTCTTTTTCCGCTGCTGGATATATTTGGGTTAATATATGGGTAGTTGACAAATAAACCGTTCTGTGTTCTATGGTGTGACAGCGAAAATTTAGCTAGGAAAAAAACTAACAATACAGGTAAATCTCTTATGCTATTTTTATTATCAATATTAATTGTAAGAATACATTATATATTATTAATAGTTTGTTTTCTAAATCTTTGCTGTCACACCATACAACACATGTGCGGTGTATTTGCCAACTATCCACGTGACACATCTTTTTTGAAATGGCTTAGGAGTAAAAAAAATTTCCGAAAAATACTTTGAATGTAAGAAATAAACCACAGTTTAAAATGATTCGGGGCAAGATTAAAAGTGACATTTAATCATTTATTTATAGGCACCAAAACAATACTTTGTGTTATAAAACAGCTATATTTATCATTTAACACATGAAAAATCTTTATGTTGAGGTTTCCATGAATGCTTTTGGGTAGTGAGTAATATTTTGTCCAGTCCCCTGTGATAGATGGATGAGCTGTACAAGGATTAATGGATAGGTGGACGTTAAATTAATGTGTGCACTTACATTTGGCTGGATTATTTTATTTTATTATACCCGGCCATATAATCTCAAACATCTTTCATGAGGACATGACATACTAGTTCCAGATAAGACAGTGTTTGCACCAAACAGAGCTACATTCGTATGGATTGGCTACCTTGTGTACCTGTTTTTGTGTCTTGGGCTTATTTAATCAGTATAGACGGCATAACGGTTTTGTTCCGTGTGGTTTGGCAGCCTGTGAATAGTGGAGATGCTATAGAGTTTCATCTTGGGTTATATGTGAACACGAAGCCATCGTCCTGATCAAAGCCTTGGATTTGTCTTTTAGGAAAGTATGAGCTAGTTGCGTTTAGTCTTAATTATTCCATAATATTAAGTTCTGTTTTTTGAAGTCTAATTATATGTAGAAGGGAATATTTGCCCACAGTCTCACAAGTGTGTCTAACCCAGTGGCCAGACCATAATCCGCAGTAGGGCTTTAAAGAATCTCAGTCATACACAGGCTTGTGTGTGTTTTGGCGGAAAGAACCGGTTGTTATTAAGGTCTACTGTCAGTTCATTCATATGTATAGCTCGGGTGTGAATGAATGGGCACTCACATGCACTAATTCAGACCCACATGATACGTTAACAAGATCTAGCAGCAGTTACACCACAGTACTGGACATTGTTTTTTTTTCTGTGTGTTAAAGAGTGCAAACCATGTAGATGCCTTAATTTTTGCTGCTCAATCAATTCTTTGTCCTTTTGCAGTAGCCCAAACTGCTATACAGAATGCATTGTGTAAATACATTATCTCCTTCGGCAAAGAAGCAAAAGTGTGGCGACATATTAGTTCTGTGTCAGCCATCGTAGTGCTTCCAAAGGGAGGGGTCAGCGGTGGAGTGAGCCATTGGTTGCAATTCGCAACCTCGCCGCTAGATGCCGCTAAATTTCACTGATTGGTCCGTTAAAAATGCTGCACTTTCACATTTTAAATTTGCGAGCTCTTTAAATTTTAATTGATTTTGATTGACTGTCATGATCTTATCATTCATTAGCTGCAAAACAAAAATGCTCAGAAGAAACATAACCATGTTTCCCTTTGGTGTGGTTACTATTACTAATATGGTTTTTACTTGTTTACAGTTAGGGGCGATTCACATTTCGTGTCTTAAACCGCGTGGAAAACACGAGCCGAGCTGCTTTCTCTAGTCAAATACTTGCGGTGCGCATGCGGCACTCTGTAAAGTTGAAGTATTTCCATCTTGATGCAGCACCGACGCGGCTACAAAAATGTGCGCGTTGCTCCCTATTTGTCTACATTTAAAATAACGAACTTGCAAAAGAAGCTAAATGTGAATCGCCCCTTATCGTTCTTGATCTGATCAGGCCTTAAATCAGAACAGAACAGACCTGGGTCTCATTTTTAGGTCATGGCCCATTAGTTGAGAACAACTGATTTAAGTTGATGCATTCATCCAAGCGATTTGTCTTATGTGTCTTTCTCTGTTTGTGCATATATCTGTCTCTTCCCATTTGCCTTGGTTCTCATCAGAAAGGAAGTTCACCAGACAGTTGATTTTTATAATCTATCTTTAGTGTGTTTAGCGTGAGAGTGGGTGTTTGTTTTATATTTATAAAGTTAGGATGGTTTGTTCTTTAAGGAATGTGTGCCTGTAATTAAGCTTAGAGAGTCTGATAAATCACAAAATTATAAAAATGCATTGAAGTTTAGACCACTGTCAGTGATAAAATGAAACACATTTCTACTTTTCTTTCCTTGGGGCTTGAACCCATGATTGTTGCATTGATAGCTTTAAACTCTACCAGTTGATATAAAGGAAAAGTGGAGATGACCGTCAAACACAGTCTGTCAATGTGCACACAGATGTACACACAGTTCTGGAATGTCGTTCAATGAAAATCAATGTGTGTGAAATCTAGTAAAACTCTTATTGCTGTAAGCAGTGTCAATAGATTCCTTCTTGAGGCCATTTGTGCTTCGGGGAAACCCTTCTCTCTTCCTCATTCTCCTTGTCTGGTCTTCATTTCTCGTATTTCCTCCTGTTATTCATCTCTCCCGTGTCTTCATCAGTGATCGCATGACTTGTAAAGTCTCTGAGGAGTCTCCCTCCTTCTCCACATTCTCCTCCTACAGATCATTTGGCTGTATAGGAGAGTAGATTTATCCACTGACTAATTGAGCTTGCCATGTTACTTCCTCAGCTGGACCTGGACCACGACTCGTGTCCCTTAATAGAAAAATGGAAAGGATTGAGGCAGTTTGGCTGGAACTGATGGGCCGACCCAAACGCAGCGCCTGATGTCAGAGCGAGTGGGCTCGGGACAGGAAACTGTGCTCATACTGTACCGCTGAGCAAATCCGGTGGCTTCAGCTTCACACGCAATGCACCTGCTTGGTCATTCCCGTGGAAATGGTGGAATGGATGGATCCTAAACTACTTGTCTCGTCGTGAGATGGACGCTGGTGTTTGGGGAATGGCGCTGGATCGTTGTTCACCGTTCAGGACTGAATGAATGCTTTTGTTGTTTACTTGACAAAGGTTAGAGAAAGATTTAGAGCCGCACGGCTGTCTGTAGCTCTCTAAAGAACACACGCTGAGCTCTTTGAATTGTAATGCACTTGAACAGTTAGATTTAACCAAATTTAGTATGATAATCAATGTTATAGTTATATAGTATAGAAGCCCCGAAAATCCAGCCGATAGTTAAGTCACATGATTTTTCGGGAATAAGAACTGCTCTTGTCATTTGACTAATTCAGACTAGTTTACCTGGTTATTAGCATACTACCTAGCAAAAACATTCTGGTGCTCTTGTACCTTACATCAGGGCTCGGTTGCATAAATTGCTTAGACTAGTCTTACAAGTTAGTCATCTAATTTTTTTCTTCAAGACTAGTCATAACTTCTTCAAGTCAGACCGATTAGTCCTGAGTAATTGTCTGTGAGAATAGCTGTTAAGACACAGTCTTAACTTAGCAGCTATGATTATGCAACTGGCAACATGTCTACCTTATAGTTAAAGTCTGATAACTTGCTTAAAAACATGCAGGGTTATTTTCAACCGAGCATTGGGTCAAAAAGGGACGAACCCAACCGTTGGGTTAAGTTAACCCAGGAAATAGGTTAACCAGCATAGGTTAATTAACAACTCAACGGTTGGGCTTGTTCCTTTTTGACCCAACGTTGTTGTTTTTTTAAGAGTGTATAAAAGTAATAAGCATCTTAGCAAGCCACATGATTTAAGTTATCCTTCATATCTGCAGTACAGGATGGGTCAAGCACAAAAGTTGCACAAAAAACATCTAACCCCAAGTATGAGCAAGAACAATAGTGAAAACCTCTAATCATGGTTGTTTTTAAGAGAAAGGAAAGAAAACAGGAGTAGAAGTAATGTGTAAGCCAGGGGCTGTCTAGGGAGAAAGGGAGTGGTATCTTCTCCAGAGTGCCATTATAGCCACATTCACACGCCTTTTAAGTTGGCGTCTAACTTCCTCGTGTCTCATTATTCACATCATTACCTCAAACTGAAACGGACAACCGAACACACAATCAAAACACGCCTCTCCACCCTCACTCCTCATCTCATCCAACATCATTAGGTTGTCCCAGCATCAGGACAGAGTTGATGTTTTGATTTCCTGTGATGTTGTTCAGTCTTTCCTAAAGCATGGCAATGGTATGAGTTTCATGAGAAAGACCTGCACCAGTCATCTCACGACATGTCTGAAGAGTTGGAACATGAAGAAAGTGTCCAGTTGGAAAACACGTTTTTCTCATTGAAAATTTTAGATGTCGTTCACCCACAAATGCTGTCATTAACTCTCATGTCGTGCCAAACCTGTGTGGCTTTTTTTCTTCCGTGGAACACAAAAGAAATTTTCAAAAAATGTACTCCAGTCCCCATTTATTGTAATTGCATGGGAAAGGTTGACCAGTTCATTCTTTATAATGTTTTACTTTCCACACAAGAAAAAGCCATACAGAATGACATTCGTTATTTTTTGCTTTTGAGGAACCCAAGTTACTCTCTCTTTTGCAGCTGCCCGACCTCTCGTATTCTAAACCTGATTGGCTTTTATGCGTATGAGTTGTTAGTGGGCTTAAATTCTTCAGTTGTATTTTTTCCAAAACAAAAGAAACGCTGGCGTGTATTGCACTCATTGATTTTGTTTGTTGTAACACAAATATGTCAAACGAGTTGTTTTCCAAGAACGATTTGGTTTACACAGCAATTCCCCACATCGGCTTTGGACAGCAGAGACTCTTACTCAATCCAGAGCTGAATGCCAATGATTATCGTGAAGGGATCTATCTGCCTCGGGTGATCGATGTCACTCATCTTAAACCAGACAAGCCAATCACTTTATCTTTTACCGAGCGCTGCCTTTTCACACAACCGCATACTCGTGGCATTTCGAGAATTGTCTATCTTAGAGACTTTAGATCTAAGAAGGCGGCCACTTCTATATACATTTTGAACTATGTTTTAAGTTGTTGGAGAAAAATGTATAAATGAGAAGCTGAAGAACGGGAAGCTATGAGACAATAAAACCGTTAAAGGAAAAGTTCACCTCAAAATCAAAATTGTGTTACTTTTTACTCACCCACATGACGTTCAACATGTTTTTTGTTTTTTCTTTAAACATGTTGAACGTCTTGTGGGTGAGTAAAAAGTAACACAATTTTGATTTTGAGGTGAACTTTTCCTTTAACGGTTTTATTGTCTCATAGCTTCCCGTTCTTCAGCTTCTCATTTATACATTTTAGTAATGTGCTATATGTTCTCTTATCACAGCTGTCCTGCTCAGAGGACTGGGGTGTATGTATTGTCACTAATTAAAGTGGGATTTTAGAGCTCGCTGTAGAGGTGATGAACTCATATCTGCGTCTAACCCGCATGAAACATGAGCCCTTGGCTGGATTACGGGGCTTTCTGGGGTGGAAGATGATCGACAGACGATGGACCCTCGTGTCTCGGACCAGCATGCCCCCTGAACGCTGAATGATGACCGTAGTGGCTGAGGAATGCTGTGTGGCCTTGTGGGTAGGGTCCTGTCTCTTGGCGCTGACAAAAAGGGGTCACATGACCAAATGTTACTTTGCAGTAGATATGATTTAAAATTGAATGCATTTGAAAAGGTGAAATTTGTTTAGTTTGTGAGAGTTTATTGGAGAAACATACACCGTTGTGTGTGTTGGGGATCGTTGGAGTCATTTTTCATTCCTCTCATATACCTTTATTTAACTAATATTGTCTTAATTCTCTAAATACTGTTGTTTTTTAGGCTTTAGTTGACATAATGTATTGTTATATACACATCATAACCAGCTAGGCATTTTTACTCCCTTTTTATGTAGTAGTTATTACATAATTCTGAAGTCTTTTGTCATGAGTTCATCACTAGGTTTGTTACTAGGACATACTACTTATCACCCCGTTTCCAAGATTTTGTATAGAAAGCATAATTGAAAGCACACCATATCTCAATGTTTTAAAACTCACAAATAGAATAACCATTCTAGACATTGTGATTCACACTGTACTATTTTGGCCATGATTTTGCTGTCTGGGACAAATTCTGAGAATCCTAAAAGAAGTCTTTGATCCTTGGCCAAAGTTTTTCATTGGTAGTTTGACATGTTCACCAAGACCACTTGGCTACTCATACGACAACCTTTGACTTAAAACTCAAAACAGGATGGGTTTTCTTGCATTTGTCGGTTTTCAAAAAGACACCGTCGTACAGTCTGGCATTAATGACAAGTCAAATCGCACAGTGTGGAGAAAGATTAATATCTAATATTGGCTGCCATGACAGCATAACACAGATGAGGTAATGTTGGATTTAACTTTACACACAATGGGCCTCATCCATGAAACATTTGTAAATATATGAGTAAATTCAGAGTGATTTGCGTGTAAAACAGACCTTCCAGAGAGCTTTCCTCCGGATTCACAAATACTTCGTAAACGTCAGATTTCGTAGTAAAATGTGTGTATGTTAATGAATTCCAATCATTGTAAACAGGGCGCGCATGCATGCTCATTCACAATTAGCATAATCCCCGCCTATGAATTACAGCTATGCAAATTATGTATCTATGAATTCTGGAATCCTCTGGACTTCATTCTCTGGTTTGGCTACATTATATTGCATAAATGAATAAGATACTAATAGGCTATATGCTAACCAATAATTTAATCAATTAAACTGTGTCCACCAAAGCGTTTTTAGCGTTGGTTGCTGTGATTTAGAATGTCTGCAACTGTAGCCTAGTTGTTACTTGTATCTTATTTTGAAGAATATTACTTAATTTGATGCAGTAACCATTAAGATTAACTACTCCATTGTTGTGTATGATGGTTGGTCAATGTAGTGTTTGTCCCGCCTCTTCTCCACTGTGATTGGACGGCTGTTTAAAAAAGGACAGTGACGAGCTCTGCATTTACCCAAAGTTAAAAAGTTAAAAATGATAAAAGACAGGGCAAAAGAACTCGTGAAATATCATTATGATACATAGTGCTTCAAAATGCTGTGTCATCAGGTTGTCTAAAAGAATACAGAACGTAACGTGCGGTTTTATGCACTATTTACGCGTGGTATGGGTGTACATTTACGCAGGTGTACATTTCTTTTGTACCAACTAACATTTTGAAAATACGAACATTTTCAAGAATCCAAAAATTTACGTCAAAACGACTTTACGAACGATTTACACAAAAAAATCGTTCTGCTCGTGTTTCATGAATGAGGACCAATATTCCTTTATCTCCTTAAAGGTACAGTTCAGCCCCCAAAAAAAGAAAATTATGTCATCATTTACTCACCCACTTATCGTTTCAAAACATAGACTGTATAAAAGATGGACAGCGTGACGCCTCTTCCTTCCATTGTAATGAATTGATCATAAAACGTCCGACGATGGGCGCTGACATGTTACGCAAAAACGCCAGTTTGGAGCCTGGGCATGCGCAGAAGGAATCGTCAATGGAGCCAGAGTCTGCGCAGTAGTGAGCACAAAGTTCAGCGCGGTATCAAGGCCCTGCCCATATTCCCTGATGACTCAATCGTAAACGAAGAAATCATATTATCGCACCCCTTTTTTTATAACATCTAATAACTAACTAAAACCAAACATATTCAAATAACTAACAGTTGGACATACATCAACGTGATAAAAACGGACTAAAATACCAGAAAACATCTTTGGAAAAAATTATTTGAAGTGTAATTGGATTTTATAGTGTGGCTCCTGTCCCATTTGTTTACATGGAGAGGGCGGGGTTTATGGCCCGTACTGCAGCCAGCCACCAGGGGACGATCAAAGGGCCGGCAGCTTCACTGAAACCCTGTTTCAAACCTGCATGACTTACTTTCTTCTACTGAACACAGAAGAAGATATTTTAAAGAATGTACCCAAACAACGGCAGTACCTATTTACTTGCACTGGTTTTGTGTCTATACAGTAGAAGTAAATAGCTACCTCTGTTGTTTGGTTCCCAACATTCTTCGAAATATCTCCTTTGTGTTCTGCAGGAGTTAGAATGTCATACAGGTTTGAAATGACAAGAGGGTGAGTAAATGATGACAGAATTTGGGTGAACTGTCTTTCTCTCAAAAGTTTACGATAAACTCTTACATCTCATTATTGTGCTATCATTTGTTCAGTATAATTTGTGTGATTGAATCCCTTTGCCAGCAGGCCATGCGTCTAGGAAATGAGTTTTGTTCATTAAGTGGATAAGTCATCCCTAAAACCCTTTTGTAGGCCATCTTAAGAGGCTGTAGAACTTCAAATTACATGGCTGTAAATCTGGCCCACATTTTGGCTCGCTGCGATGCTGCAGTTGCACAGTTTGCAAACCAGTAACTTACAGAGCGGTGCTTTTTTTGTGGAGCCGAGCGATGGGGATTAATCCTCCCATCATAAACCTTTATTTCTCTCTGCTGAGCTCATTTGTAATCAGAGGCAACGTTTGCAACAGAATACAGAGGTATTGATTTCTGCATATTGCTCAGTATATACTTCAGACTCTACTGTTTAAAACAAACAGCGTGAAACAGGAACAGTTTCAAATTTTAGCACTCAACATTACCACATTTTTTATTAACGTCTATTAAAAAAACTTTAGTCATGAATGAGTCAAGGTTGATATTGGACATTGGTAATGGAAAGTCTATTGAAGTGCATTGCATCATGGGACACACTATGTACAGAACATTTTTAAGCTTTGAATTGTGGGAATACCAGAAATAGACCTGACAAATCAAATGAACAATGTCTTTTACTCCTGGTCTGATGGTGGAACCCTAATGGAGCAACAAATGGTCTCCAATACCTTTTTTCCCAGCTGTTGGTTTCTGGACTTGTCTGAGCCTTTTGGTGGGATTTCCCCTGGGAATTCCTTTTTTAAAATGTAACCCCCCACTTTTCATGGCTGCAGAGAGGTGACTGAAGTGCTACGTGGACCATCCCCGAATTAGTCTTTGTTTCCATCTGGAAACGGCAGGATTGTGCATTGTGTAAGCTTGTCTTCAGATGGACACATTTAAAGTTCTAGAGGGCCGAACATATTCACTTCACTCGATACCTCACGTCTCTCTAAAAGTTCTTCTGTCGTCTGTTTTTTTTTCTCTCTGTCCTCGTTCGCCGTCTGTTTGTCTGTCTCTCTGCTGCTTCTGGCGATTTTACAGAGCGTTCGTGGCATGAGGCTGCCCTCTGAAATGCGGTAACCTTACACTGCCGCATTCTGTTTGTGGTTTGCTGCTCTCGTTCCAAAGCATCTCGCCTATATGGCCACTTACATGCAAGTGCATTCGCGGTTCGTATGCAGACATGAACAAACTGCGGCACATGGCAAACTGACCTTTCCATTTCTCGCTCTCTCTTCTGCCAGGCTCTTTTCTCTGTTTATTTCACATTTTCCATTCACTCTGTTGCGCTTGGTCTTGATTTCCACCACTTGGTTAAACTGCACCATTATTCAAATCTAAAATGTTTACCGTTTGTTAATCTTTGTGGCACTATCACATCATTGTATTTCCGTTTAACACATTTTTTTGTTCACGAGCTCCAGTTAAAGAGCCCTGTATTACTTTTTTCTAGCTGTAGATAAAACGATGAGAGTTTATCAAAACCCTTTTGGATTTAAAGTCCAGTGTATGAAATTTAGCGACATCTAGCGGTGAGGTTGCGAATTGCAACCAACGGCTCACTCTACCCGTTTCAATGCACAATGGAGGCTGCACAGCACTAAGATGTCGTCACGTTTTCCCTTTTTTGCCGGAGGAGATAATGTATTTACGAAACACGTTCTGAGCAGTTTGTCCATTTAGGGATATTGTAGAAACAATATGGTGAATTCCGTGGAAGGAGACCCGCGGTGTATGCAAATAGAACTAACTAAAAACAACGCTTCATTGTAAGGTCTTTATGCACCTCTAAAGACATAGTTATGTAAATTATATTGCATTTCTGTCAATAGATCGTCCAAAAAATTACACACAGCACCTTTAAATATCTTACCCATTATTAGCTCTAAGCTTGTGTACTGCAGTTTAGATGTTAAATGTTAATGTCCGTGAATGCTAATGTTAAATAATGAAGTTGTCTATAACTTCAGTAAATTTTATTCGATTAGATAACTTTATAAAGTGCAATCAATTTGTCTTGTCTTGTACTGTAAGCTATCAGTTATCATTTTAGGTTTGAGCTGGCCTTATAGAACTATTTTTACTTTTAGGTGATAACACTTTTTTTATCACCTTTTGCCTAGTAAATGATAAAATAGCCAAAAGGTAGGGTCCGAGTCATATTTTCAGAATCATGGAGGTCATACAGACTTAGAAGTGGACTCTTTTGACTTGCCAGCCACTCAGAACATCTTTGCAACCACACGGCAACCATTCACAGCATCATTTTGTACCATCAGTTTTAGGTCAGAAGGTGTAAAAATGTAATATTTAGTATGTCATTATGGCTCTGTGTAAAAGTCTTTGCTGTAAAAGTCAATTTGTAGTATGAAAAAATTGGAGATCACTCCAGGCTTGTTGCCAGCTCTCCTCAATTAAGATGTCAATGAGACCCATAGGAAAGATGTAATGTTAACTATGTGCTGGAGATGTTTAACTCTTGAGCTTTGTTTTGATGCTCATGTACAGAGATCCGCAACTGAAAGAGTTCATTCAGAATGGAAGTGCGTGTCCTGTGTGTGCAGTCCCTAATGGAGACAGGTTTGGAGAGAGTGTGTGTATGAGTTGTGTGTGCCACAGCTGTTGTGAGTGGGGGGGGTTCTGTTGTTTTCCTGGACTATTGTGATGGCACTGATGGAAGCCTCTACAGCTTATGGAGTGAAATTGAGAGATCTGCTTCTGTGTGTGTGTTGCCTGGTCTCATTTTCGGTCCAGTTGCTGCTGTTCCTCTCTCGCCTAACATGCCTTTAGTCTGACATCAGTGGCCTTAGAGAGAGTGGCACCCTGGGTACCTTGGTGTATGTGTGGTACTGCTTAAGTTCAGTACAGCTGAATGGACAGGTTGACCCTGCACTAACAAAGCATTGACCCAACACCAGTCTTGGCACGAGTGTGTTCAGTGTGTGTAGGTTTAGCTATATTTATGAGAGCCAAATGTTCTCACCGACATATGACAACTAACTTGTAAGTTCATTTTACTGGTCTTCACAAGTTGAAAAAGGCTCACAAGTGAATCAAATCACGATTTTCATTGAATATGTTTGTGTGAGGGTTAGATTCAGGGTTAGGGGATAGAAAATATCATCAGCTTGAAATAAAATCAATGGAGGTCTATGAAATAACCTCAATAATATAATGAAAGTGTGTGCGTAGCTGCGTGCATGTGTGTGTGTGCATGCAGTATATACAGCAAACCAAACACAGGACTAAAATGAACTAAATGAAAAAATGCAGGGTTATTTTCCACCCAGCGTTCGGTCAAAAAAAACCCAGCTGTTGGGTTAAATTAACCCAGAAAATGCTTAGATTTGACCCAATGATGTTTTTTTTGTGTGTGTTTTCTCTTTTTTTATCTGTTCTGACTGTAATTCTTGCATTTTTAGAAAAAAAAATGTTTTGTGATCATTTGCTCACCCTCATGTTGTTCCAAACACATTCTGTGGAGCTCTAAAGAAAGTTTTAGTTAGAATGATTACGTCAAGGTCTGACAAAAAAACATTTTAAACGTATTTTAGAAGTGCTTTATTGACTCCTGGGTTTTAAATGTCCTGATATCATGGGATTTATTCAGTCCAGAATCAAGTCGTGTTTGGTTGGTGTTCATCCAAACAATGAGGCTAATAGAAAAAAATCTGCATGTAACTTGTAATTTTAGATTTTAACCACAGATAGCCTCAACGTCTTGTTAGTGCAATGGTTTACATTTTTTTGCAGACCCTTATTTGTCTCATTTTTAGTTTTTGTATCTCATTCCTAACTCTGTCTCTCTTTCAGATACGTTCCAGTCTCTGTTGTCCTTCTCGCAGAGTCACTTGTTCTCTCTGTTCGAGACCATGTACACGTCACTCCTGCCCTCCGTATCCCCTCACATTCTGTGCCTCTACACCGACCTGTCTCACTACCTCCAGGGCACCGGTAACGTCTCCGTGGAAACCGCCGTCCATTGTTTCTTCGACAGTCTTTTCCCATTGGTCCACACCCATATCGTCAACCCCAGCATGGCGGAGAGCATCGGCACCGGTGCTTCCGGCGACAGCCAACTCGGCGACTGTCTTCGTATGACCCGGCAGGACGTTAACCCTTTCGGGCCCCACCCCCGGACGATGACAGCAGAGCTAGTGAGTGCACTACAGGCGGGTCGGGCTCTCAGCATAGCGCTCGCAGTGGGGTCAGAGGTTATGAACGTGACGGACATGGCAGAGTTGTCCAAGGAGTGCGTGCGCGCGCTGGTGCGCATGCAGTATTGTTCTCATTGCCGTGGGCTCACCCTGATTCGGGCGTGCAGCGGCTTATGCCTTAATGTAATGCGAGGGTGCCTGGCAAGCCTCTCCGAGATCCACGCGCCTTGGAGACAGTATGTAAACATCCTGCAGGATCTTGCACGTATGGTCGCCGGAGAGCACAACCTGGAGCTCGCGCTGCTGGGGATCAGAGGTCACGTCGAAGAGGCCATACTGTACGCTCAGCTACATGGGCGGAGGATAACTGCTACGGTGGGTGTCAATGGTAATATTACACGTTGTGTGTAGTTAGATTGAAGTTAGTGAGCCATTGGTTGCAATTCGCAACTTTACCACTAGATGCTGCTAAATTTAGGCTAGTCCCAGACCAAAATGAATGTTTGAGCTGTCTTGATGAAAAATAACTTGCTTTTTGTCTCAATATCCAGATACCTATAATGTTTTTGGTTAGAAGAGAACAGAGGTCTTTGGTAAATGTGTTCTGGCTCAGCCGGGCTGAACAAACCCTGTAAACTGTTTTTGGCAGGCCACCTCTGCTCTCCTCCACCTCTAAATCTCCAGTGTTTTATTTACATTGTGAAAATGCTTAAAACAACATGGAAACCAACCATCTTGCTCAGATCAGACTCCATTACCCACAATCCCCTGCTTGTGTTATCTTCCGCTAGTTATTTTGCTCCTAATAATGCTATATTCGGTTCAGTTAAAATATTATTTTCTGTCTCTTTGCAATTCTTAATCTCCCTCCAAAGATCATAAACAGTAGGCTCTGTAAATGTGTGTGTGTTATTAAAGGAATTATAGCAGTGGGTTGGTTTTCACTGGGATACTTTCCTAAACGGACTGCGGTTGGCATGCCCTCCTGTCATGTGCTGCCCGAGATGGCATGCTGTGCGTGTGTATGGTGAATGTGTGTGTGTAAGAGATCAGGTTTTAGGGGTCTGTCGAGGCTCTGTAGGTGCTGACAACGCTGGCTGCCCTTATGCATGTGTGAAAGACTCCTATTGAGTGTGACTGTAAGGAGGAGCCCTGTTTTAAAGAGGAGGGGGTGTCTTTGCTTCTAGTGTGTGGTTTAAATCCTTGAAGATTGGGTGTCATGCACATGTACCGGTGGGTTTAGTTGATGCTGGACTGTGATAGCAGCTGAACTCAGATAATGACGTGTATGTGTGTGTGTGTTGCATGCAACCTGCATTCTTTACATTGTTAGGAATTTTTCTTACATCCAGACCTGTCACTGCTGGTTATGTAATAAAAAGCACTGCCTTCACTCATTGTTCTCTCCTTACCATATTCGGTTATGAAGAGTCTTGACTTCCAGCATAAAGCATAATGCGGATAAGCTTATTTATGTCAAAAAAGGAAGCATGAAGGGTCCATGTTTGGGTCCATTTTTTCTACGGCTGTCAAACGATTAAGCACATCCAGAATAACATTTTGTGTTTACATAATATACAGTATGTCTGTGTACTGTGCCTATTCATTTTGTATTCACGAACATATACAAATACATATATATTTAAGAAAAAAAATAAAATATAAAAATCACTAAACATTTATAGGTAATTTTAATATACAGAAATATAAATACACACTGTAAAAAATAAAAAGTTGACTTAACTTAAAATTTCAAGGCAACTTGCTGCACAGCTTTTTTGAGTTTACTCAACTTTGGACCAAGTGGTTCATTCAACTCAAATCACTGAGTAAAGTCACAGGTCACTTTTTTGTTCAGCGAACATAGTTTTGTTAGTTGAAAAGACTTCTAATTCTTTTCTAATGTGTCTCAATAAATTATGTCAAGTGAACTTTTTTCTGTGAGTTTTTGGACAAATATGTTATGTTCGTGTGTTCTAGCAATGTTATAAAATAAAACTATAACTGCAGGTTTCAAGTTTTGTTTATTATCCTTAATGTTGAAAGAAATATAAATAAGGTCAAATAAAAGCCATTCTTCCTAACAGAAAAAAATGTTGAAAGAAATATAAACAAGGTCAAATAAAAACCATACTTCCTAACAGAAACAAAATGACAGGCAATAAAATAAAAAAATCCTGGAAATTTTTCAAAATCAATTTAAAACTAACGGAGGATAAATTAAGATTCACATTTAACCTTTTAACATGCTTAGGCTTTGACTCTATTTCTTTGAATGCATAAAACATTAAAACACCAGTAAACATGTGAAATAAACAGTTTTTAGAACTGCAACTTTAAAACAAAGCAGTTCAACACTGGATGGTCTGCCCACCTTTCAGCAATGTAATATTGTCAACAATGTGAACATATATAATCAGCATTAACATTTTCAAACAAACAATTAACTAAATAAAAAAAAAGAGTAAAAATACAAATTAAATTCAAATAAATTAACAAATAAAATGGCACAAAAAAGATTCTGAAAAAAATGAAAAATAAATGCACTATCAACAACAAAACAATTTTTTTATTAAAGTGACATTGTGAATTTGCATTTCAACAACAACAAATTTCCGATAACTGGTAAATATAGCCAGGATTGCAAAACATGAAGTTAGATTTGTTAGATTGCCTGTCGCAAACAATATGCTTAATGGTCACACTGATGTTTTACAAACATTTTAACAATCTAATAAATATAACAAAATGAATAAATATACTTACTTTAAACGATGAAGTTTGAAAAGATTAAGTTTGTCGTGATCTCGTGCCACATGGCGATATCATTCCATGTGGACTCCAACGGCTTTTTCTGTGATGTAATAAACAACACAATTATATTTTGAGTTAAGTCTAACTTATAAGACAAATCGCACACTATGTCTGATAACTGTGATACATTTAGCCAGCATTGTAAAACATGAAATTAGATTTACAAGATATAGGCCTAAACCCCGGATTGCGACATTTTCTCCTTGATGAGAACGTTCATGCAAACTTACTTTAAAATAAGCTTGCCCGGTGATACTACATTACTTATGAATTTAGTTTCAAACCCAGGTCAAAACACACAACGTACATTTTACTGGCATTCTAAACTCTAACGGTAACGTTAGATATTTGCATGTCGCGAACAATATGCTTAATGATCACAATGTGTAATAATGTTTTACAAACATTTTAACAATATAATAAATATAATAAAATGAATAACGATACTTACTTTAAACGATGATGTTTGAAAAGATGAAGTTTGTCGTGATCTCGTGCTGCACGTTTGACTGAGGATCAAAATGGCATATCATGTTACAGCGCGCATGCTCCAACCACCAAACCAACATGTGTGCTTGTAAACTTGCATGTGCACATCCAGTCAACAGTTTAAATTAAGTTGGTCAGACAATTTTTTAACCAACTTATTTCCTCTTGTTAAGTCAACTTTTTATAGTTTTATTGTTCAGTTAACTAATAGATAATAGTTTTTACAACTTTTTGCAAGTTGGATTTTTTACAGTGCATGTAAACATGTTCACGTGTATGTGTTTTTACATACAAAATTAATATAAGTAGGCTACACAGACATATTATGTAAACACAAACTTTTATTCTGGATGCAATTAATCACGATTAATCGTTTGACAGCACCATGATGACATTTCAGCATTATTTTACTATTACTTCCATTTGGGACTTTTACTATTGCGCTATATTTACTATACTATTACTATTACTATTATTTACTCAGACATGCGCACATAAACAAAACTGAGAGAAAACTGGTAAAGGCGTTTACATGCAGCGCGAAATCGAAGTAATGGGCAAAAAACTTCCTCTGCCGAGCGGGTTTTGCTTACGCACTCATTGTAAACATGATGACAATTGCAAAGTTGTGTTTTCATCAGTGTACATTATGTATTTACACACACATATACACACAGTGATGGTTTTTCAGCTTTTTTATATGGTCGGGTACATTTTTCAAGCTAACTTGTAATGGATAAAACACATAAAACATTGGTTAATTTTTCTAGATAGACAAGTTGGCCCATGAAACGTTTAACTAAAAATGAAAACCCTAACGTGCCATATATCGCCGCTGTCCTTCTGAAACCTTGTATCTTCATATTTTGTTTGTTTCATTTTTATTTTTTGCCATAAATCATTTTGATTTTCATCACCCTTTATGTTTGTCATTGGGTTTTGCAAATATCTAACCAATGAAGAATATTAAAAAGTGCTTGTCAACTTTGACGACAGTTTTTAACCATTTAAAAATGTCCACAAAAAAATAAATTTCCTAAAAATCAGTGAATTTGCACATCCGAGGTTTCGGGAAGGGCTGCGACGATATTATATATTCATATTACGCGTGACATGTACTGTCTGTGTCACTACATTTCATTATTTTTGTTGCTTTCTCTTTAAATTCCTTATTTCGCCTCTTCCAGTGGTTTTTGGAGCACTTTCTCTGAGTGTTGTATATTTCAACAGGGTTAAGGTCCATTAAAGTTTGCTGGACGGGATGATAGGAACGACACCGCACTGTTACAGTATTTCCCAGCTGGTGATGGAATGAGACTGTAGACGTTTAGCCCGGAGGTTAAAGTTCACTGTATGTCTCACTGTGTGCGTGATAATGGACAGTCTCTGACCCGAGATGCCGTGCCTCGAGGTGGCTGCTATGAGCGCACGTCAAACAGAAATGAGAAAAATGTAATAAATCTTCATCTGTCGATAAGAGTAAAGTCAAGCAGTTAATGTGCTGCTCTACTTTATTTCCTCTAGGGTTTAACTGAGTGCTCTAATTACAGTCTTACAAAGGAATTTTAATAGTACGTTGTGCTTTTAGATAATGAAAACAAGTCCCTTGGGATAAGACAAGACTTGCACAGCCAAGAATAGAGCCAGCGAAGTCATTTACCTGATTCAGTATAAACATATACAGTATATACATATATATATAATCTGAAGAACCTTTTTTGGCCACAAAGAAACTTTGGTGAAACAGAAAGGTTCTTCAGATGTTAAAGGTTCATTATGGAACCAAAATGTTCTTCTATGACATCGAAGAACCTTTTCAAGCACTTTTTTTTAAGAGTGTATGTATTTAGTCATTTGTTTAACATTTATTTTTTCTCCGATCTGATGTAAAAGACCCCCACTTTATGGCTTCTCTTTCTTTATTCTGTCATTCCCTTCCTCTAAAGTGCTGAGTGTGCAGTCTTCATCTCGTGGTACCGTCATTACTGTGAACAAATTTATGGGTACAGGAAATCTTTAAGTGCATTCACAGAATAGACTCGGGTCCATTTGATATGAATAATTAGGAGGAAATGAGACGTGTCTAGAAGTGTTTTGATTATAAACATTTAAAGACATATGTTAAGCACCCTTGTATTTAAACGTTCATCTCATTGTTTACATTTGGACCTGGACAGTTGGATAGTGTAGTAGTAAAAAGCGTAGAAAGGTGTTTGTTCTGGTATTCTGGAGAATTAGCAATCAGATCAGATGTGATCTAGGCTTATGTAGTTCTTCATTGATCCCCTGGTGGTCTGAAAAGTACGAATGGGGTTTTAGATTAATGCAGTCTTTGTTAACATGTGGCATCATACCAGCGCTATGTTAACTTAAAGATTCTGGAGAGAAAGTAAACCCTCATTGCCATATTTAGCAGAAACCAAAAATTCCTTTACACAAACAGCATTTTAAATTCAGATATAATCACAGATAATACCATCGAGAAAGTAAAATTTGATGCTTTTTGGATTTGTGGACCAGTTTCAAAGTAGTTTATCAAAGTACAATTTACTAGTTACTAGTTATTTTTCTGTATACAGAGCCCAGGAGTGGCAGAGATAGATGTGATATCTCATGACACCCATTTCTATGTCATTAAACAGGGACATTTTATGCTTAGTATTCCGGATCTCATTTGGGATAATAGAAAATGTGAAAGCATAACTTCGCGCTAAACATGAACATGGAAAACACTGACAAAAAAAGAATAAAAAACGTAATCGTGAACAGTGTTTTTTTAGTTAAGTGTTTTTCATTTGATCAGTTTATCGTTGTAATGTTTTTTGTGTTTAAAACGTTTTGTTTGGTTTCAGTGTTTGGACTCAGTGGTATTTGTTTGGTTTTAGCTGTATTTGTTTAGATTCGGTAGTGTTTGTTTGGTTTCAGCTGTATTTGTTTGGATTCAACAGTATTCATTTTGTTTTTAGTAGTGTTTGTTTAATTTCAGTATTTGTGTCGTGAAGGGCTTTTGGAAAACCATTGACCAACAACATGAATGAACTGAAATACAAACAAATTGATAAAATAAATCAAACTCTCTAATTCTGTGTTTACTCTAGTATCTATATCACCCCTTACAAAACAAACAAATATGTGAATATACTGGAAAATATGCTGGAAAGTGCTTAAATATTTCAATATATGAAAAGTTGCCATTCCTCATGTATTTTTCTATATATTGTAATACTGTACTACATTCAAAATCTATTATTATATACATTTTCAAATGCATGATTTAATATACTGACAATATATATACATATACTGTATATATATACAGTATATACTGTATATAGGCATATTTTCTTTGTGTAAAGGATAACACCCTAAATCCCCCTCCAGGGCATCAGGGGTAGATGATGTTGATTAGTGACTCAGATTCTTATATAACAAACTGCATGGAGAAGTTAAAACAGTACTTGTAAATGTCTTGCGAAATTCCTCCAGTGTTTATTCTTGGTGTTTCAACAGAGTCGGCGATTTGGTTTCTGTGCATCTTCAAAAAGTTGTTTACATCGATGTTTTAGAAAGACAGTGACATTAGAGACCGGAGACATCCGTTGTGCTGGGAAGCCAGATTGCAAATCATGTGTGAATGATTGAATTATGGTAAACTACAGACAGACTGAAAATATGCTTATAAACAGAATCTTTACGCCGTTTATATGTGCAAGGAGAGAATAGGAACAGTGCAATATCAGATTATGCTAGCATGAATTCAGACTAATGCTAGTTCTACATTGCCATGTTCATAAGCAAAAATGTCTATTTGGATAAGTAGTTTATCAGAAAAATAAAAAAGCCTTCATTTATCCTCATCATTTCATTCAAAACCACTACATGACTCCTGTGGAACGCAAAAAGGAGGAAGGAAAACATGAAAAAGAGTGGGGGATTAAAAGGGAAGGAAATAAAAGTAGATGAAATGGAAGATGAGGTGAGGAAAATAAATAAAAAAGAGGTAAATAAAAGGAGAGATAAAGACAAAAGACTGAAGGAGGTGGTGAAGGAAAGTGAGCGTAACAACCGCTGAGTCAGCCAGTCAGGGGTCACATCCTCAGCTTCCATGTGTTAGTGAAGATCAACACTTAAATAGAGAGATGCTTTAGAGTCGATGCTTTAAATCTGTGCTGCTCTCTGAAGCAGAGCGTATGTGTCCAGACCACAGACTTGGCTAAAAGAGAGAAAAAAGAGAGAGAAGGTTGGAGAAATGTATACAGTGATGTACAGCTCAGAGACTCCATTGTGTGTTAATGAATGGGTGAGATGTTTGTTTGCTTAGCCTGGAGTTGCTAAGGTAATTTGTGTAGCTGTTCATTAGTGCTGTCACATCAAATTTGCCGAGTTGAAAAAGCGGCGCTTCCAGCGATCTTCAAATGGAAAACGCGGACCCTCCCGCTGCTTTCTGCTTCTTTCAGCCCGCTTCTTTCCCAGGGGTGTTGTGGCTTAGTGGTTAGTGGCCAGATGTGCCCTCAAAGGTTGCTCATTTGATACTTTGGTACAAATGCACTGTAAATCACCTTGGATTAGGAAGTGTCCGCGCATGAAGAATAATGTGATGTTCTCTTAAGGGGCGAGTTTACCAAAATAATCTATCCTAAATTTTTCACCCTGATTTTCCTCCAACACTGTATCACTGACTTCAGAACTGAAAGATAATGTAATGATTATTCACTTGGATGGATTCAATGAAATGGCAGTACATTATAACACATGGTAACACTTAATAAAGCACCCAAGAGGGTCGGGCAGAGTGTGCTAAATTTCTTTTTTGCTGTGCAAATATGCAATCAAATCCAATCCTTGGGGAAATGATCAGTGACGCACATACTTTGCATCTGACACTTGCTGTCCATCGTATTGTGTTCCTGTAGCTCAATTGGTAGAGCAATGTGCTTGCAATACAGAGGTCATGGGTTAGATCCTCAAGGAAAATCTATGTTAATAAAAATAAATGCATATCTTGAATGCATCGCTGCTGTCCTTCTGAACCTTTTTTCTCCAATTTTGCTGATTTTTATTTTTTGCCATGAATCATTCTTATTAGTCACTTGTTGTGTTTGTCGCTGCAAATATCTAACCCATAAAAAGTATGAAAAAGTGCTTGCCAACTTTGTAAACACAGTTTTTAATCATTTGAATAGCAAATTTGGTCATTTAAGGTTTCGGAAAGACAGCGACGATAGACGTACTGGATCCATCCAACTGGGTATTCTTGAAATTTTCAGGTGTGTAATTGTAGTGGCACCAAACAAAATATCAAAGATAGTGGTTGTTCACAATAGATCAATGTCTGCGCTTGGTTTACATCAGTTTCTGCAATGTTTGCTAAATGAAATCGGGGTGCTAATGTTTGGACGGAACAACTGAATGAGTGCCGAGATGCAGGGTTCATGAACTGATCACATGCACACAGATCATCAATCGGCTGATTGTTTAAGTATCAGCGTGGCAATAACCAAGCCAACTCGAGCAGCCAGAAAATCTCACCTCGAGTACACACACACACACACACACACACACACACACACACTAACCTACATGGAAAAACAAGCCACTAACTAAACAGTGCAACTGGCTTCTCCTCTCATGCTGGCACAGCGACGGCCTCATTCTGTTTAATTCGACACTTACTTACGTACTGCACTGTTATTCAAACAGCACTGGCGTTTTAAAGAGTCATTCTGGCAATACATCCGTTCCCTCATTTACCAAGAGATCGATCTATCCATCCTCTGTGTCTATCTACTGTATCTGTCTGTCTCTGTCTGACTGTCTGTCTATCTTTCCCCGTGTCTCACTCTGTATCTCTCTATGTCTCTGTCTATATGTATCTGTCTGTCTGACTGACTGCTCCATGTCTGTCTTTCTCTGTGTCTGTCTGTCTGTGTATCTGTCTTTCTGTCTGTTAACTGTATCTGCCTGTCTGTCTATGAATCTATCTGTCTGTCTGTCTCTGTGTCTATCTACTGTACTGTATCTGCTTGTCTGTCTATCTATCTGTCGGTGAGTCTGTCTGTCTCTCTTGTTTAAGCATTATAACTGTTGCGAGAGCAGTCCGTATGTCAGTTGTCTGTCTATTTGTTATTCCTTACCACAGTTCCTCACTGATGTTTTGCATAATAATTTTGCATACGCTTTAATAAAAAATGGGCATACTTTCTGTGTATTCAAGTTTTGTGTAAAGATGCACATTTGAAAAAGCATTATAGAAATGAGTTTAATTGCTGTAGGAGTAAGAGAATCTGAGAATTCCTATGCAAAAGTGGGTACTTCTAAAGGCTAAACATATGACCCATAATGCATTGTGGCAGTGGCAAGAGAGCGCCGAGACAGTTGGAGTGGATTCTTCCATCAACAAAGTGGCATCGTACACAAACACCACACAATGCAACTCAATACTACCCCAGAGCGAGAATTACACAAACATGGTAATAGAAATCTGGAAAAGACAACTGAAGGAAAAATCTGTTCTTAATAGACTGGCTTTTAAACAAGAGGAGTTTAGGAGAGTTTGTGCGGGTTCTTTAGAGGTGGGCACATACTGGTGCCCAAAATGGTACCTGTAAAACCAGTACCAAACACCCACCACCAACTACTACATTGGTTTGAAGATTACTGTGACAAAGTACAAAAGAGATAAACATCTCAGTGGGTCTAGAGCGTATACAATACAATGCATTTCTAAATTCAATTTACATTTATTTCTTTAGCGCTTTTCACAATCTTTCATTATTGCTTTACAGGACGTTTACAGGTCAATGCAAAAATGTTGTGACAAAAAAGAAATTGTGAAATGTATAGAATACATGGCATTACTGTGGATTTTTTATTAAGATGTACATTGATGAAACCAACAGAAAATTGTAATAATCACATTCATAGAGCAACTCGTGTACGATTTTTCACATCTTGCTTTATACAATATGTCACAGCTCCTGCACATGTCATCCTTTGAGAATCACACTCTTCCGAAATCTGCGATTTCACCGATATTACAAGGACAGACAGGTGCACACATACGCAAACACACCTCTGCTTTCAACACTAGGTAAGCGAGTAACAGTTGACCAGCGAAATGATCCGTTCTGTTTTGTGTCACAGATAAGGGTGCTTATTCACAAGCGTTTGCGTCTAGACGTGTTTGTTTCAGTCCCAGAACAAACTGACCTAAATTTGACTCCTTTAGTAATTTGTTGTATTATTGGGTAACCAAAAGTTTACATTTCATACAATGTAAGAGACCGCTTTGTTGAAATTAGTGGAAGTTGAATTGATGGGAGAAAAAATAAATCAAGGAAGGGAAAAAAAAGGGCCAGTGAGGTCATTCTGATGTCTTCGTTTGGAAGACATTTTTTAGGCTTATGTAGGTCCGTCATGTCTTTGTGAGGAGCTTCCTGAGGTTTATTGAATTTTTATTAACTTATAAAATTAGCCAAGACTCCAAAGGAAAAAAGTCTGAACTTAGAATGTAAGGAATGGAGAGTTATTTGATTCCAGACAAGTTATTCGATTCCAGCTGCATCCGGATATGGAGAAATTCCTTTTAACCTCTTTTAACCTCTTAGCATTTAATATACTGAGTGCCTGTAGCTCGGCTGGCAGTGCGTGGTGCTAACACCGGTAAGATCGTGGGTTCGATTCCCCGGAAACACGCAAAACCAATTTTTACCGAATTCCGTATGACTGCAATCCAGGATGCAGGAAATGATTCTGCTGCAGGATAAAGTGCTTTTCGGGGATAACCGTTATTTATGTGAGATCTTTGTTTTAAAAAATCCACCGCTGCGTTTATTTACAGGAAAAAACATTGTTCTCATGCTGTTCGTCAGAAAGAGGGAGGAAAAATATTTATAATGGAGGGTAAATCAATAAACGACGCAGAATACAACAAAATCAAAACGCAAATATTTTCCCAGCACTCCCACATATTTGGCCGATACCCATAATGCTTCATTCCCCTCATGCTCAAAGGCTTCTTCAAGTAAAGCGAACGATAGCGATTTAGAAAAGCTGTTTGTTTTACATTCCTTAAAGCTAATGATTAACACATGTTAGTGGTTAATAAGGTTTCAGTGAAGTCTTAAGGATATTAAATATCTCAAATGTACTGAAGTTTTATAAATGCTTTAGATGTTATCTTCTTTTATTCTGGTGTGGTGTGCAAACGGACATCTGACTCTTGCAGACTCTGTGTGTGTTTAAGTGTCCCGTGGCTTTCTTTTAAAATCACTGTTCTTAGATGTTGCTAAAACTATTTTCATCAAACCAATAGTTTTAATAAACTGAAGTAAATCTGGGGGTTTCAAATATGACATTGAAGATTGCTTTTGGTTTTCAATGATTAAAAAGGCGCCAAGTAATGTTTAATATTTATCTTGAGTTAGCCTGTTATAAGTATGTTGTCTCCTTTTGGTTTTCTATTTTCGGTCTAAACAATCTAAACACGTAACATGGATATGTGAGTTTATGATGATGTATCAGACAAGAGTTGCTTCTGGCGCATTTCAATGTGACTTGTGAGGATGACTGTCCTACATACCATCTTGTTTGTTCTAGGATATTTTTAAGATTCTCTATTTAAATTCCCTTTTTAGGACTTGGGACATAAAACACATCTGTCCCCCTGTCTGTTTGGATCTGTTTAGCATGTGTTGCTCTGATCTGAGTGATATATCTATATTCAGCTGTGTGATGATGGTATTTTCAAATGAATATTTGAGATTTTTCTTTTATATAAAAGGCTCCTTTTGTCTTCGTTTTTCACTTTTCCCATGTGTAGGCATTTTGTCTTTTCTAAAATGTACATTTTAATTGTTCTCTGTTTTCTTGGCTCTGCCGGCATTGTTCCGTGCTATTCATTCAGGTTGTAAAGAGTGACGTAATGATTCTGTCTCTTTCCTGTCCTTCATCACATCTGAACTCCCAGAGCTGAGACGAATCAAGTAGGAGATAAGGATTTATTCATGCTAAATAAAATTGTCATTATTAAAGGTGAGTGATAGGACAGGGCAGGACTAATGGTTGGGATCGGTCCGGCTCGGCGTCGAGATGAGTCGGGTCAACTCTGACTAATGGTCTGGTGACGTCTGTCCGAGCTTTTAGTGGGATGAAGCGCCATTGATTAAGTGTGTGTGTGTGAAAGAGATAGAGGTGAATGGGGTGTAGATATATAAAGAAGAGAAATCCTGCCTAACAGCAATAGCCACTAATGAGATGAACTCTTTTATACATGTGGATTACATTATGGGATATAATGAGATCATGCCAAAGACTTGACATTTTCACATCAAGCTAAATAACCCTTTTGCATTTTAAGAATAAAAAACATTTTTTTATAATAAGGACGTCTCAGATTAAGGGTTTTGTCATTCATCATGGCTTGTTTTCTATAATGGTTGGGACATGTTTTTAAATACTCACTTAATGTTCTGTTATGTTCTCTGAATATAAGCATTTATAGTTTTTTTTTACCTGATTTTTTATATTTGTTGGGTGGTCCCAACATTTCACAATGCGTAATTTTTGTTTCTCTTTGACATTGATTAAATCTAATCCTGACATGCAAGCACGCACACACACACATGCGCTCTTTAGTGTTAAATCATCTGATTTATTTCTCACAGACACAAACACACTTACGTCACGCCCTCTATCACTTTCCGGTTGTCAATGTAAAGTGTCACTTTGAAGAAAATGTGAAACGAAAAACACTTTTTCTTTGTCTCTCTCAGGTGGATAAGGTGTGTGGTCACTCTTCAAATGTGTCTTCCACCACAGTCAGGACATTTTCTTCATCTTCAGTCACACCTCCACCTACCAACAGCACGCTGGACGTTCCAGGAGCTGATAAGATTGGCATGTTGAAGCACCTTCACAGGTTAGACTGGATCCTTCATTCAGATACCAGTCTCATTTTTACTCATGGTTGTTAATTTGTTATGCATTTGCTTTCTAGTGCTGAGTATAGAGTATCGTGGGAAGATTTTTTTGTAGGGATGCAGCAATATTTAAATGTATCAGCCTTGATATTATTATTACCATATGGGTAGTTGACATTCAATGTTACATTTTGTGTAAACAAAAACTTAAACAAAGAATTTACAGAATTGAATGAACAATATTTTTTTACACATTTTTGTCTTGTTTCCCAGTATAAATAGCACTCCCCCCCCCCTATTTTTTCTAGTTTTAAGCATAAACTCACTTATAAATTTTGAATTTAATTAAATGTTTTACAAAATAAAAAACTCATAGACTTTCTTGATTAAAGAGTCTTTAGATATTTGTATGGGAAAACAAGACAAAAAAACAATAAATTCATGTCTATGCACATGCTTTGGTGAAATTGACACACTAACCTCTTAAACAAGCAACTCGAAAGACCCAGAGAAACATGCTATGCCGTTAACTTTAGATCAGGTCTAAAGATTGCGTGCTTTAGATACCATCACTAAGTGGTAGGTTGGCACAGATAGTGCTGTAACTGGCACTGATGCTGTTGCCCGCAGGAACACAGAGAGATAAATGGGTTAGAGGTTATTTCCTGTGTAGCCGGAGTCTGTGGAGGACAGGATAGCAAACACTCATCAGTATATCGATGACATCATCTCTGCACCAAGAACTTCAGAAATGCTTTGACCGCAATTCAGAATGATATAAAGGCCACACGATTGTATAGATTATGAATTAAAAATGTTAAATTATTCCCGAGGGGTAGCTGGAGCACTTTATTTTTATTAAGAGATGAGAGGTCAGAACACAAGATGCTATAAAGTGTATTTACTTTAATGAAATGCATTACATTAGACTGCTATCCTGATTTAACTTCCATCTACTTGCGTAGCAGAGCTCAACAATGTGATTCTGGAAGTAAAAATGTCATTCAAAGTTATTAAAGGGAAAAGATTTTTAGTGATAATGTAGGATGGTTTGTAAGCTTGCTACCTAATGTTAATAACATATTTGGAATCGGTGGTAAGCAAAATTATTGGCTTCAATCGAAATGAAACATACAGTGACAATAAAGGCTTTCAATTCAATTAGTGTAGAATCTGATATTGCTGTTATTCATTACTTCACTCATACAATGAATGAAAAATATTATTTGTTTTTTTCAGTTTTCAAATTTGTTGAAGTCATATTGCAGAGCTGGTTATTTTGGTTTGAGGTTTTGGATTTTTGTGATTTTTCTGAAATGTCTGTCATAAAATGAATGGGAAAAATACTTTTGGAGCCCAAGGTGGATGACGCTGTTGACCTCTCTTACCAGTGTGATTTAACTCATCCTCCAGATTTTGAGTTTGCATGTGCATGCAAGACATTTTTGTTTTCACCAGAGTCATGACTCTTTTCTTCATCTCTCTCTCACCACCCCTCCCCTTACTTTGTTTCCCTTTGGTTTCCTCCGCCTCTCTGTTCTCCCCTTCAAACTGTTTGCATCCTCTGGACTGTTCCATTGTCTTGTCCTGGGGGGGTTTGACCGTTCTCAGTTCATTCCCTCAGAAATCCTCCAAGAGCGATAGAGGTATAACTCTGAGAAAGGTTGCACGGTAAGCATGAATACATTTACTAAAAAATGTCCTTGTTTATTTATTTATTTCCCCAAATATCTTTCCCTATAAGTGTGGGTTGGCATGTATCAATATATAGAACAATAACACTGCATTCAGACCGCCAGTGTGTCGCCAGTCTCTCGCTACGAGGTCATTAGAAGGCGTTCCTAGCTTTGGTTGTCCTAGAAACATTTATGAACAAACCCTGCAGTAACTGACAAGGGACGGATGACGTGAGCTCCGCTGCTGTACTCCTACTGGTAGTCGCTCCCGAAAGTCGCTCATCATTTGCATAAAGTTGAGCAAATCTCAACTTTGTCGTGTAGCTAGACATGCCCACTCCTGTTGCCAACGGTCACTGGTGTCACCGGAAGTAGCCAAGCTTACATTGAAATGAATGAGATCGTGTCTCTCTGTCGCTGGCGGTCTGAATGGGGCATAATTGTGTGTGTGGCTCCACGTGTGTTTTCCTTGGATAATGTATTTATTTTATTGAATGTATTATTTTTTTGGCAGGAAGGGCTTTTCACACTAAAATGAAGGTCTGAGTTACATTTATATCAACTCTGTAATCTCAGCAGATCACTCACAAAATACTGTATGTTAGTAGTCAACTAGACCCAAACACAAACTGTTACGTATTTAAGTCCATCTCTGTATTACATTCATGCATTTGGCAGACGCTTTTATCCAAAGCACCTTACATTGCCTTATCCTATACATTTATACATAGGTATGTGCAATGCCCTGGGATCGAACCCACAACCTTGCGTTGTTAACACAATGCTCTTACCACTGAGCTACAGGAAAGCTGTATGTGACCCTGGACCACAAAACCAAAAACCTTCTGAAAGCTGAATCAATAAGCTTTCTATTGATGTATGGTTTGTTAGGATAGGACAATATTTGGCCGAGATATAACTATTTGAATATCTGGAATCAGAGGTTGCAAGAAAATCAAAATATAAAAAAAATCGCCTTTAAAGTTGTCCATCACTGTAGCAGGCCGTTGCTAAGAAGAAACAGGTTTGTTTTAACGCTCTCTATTGGCTTACCGCTGTAATGACGTTGTGGACATTAAATGAACCCAAAAGCAGAAGTTTTAAGCTTTACATAGATACTCATTTATGAATGTAGCTAAGGTAACACAACCTCTTTAATCTGTCTTTTCTGCCCATCATAGTACTGAGTCTGCACTGCTTAAAGTGTTTAATGACATTTTACCTGCAGTCGATGGTGGCAAAAATACAGTCCTGTTGCTTCTTGATCTCACACCTGCCTTTGATACAGTTGATCATAATGTTCTTCTTTGGCGGTTAGAACATTTGATTGGTATCAAGGTACTGCTTTAAAATGGTTCAGTTCATATCTTAAAGACAGGACTTTTTCTGTTGAGTTAGGCAAATTCTCTTCATCTGTTGCTCCTATTATTTGTGGAGTACCTCAAGGATACATCTTAGGTCCACTTATTTTTAATTTGTATATGCGACCTCTGGGAGATATTATTAGGAAGCATAATGTTTCATTTCACTTATATGCCGATGACACTCAGCTGTACCTGCCATTGAAAGCTGGCGATTCCATTGTCTTCATAATGTCTTGTGGACATTAAAAACTGGCTATCTAGTAGTTTTCTTCGACTAAATGAAGAAAAAATGAAATAATTGTTTTTGGTCCTCCAAAGCTGAGAAGTATTGTTATAAAGGAGCTTAGCAATCACTTCTCCTCAGTCTCGTCACAGGTCAGGAATCTTGGTGTTATTTTGGATTCTGAACTTTTCTTGAATAAGCAAATAAATTCAGTTGTTAAAAAAAACTGTAATACTGTTCAAAGTAGGGAAGGAAGGAGGCGGGAACCGGCGAACCTTCAAAAACTTTAATCAAAATAAACAAACAATAACACTGAAGTAAAAGGCCGACAGCCACCTCACGGTAGACTGCCGGCCACACAAACATAAATAAAACTTAACATGTCCGGGCACGGTCCTCTCTCGTCAGCAGTCCTGTCGCTCGTCCTCTTATGCTCCCGATCTCCTCCGTGAGACATGCGGAACCGGTGTGCTCACAGCTGATTCCCACTATCACTCATGCCACTGGCCCTGTCTCATTGCCTCGCGGGTCTCTTCCCGCGGCTCTCGTCCCGCCTTCCTCATTACAAAAACGTTTTTATCATTTACGGATCATCTCGAGACTGAAAACATTTTTGTCTTTTTCATGCTTTCATTACCTCTTGCCTTGATTATTGTAACTCATTGAATTTGGGACTCCCTCAGTCATCCATTGCACGTTTACAGTTAGTACAGAATGCTGCTGCAAGGCTGTTAACCAGGGCAAAGAGAACTGATCATATTACACCTATCCTGGCCACCATACATTGGCTCCCTGTCTGTTACAGAATTCATTTCAAAATCTTGCTGTTCATTTTTAAAGCTCTCAGTGGTCAAGGCCCATCTTATCTTGCAGATATTCTAACTCTTCTTTCATCCTCCAGATATTTAAGATCTTCGGACAGGGCTTTTTTAGTTGTCCAGCATTTACGTTTAAAAACAAAGGGTGATAGGGCTTTCTCAGTTGCCGCCCCCGTCTTTGGAATCAACTGCCACCCGACATCCACCTTGCACCTTCTATTTTAACTTTTAAAACAAGGTTGAAAACATATCTTTATTCTCCGGCTTTTAATTGATTTTACTTACGTTTTATGTTTTATTGTTTATTTTTTGTTTTTGCTTGTCTTATGTTTTTAACTCTGTTTCTGTTCAGCACTTTGGCCAGCCCTGCTATGATAAATGTGCTATATAAATAAATTTTACTTACTTACCAAACTTAAATGGATAATTCCCAACGAGTGGGCAGCAGCGAGTGAAGTTTGTACTAGGCGTGTTTTCAACCATTTTTGTTTTCGATTTTGCTGCATCCACTCACAAAAATAAAGTTTTGATGTATTTACAGTAGGAAATTTACAAAATATCTTAATGGAACATGATATTTACTTAATATCCTATTGATTTTTGGCATAAAAGAAAAATCCCACACAATGCATCGTATGACCCATACTATGCATTGTTGGCTATTGCTACAAATATACCTGTGCTACTTATGACTAGTTTTGTGGTCCAGGGTTGGATTCCCAGGAAACAAACATACTGATAAAATGTATACCTTGAATATACTTTAAGTTGCTTTGGATTAAAGCATCTGCCAAATGCTTAAATGTAAATGTGAAAGCTTTAAAAAATCTTTCTTCCACCTCTGATGTTTTGTATGTGTATTTGTTTTAGGGATTTTATAGAGTACATGTCCAGATATAAGTCCATCTTCAACAACCTACCAGAGAAGCTTTGTGAGGCAGAAATGGGTGTGGACGAGTTGACCTGCTGGAGCGGAGATGATGTGGTGCAAAGGTAAGAGAGATATATGTGTGTGCTGTCAGAGAAGCACATCATTACAAAGAATCACTCAGAAAAGTGCAGAACACACCCACAGAGTTCCTCCATTAACAAGAAATCACCTTTAGGTCGTGCTGACTGACTCCTAATAGATTTATAACAAATCCGTTGCCCCTCGGAGAGAAATGTTTACTTTGAGAATGGATGTCTGGCTGTAATTTCATGCCTCGAAAGTTAACTCACCCTAATGACCGATGACAATTGATTTAATGAACAGTAAAGAAAAGGATTGCATTCGTTTTAACAGCCAGGAGGTATTGAATTTATCCATATTTTTTGTCTTTCCCCTGACTCGCTCTTCAATACCCTCCAAGTTTTTCTGTCTTGAGTGATTTGGGTTTGCTCTGTAGAGCTGATGTTTGTGGGTCTTCGTCATCCTCTTTACCTCTCATTCATCACTCTCTCGCACTCACGGGTTCACACGGCAAGCGGCGATCTGTATTTCATTTCCCCATTGGCTTGACTTTCTAAGCACCATCATCAGAACGTGCAATTATAACTCGTACCCTGCTGTGGTTGCCCCACCTCCCATCAATCGCTATAGCAACTAACCAAATCCTAGCCATCAACATTGCATAAAAAGAGAGAGAAAGAAAGTTAAAACGAGAGAGACAGTCAGAAACAATATTGATAGTTCTGTAGTATAAAAGCCCATATACTGTACATAATGGTACAATATTTTAGAGTGTATTTTGACAAGAGCGTTTGTAACAACTTTGAAGTTACTTTCATAATAGTAACACCCTGTCTAAGTGTAAATCCATGGACACTATTACTCACTTATATTTTCCAACAGTAACAAAAACAATACATACTTTTCGGGCATATTATAAGTAGGCAAACTTGGACACAGCTTATTCTATTCTATTCTATTCTATTCTTCAGGGGGAGTACGGGGGTACTTCAAGTAAATGATTTAGGTCAAAGGGGTTTGGCTGACAAAAAAGTTTGAAAACCCCTGCACTAGTGAACTATACACGGTATGACCATGAATGTGTAGTATGAGAGTAAATTGGCTCAATATAAGAATAAGAGATTTTTGTGGTGATCTCTTCCATGCATTGGAACCTTCCAGTAAAAACACACTCTTTCATTGGCAGCCCAAGAAAGACTTTTGCCTTTGTTCCTTTATTGGATTAATTCATCTTTTTTTCAATATTTGGCCTAACCATTACAATTTCCAGCCAAAGTCTACCGGACAGTGAGACGCAAAACAGAAGAACAGAAATGTTTGTAAAATGCCCAATCACTGTCATTGATCTGTTAGGTTTCATTTCTGAAGGATAGAAAAAATCTCATGTCATACTGACTTAAGCAATAAAGCAAGAACTTTTCATATATTCATTTGATGCATGTCAGATAGGTGCACATAACAACAATTATTATGGCTAAATTGATCCAGCAGGTACATGGTAGATTGTTAAAGAGCTTCATGGTGGTCTGTCACCTGGTTGAAATCAGGTCCACAACACGTTGCCTCAAGAAACAACCTCTCCATTCAACTGGGCTCATCAACCATCACACCTTCAAGAACGGCCAGAAACCTGGGAGTGGTGATCGATGATCAGCTTAACATCACGGATCATGTTGCCAGCACCACCCGGTCCTGTAGATTCATCCTCTACAATATTAGACATTAGTCCTAGTCCAGGCTCTTGTCCGGTCCAGACCGGACTACTGCAATGCGCTACTGGCTGGACTTCCAGCTTGCACAACCAAACCTCTAAAGATGATCCTGAATGCGGTGGCAAGAGTGGTCTTCAATGAACCAAAGAGAGCGCACGTCACTCCTCTCTTCACTAAGTTACATTGGCTCCCTATAGTCGCCCAAATCAAATTCAAGACTCTGCTCTTGGCCTACAAGACCACTACTGGTTCGGCACCTCCATATCTTCACTCGCTAATGCAGACTTGTATACCCGCCAGATCTCTACGCTCTGCAAACGAACTACGTCTTGTGGTGCCATCCCAAAAAGGGAAAAAATCGCTCTCACGCACCTTCTCGGGATCGGTTCCACATTTGTGGAATGATCTGCCCGCTGCTACAAGATCAGCAGATTCTGTAGCCATCTTTAACAATCGGCTGAAAACACATCTCTTCCGTCAACACCTGACCGATCAGCTCTGACTTCTATCTCTTTTCTACTCTTTCTATCCTTAAAAAAACAAACAAACCAAAAAACTTAGCTTTGTATACTGTGATAGGCTATATGAGACCAGTTTTATTGCACTTATGCTTTTTGTTGTCCTTATGTTGTTCCAATTGCTTCCATTGTTTACCTCATTTGTAAGTCGCTTTGGATAAAAGCGTCTGCTATATGACTAAATGTAAATGTAAATAAAAATTTTAATGTAATGCAAAAAACATGGCAAATCATAGTGTGAACAGCCTTTTAAATGCTGATAGTCAGAAAGAGATGAACTCTTACATTTCTTAAATTACTCTTGACACAGAGGAGACACAAGTTTAGTGAGGTTTATAACAAAGTGGTCAGTTCTGGTCCCACTGAAGGTGAGATGTTTAAGAGGGTCCGTCTGTAGAAGAATGCAGGGTGGTCTCTCAAGGGCCGCTGTGCTGAATTTGGGTCCCCCGCGGCCTGGAGCAGGAACAAAGGGCCTCCTGTGAGCTCTGTGTGGGAAACAGCGGAGGAGAGAATCCCAACGCCCTGCCTGGGAATGTGCCCTCTAAATACATGGAGCAAAACTCATACAGAGAGAGTAAATACTGCACACACATGCGGATGTTTCACTGGTTCTCTCTCTTTAATGTTGTCACATTCACTTCATCAGTCGAATATACGTACGTGAGGGTTGATGTTCATATGGACAAGATGCATAAATAGACGTGCACAAATAGTACGCACTTCAAAGGGTATCAACTTTTTTTTGTTTTGTATGCTCTCTGATGCTATTAAGCTTCTGGAAATACTTGGCTGTTGATACCAGCAGACCCAGATGGAATCTGCAGACTTTTTAAAAATGTTGCTTGCTGAACAGGATTTGCGAAATAGGTGTATGTATGGTAAAATATAGCTAAGATGATTGTTGTTTTGTTGGTATATAAAATCATTATCATAATAGTTTAAATGTTTAATGAATTGAGATGATGAGGAGGGTGTGTAGAACATTTACACAAAAAAGGTGCTTCATGATGCCATAGATGAGCTGTTTTCGTCCGAGCGGTTCCTTAAAGAACCTTTATCATATAAAGAACATTTCTGTTCTACAAATGGTTCTTTATAGTGGAAAAGGTGCTTAAAAATATAAAAAAAAGAGGAAAAAACATGTTTTTTATAAGAATCAAGGAAATGGTTCTTTGGCATTGCTGAAAAAAACCTCTTGTAGTACCTTTTTTAAGATCAGACATAAAACAGTGACAACACGTGTGTGTGCACATATGTGAGCAAATCTAGTATCCATGCGTGTCCTTGTTCTGGAGGACTTTAAGATTTTCAGTTAGAGATTCCGAATGCCACAAATGTCTATGCCTTCATGACAAACCAGTTGTTTACCATTTACACATCTGGAAACCATTCAGTCAGTTAGATCTGCTCTCTCTATCTCTCTCTCTTTCTTACTCGCTTTCCTCCTCCATGTGTGGGCCTCATCCACAGATCTTCAGGATGCTGATGTTGGTCATTCTGATGTGTGTGTGTGTGATAAGTGGTCATGTGGAATATTGAAAGTCAAACCCGTCCACAGCATGTGCACCCACTGGGATAGAAGACACCCGACCCATTCCCATGACCCACATACATATTGCCGACCAGAACATGCACGCACACACACACACAAGCAGGTTCTGAGAAGGTTATTGTCCTCAGTTGTCGAGAGAAAGCGTTCCTTGTGTTTTGCTAGAGGGAGGATGCTTGCAAAACTTTATTAAATAACACACTGTTTTTTCAACTTTAATTAGTTACGTTTAAGTTTATTAGCCCTGACAAGCTCGTTTGAGGTCACCTATGAGCTCCTATTGCATATTTCAGCCTTCGTATTTTCTGCATTTCAATTATCAACCTTGTTCTCGTGTCTGTTATGTGCAACATTGAAGAACCCACGAGAGTTCGCTGTTCTGGAACGCACTTGGCAAATGCACAAAAAAAACCTTATATAAGATTCTGAATTTAATTATCTGAATTATTCCGGGGCGAGATTCTAGGAGGGACTCTCACACAGTTTTACTCCACATTTCATTCCCGGGATGCACGACTGAACCAGATCCGATAACATCACCTCTGGGCCCTTTGGATCTCGTCCACACATGGTGTTGAAAATCAGAAGTTCTTACAAGAAATGGCCAGACATTACAGGCTCGTAAGTGTCCGGGCTACAGAACAGACGTTCAGTTGGTCTGGGAGTTGGTCTGGTTGGATTGCTGATCTTGTTTTAGAGAGAACGAGAGAAAAGGAGGGAGAAAAACAAGAAGAACATCAGTTTGACAAAAGAATCTCTTGAATGTTATCATTTTTGTGTTTGGCCAGACCAAAGACATTTTCCTGACTGGCTTTCGGCCAGAGATTGTCATGCTAAAAATTATTGGATAAATGTTTTGTTCTGTTTTTATTTGAGTGTATTGAGTGGAGAGTTTGTGCTTCTCATAGCCCTGCTGAACAGACCAGCATTATTTCCATGCTTCTCTGAACTAGTTAGTGCTGGTTAACCTGGCAGATCAATTTAAACATACTAACAGTATGTTGGTATGCTTACTAAATTAGCTGGCGAGCTGACTTGCATCAGACAAATATAAATGTGTTTTGCTTCAATCATGATTAGGGTTGTCGCGATTAACCGACGATAAATATCACGTGATTTATGCACAGCTTTTGAGTGAAGTACGGGAAAATGCTGCTGCGTCCGAAAGCCAGAGGGCGCTCTCATGCGGAAACTCCAAATACGCACTGCAGAAGAAGACCATAACATGTTCTAGAATCTAGGAAATGCCTTTTTATCACTGTTTCTCAAGACCCATCAGGTATTTTTATGATAATAAAGTATATTTATAATGAGCATGTTTGACGGGTGTTGCTTTTTCAAATGCACATTATAAGTGACTCAAACTCGCACTGCCTTTAGATCGAGCAGCATTTCCTACTGATCCCGTGCTTCACGAACAAGCTACGCATTAAAAAAAATATTGACACATTGCATATCGCAGCCAGTTTGATTTCAATAGGATTTATTGGTATCGTGATAAATTATCATGCAGCCCTTATCATGATATATTTTAGTTATGAAGGAGACTAAATTATTTTGGGGTGAACTTTTTCTTTAATATTGTTCATGTCTGTTCAAAAGCATTATTTTAAAACAAAATTAAAGGAAAATATTTATCAGTCCCCACAGGATTTTGCAGAGATCTTTTTGTGATTTCTGCGGCCAAAAATGCTTAATTTCGCAGCGGCTTTATTCAAATTTAGAAAGTTCTAGAATAGAGTAGAATAAGCTGTGTCCAAGTTTGCCTACTTTTAATATGCCCGAAAGAAATCAGCATTTAGTTGATTGTGATGAATGTTCATTGACACCGAAATAAACATGACAGCTTTCTTCATAGATCAGATGGCTTTATGTTATTTCCAGGTGTGTTGTTTAAGAACGTGACACACACATTGGCGAGGCTGACTTAAAGATCGGGTAACACACTCAGTTTCTGCCAATCTCATATTAATCTTGAGTACCTATACAGTAGTATTGCATTCTTCGTATCTTCGAAGAGTATTTAGTTTGATAAAATGTATAAAAGAGAGATACAGCTGATTATTTCCGGAAAAACATGAGCTTCTTAGAGGTGGGACAAGTGGGGAGAGTGGGATGGAACTACAGAACGGGCAAGCAACACATCATCACATCATCCCTTATATAACATCCATCACTGAAATGCCGTGAACAAACAGACACACCTAAACTTCACTTTCGCAAGAGTAACAAACTATAGTGCAGCGCAGCCCATCTTGATGCAGCGCAGATAACCTTGATGGTAAGCGGGTCTCGCTCGTTGGTTGGCTCGTGGGTGAGCTCTTTCACCTTCGCCTTGCCGTGCTTTTGGCCAATTAAAGGAAAAGGATCCCTATGATGACACAGGATCCAGAATTTAAAAAAAACTTTCCGAAACAAGTTGGAGTGCTGGGGGAGTGTATCAAGTACAGAAATACTACGTCATATGTCCAACTCGTTTTTTAACAAGTTGACCATGTTAAGCATGATAAGCCAGCACGTTTAACAGTGTAAAGAAGTCAGAATGCATGACATAGCATGATAGCTCCGCTTTAACTCAAAGCCACTAGCCTGCAAAAGAAGCATAATGGCTAATGCTAACGCCTTCAGCGAAACGAATGAAAGGAGACCAGAGGCTAGCTTTTTTTTAAATAGATGGCACTGGGTGTTGTTAGCAAATTGTAAGTGTTACAGACCCTTTTATATTATGGCTGCATCCAAATACCCCCACTTGTGGTCTTTGCACTTGACTACTCTCATGACGTATTTCCTGTTTTTGGCCCAAGTGTTCTAGTGGACGTGAAGGTCCCAAGTGAGCATGTAGTATTTCTACACTTAGAAAGTGCAAACATGTAACGTTAATTAATGTGGTGTTTCTAATTATGTGATAAAAAGCAGTTTAACAAAATACTGTACATAACTCTGAAGTTTTCACCAATAAAATGTGCAAAACTACGTTTTACTACAAAATTATATGTAATATCTAATTATATAGTCAAGTCAAGTCAGATTTATTTTTATAGTGCTTTATTTGTATTGCAGCTGTACCCAAAAAAGCAAAAACAAAATAAAAACACATTGTGGCGAGGGGGGCGTGGTTCAGCGAGGTGAGAGAGAGACAGGAGACGAGCGTAAGTAGGTCAAGTGCAGATTATAAACACCTGTGTCTCGTTCCAGTAATTTCTGGGGAGACGGTTAAATGTCAGCTCGAAGAGACGAGGGGGAAGAGAGAGACCGGCGGTGAACTCGGTGCGAGAAGACGGCGAGCGCTGAGGAAGTCCACGACCGTATATTTGGAGTTGGTCTCATTGTGTTATGTTATAAATTAGACGCGCTGTGAGCGTCACTATAATAATAAAGAAATCTTTGAGTTCCCACCACGCCGACCCTGTCTCCTTCCTTCACTACACAGAACCACATCACACTGGTGCCGAAACCCGGGATTGTATAGCTACGGACAATAAGGGATAGTTCACCACATCCCCATGCACGCACCGTACCTTAACCATGCGGCTCGTATCCAGTGCCGCAGTCTGAATCAGGCTTTGGTGAATTGAGGTCTGGTTGCATCCTGAATCCACCAAAGCCTGTACCCCCTGTAAGCTGTAAGATATGTACCCCCCTTAATACTCATTGGAACTTGGTACAGGCCAGCTTGATACTTGGTACAGGCAGCCTGTGGGGCGTCTGGGACCCGGATCAGTGTTCCGACCTCCATCACTGGACAGCGATCAAGAAAATGATCCGGGTCCCCGCAACGCCAACAGACCGGCCCAGGCTTCCCCACCGCCCTAGTGGCAGGAAGTGGGCCAAGGAATTGGTGGGGAGAGGGAGGAGGGATGTGTGCTTCCTCAAAGCTGCTGCGTGCTGGGGACGCCCCTCTGGGCGGGGCCTTCGCCGATGCTGGTCCCATCCCCTGGGATGGTCGCGAGCAAAGAGGTGGGCGCGGAGTCAGATTGCCTTGGGTCCTTGGAAAGGGGACAGGTTTAAAGGGAGAAGGGGAAGAGAGAGAGAGATTGTATGGGTTCGTCGACCCCAGAGCATGCCACCATCTGGTCCTCAGCCAGTTGGATGGCCTGACTCAGCGACGTCGTCCGCGGTAGCCGAGTTATGAACTGTTCCAGCACCACCTTTTCGATGCCATCTGCGGCAGGCATCCTGGAGCTGTTGGCTGGTGCGGGTCCCGAGGTCTCCCGACCGGAAGCGCTGGCGGTGCTGCTCTGGGCTCAGGCCGACCCGCTGGAGAATGGCACGTTTGAGGTCCGCGTACACTAGGAGGTTCTTGACTGGCAGCTGTTGGGCAGCTAGCTGCGCTCCCCCCGACAACAAAGGTATGAGCTGCACGGGCCAATCCTCCTGGGCCCAGCCAGATGCCTCCGCGGACCTCTCGAAGAGTTCGATAAAAGCCTCTGGGTCATCCTGAGGCCCCATCTTGTGCAGCGGCACCAACGGCGATGGGGCAGTGGCCGATGGCGCTTCCGTGTTGTGACCCTCCCGGACCATTCAGCTCCGGAACAGCTCGCGGTCTTCCTTCTGGGCTTGGAGGAGAGCCTGAAAACGCCTCTCCTGGTTTTCCCTCAGTCCCAGTAGAGCCTGGTGGTGTTCCTGGTGAAGCCCCGCGAGCGATTGTATGACCTCCGCAAATGGCGATCCTGGCTGAGTCTTCATGATGGCAGCGGCGTTCTCCTTCCTTCCCGGGTTTCTGCACCAGTGTGATGTGGTTCTGTCTAGTGTAGGAAGGAGACAGGGTTTGCATGGCAGGAACTCGAAGATTTCTTTATTATTATAGTGACGCTCACAGCGCGTGTAATTTACAACACAATGAGAATAACTCCAAATATACAGTCGTAGACTTCCTCAGCTCTCGCCGTCTTCTCACACCGAGTTCACCGCCGGTCTCTCACTTCCCCCTCGTCTCCTCGAGCTGACATTTAACCGTCTCCCCAGCAATTACTGGAACGAGACACAGGTGTTTATAATGTGCACTTGACCTACTTACGCACTGCTCGTCTCCTGTCTCTCTCCCATTGCAGGCGTCGCTGAACCACGCCCCCCTCGCCACACACATGTTAGCCGATCATAGAATAAAATAAAGATATAACTTTAAAAAGTAGTTGTATAACTTACACTGGAAAGCTTTCCGCAACATCTCGTGAGACCCGGACAAAAAGTTTCATGATATATCCAGAACGTGATGCATGATGGGATACACTTAGCCCTGAATACCGCTCGGAAGCGGTATTCAAGATAGTGTGGGTTTAGTGGGCTTTAAGGGCACTGCACTTTGGTTTTTAAGACATTGGACAGACTTGCTCCCTTACTTCCTGGCATGTGCACGTGCTCTCAAGTGGCCAAGACTGCAAGTGGGGGTATTTGGACGCAGCCTCTGAATGACTTTTGGAGCAGGTTTTAAAGGAATGTGCGATGTGATGATGTCACTTGGTCCAAATTATGCGGAAAATCTGCTACAATCTCTATATTTTGCAAGCTGCCGCAAATTTTGCGGAGTGTTTTTGATTATGCGTTAAATTCTGTGATCGCAAAATCCTGCAGGGACTGATTTATGTAGAAAGACTATAATTATAATAATTTGTTACATTTATATAGTGCTTTTCTGGGCACTCAAAGCGCTTTACATGGAAGGGGAATCTCCTCAACCACCACCAATGTGCAGCATCCACCTGGATGATGCGACGGCAGCCATATTACGCCAGAACACACACCAGCTTATTGGTGGAGAAGAGACAGAGTTACGTAGCCAATTAGTACATATGCGGGAGGATTAGGAAGCCATGATGTATAGAGGCGAATGGGTGAATTTGGCCAGGATGCCAGGGTTACACCCCTACTCTTATTCGAAGGACATCCTGGGATTTTTAATGACCATAGAGAGTCAGGACCTCAGTTTAACGTCTCGTCCGAAGGACGGTGCTTATTGACAGTATAGTGTCCCCGTCACTACACTGGGGCATTAGGACCCACACAGACCACAGGGTGAGCACCCCCTGCTGGCCTCACTAACACCTCTTCCAGCAGCAACCTAGTTTTCACAGCAGGTCTACCGTCCAGGTACTAACCAGGCTCAGCCCTGCTTAGCTTCAGTGGGCTACCAGTCTTGGGCTACAGGGTGATATGGCTGCTGGGCATTCTGTTAACGTGTTGTTCCTTGTTGTATCCAGCTAACTTTTGCATTAATATAAATGTATAAAACCTCTACCAAAAAGCATCTGCCAAACCGACATACTTGTTTTAGAACAAGGAGAGCCTTTAAGATATAATAGCATGACTCTCTGAGCCAGACACATCATTCTTTAGAAAGACTTTAAGCTTTCATTTGCCTCACTCATCATGCACGACAATGAAATGATAACTTCATATGCATTACATCATCTCAATCTCCTCAACCGAGTCGGATGGAACTAATAAGGCAAGACCCTCCCCTTTCACACAGGACCGTGAATCAAAGGCGAAATGGACAGCAAACAGTAAACGAGATGGCATGTAATCAAACAGCGTGGGGAAATGAAATAAATAAGCGAGGGATCAGAATAGAGCTCCAGAGGAGATGAAAGAGATCACTTTTCCAACATTGTCCCCGTGGGTAGATCAGAGGGCCCCGAGCGAGAGCATCTCTCCGGGAGAGACTCCTCCAGAGTGCTGGCCTCAAACACACTTCCTGTTTCTCATTTTGCTCGCTTCATTAGCTGTGAGGAGAAGGGACTGTAACGGCGTATATAGGAGACAAAGAGAATAGTGTTGGTGGAAGATCAGCGTAGCATGGTCCAGTTGGTTTTAGTGTAGTTCTTGTTTGCCACAGGTGGACTTTGAGTAGTTTTATTGTTGGTGAAGCTGGTGGAACACATGCTGGTCATCTGATGTGATGCTCTTTCCAGCCGGGAGGAAAGAGAAAACAGGGAAGAGACGGAAGCATGAGAGACAGTATGAAACAAAAGCTCATATTTGTTTTTGCAGGGTAAATGAAAGACCCGTCCCAGCGGTGTCCTTGACCCCCACCCCCGTTTGTATGACTCAGATACTGGTGTCATCTCTCCTGAAACGTTCTCCAGACAGCTTCACCCCAACACATCATCCACCAGATGCTCCAGAAACAACACCACATCATCTTCATGCTCACTTTAGATTAGGTCAAATGAACAGTGGCAGACCAAACGCACAAATTAGTTTGATTACATTTTAAGTTGTCTGTGTTTTAGTTCCTCTCTCCGTTGCCATTCTTAAAGGGATAGTTCACCCCAAAATGAAAATTCTTCCCATCTTCCACTTGCACACATGTCATTTCAAACCGGTATGACTTTCTTTCTTCTAAAGAACACAATAGACTTTCAATACACAGACTGCATGTGTATTTACATTTATATATTTATAACCTGATATCAAAAGAAGTCGTACATATTTTAGGATGTGGCTAACCAACACCTTACTTCACCCCAAACCCTAAAATCACAGCCGCAAAGGCTAATTTAGCTAAAAACATGAGTTTCGCGAGGTGGCAAAACAATGATAAATGGTTCCCCTAACCCCGCCCCTAAACCTAACATCACAGGTATTAAAACACATTAAAAGTCGTGCTGGGTGACACGAAAAAAGGGAGAAATTCATGTCAGTAAAAAAATAGATTACAGTTCGTGACAATGTCACGAATTCCCATGAGACTGTGTTGTATGTTTACATTGATTGAGTGGGGAACGACTATCCTTAGGAGTGTAGCACACTTTTACGTGCTCCCCTTTACTTTTCAATTAATCTTGAAGACCTTGCTTTGTTTGTTCAGATGTGTTTGATGCAGACACACCTGTGGTCCTCCAGCAGCAGATTTGATCACTATTTCACTTGACGTGCAGTTGCCATGACCAGGGGCGATTCTAGGTTTTCAATATTTGGGGGCTCAGCCTCCAATGAGGATATATATATATATATATATATATATATATCACATTAATCGGTCAATCTGCAACATTTATAATTCAAAGTGACAACAACAGCCACAAATCCATATAATAAATGTCACAATCAACTACTGAATCATGATTTAGCAGGAATAACTTGATTTGATGTTTCCCTGCCATTCATTCTGATTAGCACGAGCGCTGTCACTCCTGTGCATGACTGCGTGTTCATCTATCACATCCACAATATGTTTTAAATTAATAATAAAAACACTGAAGCGTCTGAAAAACGACAAAGAGCTTCTAGGTACACTTTTGTTTCCTCGGAACTCAGAAGAATGAATAACACACACAGCCGCACCAGGCTGAACTACAGTAACTCTATCTGCCCGTCGACGTCTTTCCGGGGCTGTCAAAACTACCGTCATCTCTCTATAACTTAGGTGCAGAAAAATCAAACAGCACATCATCATGAATGACACATTTCTGTGCGCTACAATATCATCATGATCGTTTTCTAAAGTATGTCGTCATTGGTGTGAAGTGATGCTTTCATTTTGCTGGAGGTAACGTAAACAACTAACGTTAGTTAACGAGGGGTGAACGCAGACAAATCTTCTTTACAGTGGATGGGAAAGGGTCTTGTATCGCTCCCGCATAATATTAAACTGGATTTATAACAAAGAATGGCAAAAATGCAGATGTCATGTTAATGCACACACCTTGTGACGTTACTCTGCTTATGACGTTCACTCCAATGTGCTGCTGTGAACTGAAGAATGCGCTAAATAACGCAGCCTAACGCCGTTTTCATAATAAGAGTTTTAAAAGGGACTATAAAGCGCTCTCGAATTCTTGTACAGATTACATTATTACTCGCAATATTTTAGGGGGGCTAAGATAGAACTTTAGGGGGGCTTTAGCTCCCCTAAAAAGGGCCTAGCAACGCCATTGGCTATGACAATTAGATGACAATCAGTTATCGGCTAGTTGGAATCTTGTAATATTACATGGAATATTTTTTTGCTTAAATTTGTGGTTTTCTTTGTAGGTGAGCACATTGAAGTCAAGTATTTAGTGGACAATGTAAACACCTGCAATGTGGCTAGTGACTTTTGCATCTGGCAAATATAAAGTTTGGACACCTGTGGTCTAGTTGTAGTTGGAGATGTCTGATTATGCATCTGCTTGTAAATGCAGCTGCTGTCTGTGTGACTACATGTGTCATTAATCTTGTGTGTCCTGTTACTCTTCACTTACATGAACCAAAATACAGCTGAATGGTGTTCTTTATTTGTATGCATGTTTGAGATTGTGTGTGTGTAGTCCATGCATTTGGAATGGAAAGGCGTATGCATGTTGTTTTCCAACACTGCAAGTGATTATAGTTACCTGCAATTTCAACATATTAAAATAGTATATTTTTCGATAACACACACTACAATCTGTTGCCCTCATGTCTCAGAGGGATTTTCCAGACCTGAGAGCAATTAAACAAATTCTCCAAACAGCCTTTCCCACAATCACACGCAGTTATGCAACACACACATTCATCTTAATGTATTCGAGAATTATAGGATGATCTTTAGAAGACCAGAATTCTGCTGATATGGTGAACATAAATGATCCAAGTCTCTTTTCCCTTCAGGAACAATATACGTTTACACATTTTATATACTACATACATGTCTGCTTTTTAAATACTGTTATTTTAACTTTTTGGCTGGTTTAAAGCAGTGCCTCTTTATTCACTGCTTATTTTTGGGGCTTATATATTTTTATACTGTAATTCAATGCACAGTTGTTTTTTTAACACAATACTGATTTTTTTCGTTAACGTTAATTATTTACTATAAACCAACTACAGGTAAACAGGTTGAATAAAAAACAACAGATATACTGTAAGCACAGAACAGAGATGTGAGGTGGTGTTGGTGTACAGTATATGTATTTTTTTAGTTTTTGATTGATTTAACCATATGTTTGTTGTGGGTGTGGCCATCTGTATGAAAAAATGTATTGTGATGATATTCAGTGTATATTCATATTTCATCAGTTGCATAACTGTCCTGGTTTTCTTTGCCATACAATGATGTTTTGAATATTTGTATCATGATGTTATCAGCGTTTGTTTGGTTTTAAGATGAGCAAGTGTGTATGCCGTCTTAAGTGAATGCATTCTTTAAATGCTTTGTGCTGTGTCCAAGCTTCTCATCTGTTTGAATGCCAGTGTTTAACAATGTGTTTGTGTATGAACGTGCTTTTTATGTGTCTGGTTTTCTCTTTCTGAGATAAACAGGTGTGTGTTGTCACCTCTGTGTGTGTTCTGGTTTTACAAGGCGACGTAGAGTTCACATTTTAGCATCTTTAGTCTCAGACATTTCTTCAGGAATATTTCACCCATGAAAATTCTGTCATCATTTACTCACCCTCAAGTTGTCACAGACCTGTATAAATATTGTTATTCCACAGAACACAACAATATTTCGAAGAAAGTTTATAATCAGACAGTTGTGGTGCACTATTTACTGCAATGGAAAAAAAGTGGTAGTCAATGGTGCCCCAAAACTGTTTGGTTTCCCACATTTCACAAAATGTCATCTTTTGTGTTCAATAAAACGTACACAGGTTTGCAACAACTTGTGGGTAAGTAAATAATGACATCTTTTTTTGCTAAATCACAATATCACGTACAGTAGGCTATATGAAAAAAAAAGAATGTTTAGAGCATAACTCTGGTAATTTGTTGAAGAATTTAAAAACGATGTTTAAAGATCTTGATTTTTTAAACTCTTATAAAATAACAGAAGAGTTTCCTAAAAGTAGCATATATAGGCATCGGCTGATCTGTTTGTCAAGTTGTCTGAAATGATTAGTTAAGCTGTGTTGTAATTCTGGAGAACTTTTATTCTTTCATGTTCTGCCTCTGTGGTCAAAACTAGAATTAGTACACTGTCATCTGACTAAAACACACCACTTATACTTCATTTCACTGTGACTTCATTTATGAGCAGATATACAAAGCATTAAAGTAGTCTGTTAGAAATAGAAATGTCTTTGATTTTGAACCAAAAAGCCTACACTGCCATCTACAGGCTTTAAACGGTGGGTGCAAATGGTATTCAGGCACTGTAGCAACAATTATGGACCGTTTTATATGTTTTTTATGCAGTATCAACTTGGTTCCTTACAACTAACTTGTAACCAGTTGCTCGCTATGCACATGCATCCTAAAAGGTGCAGTTTATTAGTTTAGTTAATGTGTCTGGTTTAAAAATTCTTTAAAGCTGATTTTGAGTAAACTCTATAGAAAATTACATTAAGTCGAATTAAACATGTTTTATTTCAATTTTAAACGTTATAATTTTATATTACAATTTAATGAGTCGCTTAAATGAATCTCATAATTTTCATGTTATGTTATATAAGGATATCAATGCATTTTAGGTGTGAATTTGTGACCTCTATGTTGAGAATTGCGGAGGTATCTCATGAAACCTCTTTTCTTGGGTAACTTTCCACAATTGCAAAAAACAAACAAACAATGCACCAGTAGGTGGCAGAATAGCATCTGTAGTGTTGCACTTTGAGGAAGGTGGTTTTATTGGAAACCGGTGCCGTTATGCTCAGGCAAGAGATGGAGGTTTGACTCAGGCCTTTATCATTTCCCAGTTCTATTCTTCTCCTTTCTTCCTACTAATTTACTATGTCCTTTTTTTACTCGTTTTGTCTAATACAGACAAAATTCTGCTTACCTGTCCAACTGTATATTTCTGTTGGGTTTTATCTAGAGGTGCACCGATTGACCGGCCAGAGACCGGAATCGGCCTGTTTTTCGTATGATCGGCCCGACCGGTGACCGGCCGGTCAGTCTCACGTCTCGCCGATTCCAAGCTGATCTTTCTGTTGCCCGTGATGCGGGCAAGAACGTCACAGCCGTCAGTACACTCAAAGCCGCAAGTAAACATGTAAACGCGCGCGCGCACAGCCTGTCTTTCACGGCTCGTTTATACTCGCATGTGAAGTTGCAGCAAAAATCAACCAACTTCTTTTAATACTACAGACACAAGATAAAGACAATTTATTTTACATTTCAGAAAAAAATTAAATAAAGCAATGTTTTTTCATAAACGGAAACAGACGAGAATAAAGTTGAAGTATTATATTGTTATCTTAGACTTTTGTGAGATGAGTACAAAAATGAAAAAGGTAAATTAAGTGACATGTTTAGTTATATTTTATTATTTGTACTTCTTTTCAGTCAGAGTTATTCAATTTAAGAGTTGTTTGGGAAAGAGAAGATTCTGTAATTTAATGCAGCTTGGAGAACTGCATTTAAGGAAATTGTAATGTTCAAACATTTATTCAATGAAAATAAAAAAAATGTGTTAATAAAAAGAAAAGTTAATATGGTTTTATATACAGTATACTGTCAATTATAGCTTTTGGATAGAAAATCGGAATCGGCAAAAATCGGAATCGGCAGGTTTCACTTGTAATAAAATCGGAAATTGGAATCGGCAAAGAAAATTGCAATCGGTGCATCGCTAGTTTTATCTATTTATTCTGCCTATGTGCACTTTTGTCATTGTGTGTCTGCCTGGCTACATAGTGAACCGCTTGATGTTTGTCAGCAGTCGGTTCTGAGCGTGAGAGGTGTTTGTAGGCCTGCATATGTCAAACTCTGTGGCTGTCTGCCAAAACTGCTCTCAGTCATTACATTTTGGTCATTGAACATCTGGCATTAGCCAGTGCCAGCTTGAAGCCAACAACACTGTGCCAGGATGTTGGCACAGTGTGTGCACATCTGGCCTGTTGTTACTACAAGGACAGAATTAGACAAAGATTCTCTCTCACTCTCGCTCTCGCTCTTCTCTCTCTCAATTTCAATTTCAATTTAAGTGTGCTTTATTGGCTTGACAAAATGTACATTCGTACTGACAAAGCATTTGCAGCTGGGCTGCGTACAAATACTGCAAGTATGTATACAAACGAAAAGAAAGATAATTATTGCAATAAACATGCCACATCATAATAAAATCAAATTATTTTGTATGGGAAAGTCTGCTGGTTAAGAGATTGAAGTACTGTTATAATGTATGCAAGCTATTCAAAAGCCTCTATTGTATTGATTTTAAGTGATTGATTCATTGATTCATGGCTAATCTGTCTCACTGTGAATTTAAAGGACTGACTCCAGTTTAACATTATGGGTTATTTGTGTCTATTTGTAAGTGCATTTGCAGCATTTCTGTCTTCTTGCATCCAGCTGTGCTTATGTAGACAAGCACCTACATGTGTTTTTTACATCTTAGTTTTTTTGTGTTGGCGTACTTGAGATGAGAGCATATCAAATTATAATGTTTGTGCCGCGGAAGTATTTTGTTTTGTGTGAAAAGAAGAGAAAGAGAATTCAAATGCCTATAGTGTTAAATAGTGTCTGGGCATAATATTGCTGTAGAACAACAGGAGGCAGTAAAAGAGAGTGTAATATCATGTTTATGGTCAAAACTTTTGAACTGCTTGTATATTTAAAAGATAATAACTGAATGGCACATCCATAATGATGTCAAGTGATGATAATTTTGCATGCAACGTGTACTTGCTGCTCTTTAAAGGAATCGTTGTTGTGTAAAGTTTACTTTATCTGTGTCTCTGCACAGTGTGTATACACGGGTTTGTATGTGTGTGTGTTTGTGTCAGCCAGCGAATGCCAGGCCCGTGTTTGCTTCTGAAATTCCCAAATAATTGAGAACACATCTCTGTGGATTTTCACCTCAGCGCACACACGCACACACGCACGCACGCACGCACGCACGCACGCAGGCTCATTACAGTGTTATCTGGAGCTCATTGAGCTTTCTATAGCGCTGACCTGCGGAACATTATGGCGGAAACAGTGAAAGTGTAACAGACGTTAAAAAGCGATTGAGTCCTGGGTCGAGTTCAAAGAGCAGGAAGTCGTCTCTGCAGGGGGCGTCGCCACTGTCCAATTAATGTCACATTCACAGGGTCACACACACACACGTGCGTGTACATAACATTTCTTGGACAGGCTTTTCATGTGTGTGTAAAGTAGTTTTTTTGTCCTAGCCGCCCTTTTATGCTTTAGGGAATGGTTTTTAAGAGTGACCATGCAAAACTGGTGACCACGTTTTGTGTGTGTGTTTAAGTGGGGGCAGATTTAGCAGTAAATGTTCCCATAAACAGCCACTTCCTTCTGTTAATTCGAAGCTAAAACGGGCTCATCCAGGAATCTCATGCTTCTTTTCCCTTTCCTGTACACTCATTCCCCTGTTAACTTGTTTTTCTAGTAGTTTTTAAGTTTATAGTCTCTTTTTTGGGTGTTTTGGGGGTAAGAGTGAGAAGGGACCGGGAAATTATGCGATCTGGATTCAAACTCCTGTCGACCACGTCAGTGTCATAGCTCAGTGAAAATGCAACTTAGACTTTTAGATGAAAATAGATATTTTTCACTCAAGGTCAAGGTTTTATTTACACTCATACTCACTGAGTAAATTAGCACACTGCAAAAATAATAAAGAAAAGTTGTACTTGTTTCATGAATACATCTGAAATGTATTTTTTATATTTTATATATATAATTTTTTTAATTTATTTAATCAGTAAAGTTTTTAAATGTATATTTAAAAATGAAGCAAATACCAAATGCAGACGTTTTCAGGGTTCTTTATGAGCCTAAATGAGTACTTGGGAGTAGACGACACACTCAGATTTATTTTTTTATAATATTCTGGCTCTTTTTGGCTTTGTAATGCCTTTGAATGCCATTGAGTTCAACATTTTGAAGCTCCAGAAAGCATCCAAATCAAACCTCTTCTCAACTCTCTCGTGAATGAGCCAATGTTTATAGTGTAAAAAGTTTGAAATATTAATATTTTTCTTACACAAATTTATTTTTTTCTTTTCAAAATATATTTTTAACTCACTGAACTTGTATGGATTATTTTTATGATGGATGTTTGTGCTTTTTGGAGCTTCAGTGGCATTACAGAGCCAAGAAGAGCCTGGATTTACATTTCAGTTTGTCTTCAGCTCTAGACAGAAGAACATATGCACCTGGAATTGACCCTTCGCAAGCAGTTAGATTGACAGTCGATTTGACCAATCATAACGCCAATATTATGTGCCCCCATGACTTACCGCCATTTTGTCCGACAAACAAACCAGTCCGCCAAGCCTGGCGTAGTAGAGCTTTGGTGATTAATATAAAAAATAGCTTTTTAATTATTGCAATAGTAAACAGAGAGATATATACCCGGCTTTAATGGATGTTCACACTATAACGATAAACGATAACTAAGTTATAACTTTTAAAAATCATTCTAAATGAAGGAGAATGGCGGAGTTCACATCACAACTATACCAATACAGATAAGAGACACGATATTGTTGGAATCATTAATGTATCAATTACAGATGGAAGCATTTGGGAAGTGGTGTTTTAAGGTGGAAAATAATACTTATTGATATATTACTTACATATTACAAGTATGAGCAATTTGGCAAGATATGCTTTGCGTCCCTGTAATGTGATGAGCGCACCTTCAGCCTTCAGAGAGCAGCATTTGCAGTGACATTTTAAAGGAAAGACGTTTTCAGCAATGAAGTCGTAAACCAACAGCTGTACTGTGTTTGTTGCATTTAACACAAATAAAGATTAAGACGCTGATGGACTGTTATTCTTTTCTGTCCTGAACTAATATTTAAAAGTTTACTTTCGTTTTCACAAGGATCACGGGCTTCACGGCTGACCAAAGCTCTGCCTGAAGTTACTCTCTCTCTAAAATTGTCATTAGCCTACTACAAATTTCGGAGTAAATATAAACACTTAATACACCACGTTTAGGTTAGCTATACATCCATTTGTGTGACAGTAACATTAGTAGCCTACTGCATAAGCAAGTTTAGAATTAACATGACGTTATCGTCTGCTGGTGTGGATTCAAATAGGTATGCTTATTGTTACAGTTATCTCAAATCCTGAATGTACAGTATCCCTCGAGTGCATATTGCAGACCTTTCTGTCTGAAATCAGCATGTCATTTTCCCAGAAATTCTTCACTATATCCCCAGTGAGTGCACGAATGTACACAGTGGGAGCACATGGCTGATACCGAAAGCTTGTCGGACATAGCAACAGGAACGAAGGGGGGCGGGGTTTTGCGCACGGTCAATTATGAGTAACACAGTTACACCAAAGTTAATTCATATTTCATCTGAATATCGTAATGGTGTAAAGAACGCTTAAAGCAGGGGTGGGCAAACTTTTTACCTCAAGGGCCACATCAAGTTTTCGAATCCTTGTTAAGGGCCGCATATTATTTGCACATTAAATTAAATCTTTTTTGATTTTCCAAACTGAAATTTGATAACTACTGTAGTGTTTGTACATTCAATTCCTTCTACCCTGTGTTTTATAAATACTTTTATATTGAAAAAAAATGGCAAAACATTTGCACACTGTCATAAGACACATTATTATAATAATTTACAGTTAACATAATTTTTTATTCTTGACATTTTCAAATATTCCTCTAATTCAGGGGTGTGCAATTAATCCCAATGGGCCACATGAGAAATTGGACTGTAGTGGAGGGCTGAACCAAAAGGGTAAACTTAATTCTGATCAATGCTTAATTTATGGCTTTTAAAATGCAATAAATATCTAAACTGATCCAACTCTTTTATATTAAAAAAAAAACACCACCACTAATACTTTTCGGCACATCTAGGTTATACATGTACTAATGTGAAATCAGATGTGTAATATGCATGTCTAAAAAAATGAAACATTGTAATATTACGAGTTAAACATTTGGCATTGCAAACCGCTCTCAATTTAATTTATATCCATTGTGAGCCACTTGTACAATTATTCTGGTTCTCGAATCTGATTGGTTGAGAGCTACACCATATTCACCAGTATCACTACGGGAACTATATGAAGAGTTTGGTTCCGTTTTTTAAAAAAAAATCATGTTTTTTATTATGTTATCATGTTTTTCTTGTGTTTTATTGCGTTAGTTAGCTGTATTTTTTGAGTAAGTGTGGCTTGAAATCAAAAAGCAACTGCACTTTAATTGGAATGCACAATAAAAATAGCCTACATGATTTTAGATTATTTTTAAACAGAGTTATCTCATTTTCGAACCAAACTCTTATATATCTATTACGGAACCATTTCACAGTCCGCCATTTAGCTAAATCGGATTTATAAGAAGTGAAATTAAAAGCAGTCTCTCTTAGAGCATTTCTCAGCAATAGTGACCGATTGCAGAATCCTACGTCACAGCCGTATCTCTTTCTCAGGGCTCAGGACGCAAGTGTCTTGAGATGCGCTTTTGATAACAGAAATTCCCGCCTCAGCGTGAGGCGCTTCAAAAGACACGTTATGCGATCGCAGCGTTTAAACACGCCCGTCTAGCTAGCGCATAAGCGCATGTCTGCCTCTCTTTTCATTTTTACTCAAGTATGCTGCATTGTAGACTCGCGCCACCTAATGGATTTTGTCTGTATTACATCAATTTAGTCATTTTCACCAAAATCCTAACTGAACGCAATGTTATTGAATACATTTAAAAACCGCCTCGCGGGCCGGATGAAATTGCTTGGGGGGCCTGATGTGGCCCGCGGGCCGTAGTTTGCCCACCTCTGGCTTAAAGGAACAGTTCACCCCAAAAATGAAAATTTTGTTTTTCCAAATCTGTATACATTTCTTTGTTCTGATGCACACAGAGAACGATATTTGGAATAATGCTTCTAACCAAACAGTTCTTGACCACCATTGATTACAATAGTAGGAAAATTGCTTTATAAATTTCTTTGTTCTGTTTAACACAAAAGAAGATATTTTGAAGCATGTAGGAAAGCAAACAGTTCTGGGGCACTATTGACTACCAATGTAATTTTTCCTACTATGGTAGTCAATGGTGTCCAACTGTTTGGTTACAAGCATTCTTCCCCAAAAAATGTAATAAATGTATATAGATTTGGAACAATTCGAGGGTGAGTAAATGATGACCAAAAAATTACAATTTTGGGGTGATCTGTCCCTTTAAGGGAGATTGTAACCATGCTATAAACTGTGTGTGTGTTTGACTGAATGATAGGTGTGATCCTTCCACGCCCAGGCTGGTTTTCTCAGCGGAGGGCAACTTACAACCAGCCCAACACAGATAATAGCAGACCAAATCTGCCTTATCTTACCTCACATACACACTACACACTCAAGTTCTCTCTCTCTCTCTCTAATGCTGTTTTGCTGAGTATGTTTATCAACCCCTTTGCGTAACATTAATGGAGAGAGTAACTGATGCATTCAATAACAACACAATCAAAGCAAACCTGTACATATACTGTACACAATGTGAAAATTTGGACTCTTGCGTTGACCCACATGTTGAGAAAAACGTGTGTGTAATGGGTTAATCCATATCTCTTTTTCTTGAGAAACCTGCCACTACACACACACACACACACACGCGCGCGCGCACACACACACGCACGCACGCACGCACGCACACACACACACACACACACACAGCTGCTGGCCACATGGGCATCTGTCTCTGCCACTGGCAGCCACAGTCTGCTTTCCCATCATGCCTTGGGGCAGCAGACTTGGCTTAGCTGTGATCTGTGGTTTATCTCCATTGGCTCATCGCATCTTTCCATCTCTACAGAGTTGCTTTTCTCCACCTCTGTCTATTTTAGTCGTTTTACATCTTTTCAGGCTCATTTTGTTTGGCTCAGCTATCGACTCTATTGATTGGCATCAGTACCCAGTGCAGATCTGTGCTTGGCAGTTGGCACCACGGCACTCGGTACCCACAGGCTTGTTTTATCATTGTTTTAAAGTGTTATTTATGGATCTGGAACAGACATTTTTAATTCATCGGTTTATAAACTCACAGCTTGACTAGAAGTGGATGTGGTTTATGTCAGTGCTGTTGTCTAGCAGATGCTGTAATACATTGAACTGTGGCACGTCGGGCCCATTGGGCACAGTTCACCCAAAAATTCTTTCATTATTTACTCTGATGTCATTGCAAACCTGAATGACTTTCTTTTTTCTGTAGAACACAAAATATATTTTTAAAGAACATTGGTACCTGACAACGCTGGCGCCCGTTGACTAGGACACGAAACCACTGAGACATTTCTCAAAATATCTTCTTTTATGTTCCACCGAAGAAAGAGTCGCATACATAAATAAATGAGGACACAACGTGACATAAAATGACAAAAATAACAATCTGTGCACTGACACAAAATTAGACTTTTTTTTCATGTCTAAAGATTTGGCTTTAACATCTCACTTCAGATGAATGACAGTCTCTCTTAAGCGCAGATCTTTTCATACTGTCTCACTCTCCACTGCATCCCTGCAGGCAGACTGCCATTGTCTCTGTGTTCTGAGAAAGAATCATGAAGCACAATAGAGCCGTCTGGCACTGGAGGAACGTATTCAGGGAAAGTTAGAAGACTCAGAGCTTGTAATTTACATGTCTGTGTCAAGGATCTCTTTGCCAGTTTATCGTGTGCCAAACCTCTAATTCATCCCGATCAGATTTGCACATTCTCGTGGTTCTCATTCATTTCCTGACGCCCCATTAATTACAGAGGAGCTCCGCTGTGTGCAATGTGAGCTCTCATTTCTGTTTCCCTTGCATTCACTCACAAATACTGTCACATTTTTCTATCCTTCTTTGTGATTTTTAAAGAGCAAATTTGTATTATTCAGTTTTTTTTACCGTAGGTTATCATCTACACTTCAGTGGGTTCTTTGCAGAAACTGCTCAGGAACTAAAGCTAAAGTCCTTAACTTTGGCCTCTTTGTCGCCATCTCAGTTTGAAACATAAAATGTCAGTTATATGCAGAGTTATTTTCTTTACGTGGGTTGTGCTTTGGCACTGCTGCTCTGCGCGGATGAATCCGAGCTCTGTGCTAAATGACTGACTGCTCACACCGCATCAGAGAACATCTGTACGTCAACGTGACAGTAACGTGACCGTGTCTATACCAGATACAACGCAAAACATTTTAAAGCATTACTTATATAGAATAAATTGTAGCGTTTTATATCGCGTCGCGCCTGATGTAGACACAAACTCTAAATAACATGGAAAATACCGCCTACCTTACGTCATACAAGTAATATATCTGAAACATGTCATCTGAACACATATCTGCCGCTTTTGTTCTGACTACATGAAAACATGAAAAACAACTTTTAAAAAATAAATCACGATAGTGACGTCTTACTTGTTAATGCAATCCTTTCAGATGTCGGAGCCAACTCTCAAAATCCCTGTCGATGTTAGCTTTTGCTTTAGCACGAAGCTGTCACTTTAGCTCTCCAGAGCGCCAGGTTACTTTTTTATTAACAACAGATGATTCCCCAGATGTAATCAGCATCAGAACTTAATACATTAAGATGTTTACATGGCATTCCCCAGATAAACACAGCCATCTAGATGATGACAGCCATCCAAGCGACCGTTATAAGAATGAACAACACTCTGTCACCCGTAGCAGTGCCGCTGCAGCGCCATCCACACACATGTGATAAACTAGCCGGTTCCTCTACTTTGTGTTTACAGACGTGATGTAATGACGCAAAGGTACTCCACCAAATTCAAATTTCCTGGATGGGGTGACCCGACCGTGCAAATTATAAATCATTATTATAAGGTTACCGCTGTGAATCAGGCTAAGATAAGACAGTCGTTTTGAACACTGATCTGTCTATGTATTTACTCAATAATTGATTTCTGATTATTTTTTACCCCAAAATTATCGCGGATTGCCACTTTAATGTTGTAGGCTATACGATTCTTGAATTGCCTGTTCTTAAAGGAATACTCCTCCACAGAATTTTAATTCTGTCATTATTTACTCAACCTTATGTTGCTCCAAACCAAAACTATGTTGCTCCATACTCCAAAAGTATATATTTCTTTGTGTATTATATATTATATATATATATATTTCAAATAGATATTTGGAAGTATGTTAGCCCCTGACAGTTCTGGGACTTCATTGACTTCCATAGAAGGAAAAATTATTGTATCATTTTCCTGTTCTGTTGAACACAATTTTAGGAAATTTAGGAAACCAAACAGTTCCATCTTTGACTACCACTTAAATTTTTCCTACTATGGTAGTCAATGGTGCCCAAGAACTGTTTGCCTTTCCAAATTCTTCAAAATGTCTCACTTTTTGTTTAACAGAACAAACAAAAAATGGTACAATAATTGAATTTATTCAAAACATAGCATATAAATACCAACAACGAGTTTGAGTTAATAAATCTGAGTTTATTTTTGTGAGTATTTTTTTATTTGGCTTTTTGGTGATAGTATAATTAGGCTATTTTCATAAAAGCAATATATAATTACAAGCAATTACGCAATTACAAGCCCTCGCGCGCGCATGACATCTGTGCGCGCAATTACAAGCCCTCGCGCTCTCACCTGCTGCTTTTGCTCGCGCGAACATTTTTATTTTGGCAGTCGCGGGGCGGGACTTGCTGTTTGCTTGTAACCTCAAACGTCATTGGTTACTTCCCCTTTTCCAGAAGTCACTTGTGATTGGACGTCTGTGATCATCATCAATCTAGACCATGGGCCCGTTCTTCATACGTGGCTTACTACATCCAAGATCAAATGAAATATCCGAGATGACCTAATCCCGCAAATCATGATCTGGATAATACGGTTCTTTGAACGCACTTGTTGTGTACGATTAGTATATCTGGATTAAATTGTCTGGGATCATTGCACGCTCACGCACTGTTTGGAAAGGCAGTATATATCGATGGAAGAACTAGTGATCAGCAGCGCTGCTATTGGCTGGTTGTTACGTCCATAGTTTTTTTTACGGCTGCTTGAAGATTATGACATTTTAAAATGTCAGGAACACTTCAAACGATGCACAGACAACTTTCAGAGATATTTATAACATTTTAAAGCAGTTGTAAACTGAAGTTGTATATTTTGATCAATTAACTTTTAGTTCTTAGTGGTTAATTGCAATGAGATGGTGTTTTCCCCAACTCAAAATAAAGTGTTTTATATCCATTAGTGTTCACTGCATAGGATACTGAGGAAAGGGTCTGAAGACTGTCCATTTCAATAACATTTCTTAAATTGGATAAACTCAGTAGCAGTTGCAGGAGTCCATATCATCTGAAAGGCTTTTATCTGCTGAGTCTGCACAGAAACGTTGTACAGAGATGAGGAAAATACGATTTTGTCATGCTATTTTATTGCTTTTAGGCCCGGTTTCACAGACAAGGCTTAAGGCTAGTACCAGACTAAAATGAATGTGTGACCTGTCTTAACTGAATATAACTTGCACAGAAATATCTTAATATAAAAGTGCCATTGTTTTGTCTCGAGATGCACACCTGTAATCTATTCCTCTGAGGCATTTTTATAAAAGCGACATACATATCTTGATTTAACTAAGGCATAGTCCTGGCTTAAACTAAACCGTGTCTGTGAAACCGGGCCTTTATGTTTTGTAGATTATTGATTTCTCTCCACAAAAGGCACATCCATGTATACACTTTTTAAAGTCTTTAAAGGTTGAATATACACAAATTCAAAAGCAAAAACTTCAAAACATTGACCTGACAATATAAAGAACACAAACCTAAAACTGGAGATTTAGTTTTAAGAAGATTGCAGATTTAGAAACTATTTCTATATTGTTTACTGACTTAACATTCTTGACTCTTATTGCAGGTAAAATATGACACTGATACCTGCCTATTATCTATGGAGATTAAAAATAAAATGCATGTGGGCCTAAGCATGTTTGTGTTGTTTTTTTATTTAAGCATAATAAAGAAATGGTATTCCAAAAGTTATATCTCATGAAGCTCAGTCTGTTTAGAGATCATCATCAGGCTGCTTCATCACAGGCCTTCTCTCTTTACTGATGATGTGTGTAGTGTAGCACATGCAACAGTACAGACCCTGTCAGGTTCATCCCTTAGACTTATACACTGAAATCCTTCATTCCTATCAATTGCCCAAAGGTCATTTCATGATCCTGTCCTGACTTGAGCTGCAGTGTAACAGGTTTGGGTCAGGGAATGGTGTCTTCAAACAGTCCCATCATAAACGTGACTGAAGATTGTTTACTCATGCAGATTCAGGTCATTTTGCTTCAGTGCTGGTGATACTGTAGGTGTCACACACCATCTAAGAGTTTTCATCAGTCAGCTTCCTTATTGATTCAATTGCTTTTTGCTTAATACTATCTCTATTAAAATGAATATTACCTACAAATATTACATTTACGCATTTGGCAGACGCTTTTATCCAAAGCGACTTACATTGCTTTGTACTATACATTTTGTTTCTCACTATGTGCAATCCCCTGCGATCGAACCCATGACCTTGGCGTTGCTAGCGCTATGCTCTAACCACTGAGTCACAGAAAATATTATCATTTATTTTAAGAAGATAATCTGAGGCCTATGATGCGGTCTATGACATCAATCAAGACACATACTCATTGACATGATCATAACTGCAGAATCTTAAATTCCCTTATATCATATTAATTAAGATGGGGTCTTAAACTGAAATACCACAAATTTGCAAATGGCAGGACAAACTGCATTTTTCACCATTCCCTCCATCATATGCACTGTCTGTGCTTATATATACTGTATATTTAAAATGAAGGTCCAACAAACTAATGGCAAATATCTCCTTCACAAGGAAAAAAATATATTTTATTTATTTATTCATTCATTCATTTATTTCGGTCCTCACCGAAGACTTTTCACAGTAAATGTTTTATATAACATTACAATAAATATTGTTCTAAAAGCAAAACATTGCGTTAATTACATGTTAAATTCGCAAAGCTCTTTATATTAATCCTGTAATTTGCGCAACAAGTTGCTTTTGTATGAAAGAAGCCAATTTGACTGCGTCATGGCCGCGATCTAATCCTGTTTACATAAAATAAGCCTGCTCCCGAGGAGATTTAAGTTAACGGACCTGTTGCTAAAACAACAAGTCAACAATCAAATCCAGCTAACTGAGTTAGCGAGGTAGGAAGAACGGGCCCCTGGTCCGTTGACGAAGCCATGTAGATTGATGATCACGGAGGTCCAATCACAAGTGACTTCCGGAAAAGGGTAAGTAACCAATGACGTTTGAGGTTACAAGCAAACAGCAAGTCCCGCCCCGCGACTGCCAAAAATAAAAATGTTCGCGCGAGCAAAAGCAGCAGGTGAGAGCGCGAGGGCTTGTAATTGCGCGCACAGATGTCATGCGCGCGCGAGGGCTTGTAATTGCGCGCACAGAAGATGTCATGCGCGCGCGAGGTCTTGTATTGCGCGCACTATGGATGCCATGCGCGCGCGAAGGTTTCAAACGAGCTCGCGGGATCCCGTTTCCTCGCGTGTATGTACGTTGTCCTCTCGCGTATGGCGTTATTTACTCGCGGAAGTTATTTGCCGTGCGCTGCCAGCATCAGCATTGCGCTCGTTTCTTTATGGCATTATAATGCCTTCATACAGGTGTTGATTGTTCGCACGTGTTCCTTTTACTCACGGCTCGTCTCCCGGCTCTCTCTCCCGTTGCGTCCCTCGCTAAACCACGCCCCCCTCGCCACAGTATGTATTCGTACGATGTGAATCATACAAAACATATGATTATTAGAAAAACGGCATACTGAAGCCCCTCCCCTGACCCTAACAGCACTGGCAGGATTTATACAAATTAGCCACCTAATACTAAAATAGTTATGAATTGCTGTGTGTTGTATTTTTGTGATCATTTTAGTGTCTTATTCTTTTTTATTCTTCTACATCTATAAATTTTGGATAAATAAACAAAATCACAACTGAGAGATTTTGTGATGGGTCATGACTTGTAATTGATTGTCACCTGCTGTTTTTGCATTCATTCTAGACAGACCAAGCGCTTGTTCCTAAATCTTGCCATGTCTGTTCTGGTTAGGAACATGTGGGTTCTGGTTAGTGTAAATCATAATTTTTAAATGAACACTTGAACGTTCAGGCCATAATTAACACGAATACTTCATCCTAACTGCAAAAATTATCTTATCATTTCAAAGATGTCCATAATAGAGCAAATTCAAGTTGAATACCTAGACAGAGAGACTTTTTGAGTCTGTGTGTCCTTAACAAGGATTCTTGCTTTTCCAACTTTCTCCTCTGGGTTACGCCCAGGGATTATAGGCTTTCTCAATATACACCATCATTAGGAATGAGTGTGTGTGTGTGTGTGTGACAAAGTGTGTGCTGGGCTTTTGAGACATTTTATAAAAGCAACATTATATAGTCTCAACTATATATGTGAGTTCATGTCTGTCTTTCTAAGATGTTTGTTTTGTTGTTTTTGAGTGTGTTTAGACGGTGAGGTCAGTTCTACTTTAGAAATTTTAAGTGAGAGTCTGTACATCTCCTCAATGTCTAGACAGCACTAAAGCATCAGTCTCAGCTTCAAGGTCTCTCTGAAATACTGATGAAATTCATTTGCAAACGATGGAGTTTGCAGTCACGTTTGAGAAAGCAAAGCTTGTTGGTCGTGATTTGCACTGGTACATTTTTGAGGTACATCGAATTTAATCTAAATGATATTTATGGTTTTGTTGCATTTTTTCCATAGTCATGGTTTACACGCTGAGGTCATGTGTCTTTCATATTTCACATCATACCCTAGTTTGAAGAGGTGTCATGTTAGGTACAATATCAGCGTTTACAACCAATTACATTTTGTGTTATTAAAGCATTGCAATAAGTCAGAAAACACTTCAGAGAGCTTATTCTGAATTTGAAGGGAGCAGTCATTAAAGTTGCCATTTGGATTCACTACCAGTCAAGCTACTGAATCAACAAATTTTGAAAGTTGAAATCAAGCAGTGTGCCTGTATATACGACCTCTGTAGGGTGTAATAGACAACAGGTAGTGTTTAGTTGTGTATTTTTGTGTATATTATCCATATGCGCAGTATTTTCACAATAATATCCCATCATGGTGCAGAATGTGAAAATGATGAGATAAGACACTAGTTTTATGTTGAAACAAAAAATATCTTTCACTATCGGTATGTTATTCCAAAGCATTAGTTAATTTCATGCATTTAAATCTTATCTTTGAAATCCAATGTTGAAAAAAAACACAGACCTCAAAAGGCGTTTTGCTCTCCCAGTCAGGTACACACATTCTTTCTGTTTGTGTACAATCGCATCTTAAAATTGGAAGATGAATAATGTATTTTTAGTGTGTGGGTTGAATGTTCACGGTTTCAGAAATAATATTGGCAAATGTTTGTTACATCATGATAATCAGAGGCGGAGAGAACAGGTGTATTGCACTGTATTTAGATGCCCTCAGGGATTGTGGGTGTTTGAGAATTGGGTGTTGGTATAACCCTGAATATTCCTTTATGATCTAATAATTTCTAACTTTCTCAACTTTTTCAACTGTATTTTTTATTTCCTTGGCTTTTCCAGCAGCAGCTATGTATTGAAAAGGTGCTTCGGTTAGCGCAACAGCTACAGGCCTGTAACCCAGAGGTGCACATGCAAGGAATATGTGTGTCTGCACACTCAGCACTTCTATAGTTTATCCTTCAGGCTGATCTCCAACCACAACTCCATTCCAGATAAATTCACTGTTGTAACTCATTACATTCACTGTTCAGCTACAAATTATTATTTATATTTCAGGTTGTGTCCTGAGCTTCGACCTCAACACACTCTCTGAGCTTTCATGTATCTCTCAGTGTCAATGCACACCAAATCTTTAGCATACCCATCAACACACATCCCAAACTTACCCGTCAACCTGAACACACATCCTCAACATAACCATCAACCTCAACACACCCACATTCCCAACATACACATAAACATCAAGACACATACCCTCATCCCCAAATCACCTATCAACCTCAAAACAAACACCCATAACCCCAATTTAGCCATCATCAACATCAACACACATCGTCAAGATAACCATCAACCTCAACACACCGACATCCCCAACATACACATAAACATCAAGACACACACCCTCATCCCCAAATCACCTATCAACCTCAAAACAAACACCCGTAATCCCAATTTAGCCATCATCAACATCAACACACATCCTCAAGATAACCATCAACCTCAACACACCTACATCCCTAACATACACATAAACCTCAACACACACACCCTCATCCCCAAATCACCTATCAACCTCAAAACAAACACCCTTAACCCAAATTTACCCATCATCAACATCAACACACATCCTCAAGATAACCATCAACCTTAACACACCCACATCCCCAATTTACACATAAACCTCAACACACACACACGCATGTCTGGTTTACTATCTCCATGGGGACAGTCCATAGGCGTAATATTTTTATACTGTACAAACTGTATATTCTATCCCCTATCCCTAACCCTACCCCTAAACCTAAAGATCATAGAAAACTTTTTGCATTTTTAGATTTAAAAAAAATATTGTTCTGTACAATTTATAAGCTTTTTTGCCCATGGGGACCTCAATTTTGGTCCCCACTGTGACACGAGTCCCCATGTGTTGGTGTGCGTTCATGTTTAGGTCCCCACCGGGATATACAAACATGAACACACACGCAACACACACACACAACACACACACACACACACACACACACACAACACACACCACACACACACACACACACACACACACACACACACACACACATCCTCAACACAAATATCAACCTCAACACACGCACGCACGCAAGCACGCACCTTAGCACACCTTCCTCCTCAATCTCAACACACATTGTGCAGCTCTACTTTTCTCTTTTCTTTCCAGCTCTTTGTCCTTCATTCCTTTCAAATAATTTTTTTTCAGTTTTTCTGACTTTCCCCCTCTTTTATCTGCTGCCCTAATCCTCTATTTTGTAACTGTCTTACTTTATTCCTCTCTCCCTTTCACTTCTTCTCTCCCCCTCTCTCTCTATATGCAACCTGACTGCATCATTTTCCTATTTGCTATCTAACTTTCCTTCTAGATGTTAAACTTTTGTGTTTGGCTTTGCTTTCATTTCATTTTCACTAGCAAATATTGTCTGTAAATAACACTGTAGATCTTTTTGCTGATCCTGTAGTGTCCAGTCAGCTCAGACACATTCCTCTATGGCCCTTCATAGGACTCTAATTAGCCTCGCTTCTAACACTCGGCCGAAGTCATTTTTCTTCTCTTTTATTATTCCAAAGGAGTCATCTCTCACCCACCGCTTTATCAATACTCTCTACACAACCCCTCCCCTCCCACACTCCAGCAATTATACTTTATAATGTATCATTTCTGTCAGGGGATCTAGAAGTCCGAGTAATATTGATCTCTTTGGCTGTCAGAATGTAATGCTATCCATGTCACGGTAAAGTCAAACAGTGGACTGACGATTTAAGTCTCCAAGGGGTCGCTGCCAAAGGTTGATTTTTGATGGATTAAAAAATGTATTAATTTCTAACAGAAATGCTCACAAATGGGATGTTCCTGTCAGTTTTGCTTTTGGTGAAATGTAATTGGTAAATTAGGTGAATTGTTGTTTTCTGTAACATAAAATGCAATTAAAAAAAAAATAAGTTGAAAATTTACCGTCAGGGATCTTCACAAGCAATGATGTTCCTCAGAGAAGCTTTCAGTCAAAGGTTCTGTGGATGTGAAAGAACAACATCAAATATCTATTTTGGGAAACTTTCTTTTTTAAGAGTGTACATGTTATATGAATATACATCTGCTTCCGTAATCACATTCCGTTGTCACCATCTTATTCCATCTCTCTCTCTCTCTCTCTCTCTCTCTCTCTCTCTCTCTCTCTCTCTCAGTTACAACGCCAGAGTTGTGGGCGGTGGAGTTCGTGCTCAAAGACAGAATCCGGAACTAAGGGTCAGAGGAGTTGACCCTTTGATTTTGGATGTCAAAGCCAGGCTCGAACTGTTTAACCAGGTAGGACCACACCACGATTAGGGGATGATACCATACATACCTGTCACATTCCAGGAAGATGAATGTTCACTAGTGATTGGATGGATTACTAAAATTGGACTACTAATCGACTAATATATAGACAGATGTGCCGTTCCTAAAATACCGTTCACCACCCAATTTGAGAGATTATGTTCACGTATGTCTTTTCAAAGCACAATAGAAAGCAGGCAACAATTTATATAGACTGTTTCATCAGACGCACATACCTGGCCTGAAGTTTTACTGTTTTTACAGATTGAAATTATTCCTAGATGGCTTCATCGGACGCATGTGCCTGGCCCGAAATTAACTTCCAGTCTGTGTTTGATTATAATATTTTATATTTAATAAATACAAATATTAATTTATATTCATATTTTATTGTATATTAATTGCATTAAATTAAACTAAAACTACTGAACAGTTATAGATTCTTTGCGGAGGTCTTTTGGGACACATTGTCAGGGTTGTGGGTGAAGGGATTTAGGTGAGTAAAAAGGCAGGTAACGAGGGACAACGGGTGGAGCATCTGAAGCAATAATAAGGGCAGGGTTAAGACAATAGGCATGAGCACATGGCAGTGTCAGTGCTCCTGGCATCTCCAATGAGGAACACAAGACCAGTTCACACGACAATGGTGGATGGGTGGTAGGGAAGCCAAGCCAGTGCCAGCAGGACATCCCACAAAGTCTTTAGAAAGTTCAGAGGCCAGACAGTTGGCAAGGGAGGGTTGAGCCAGGGAGGATCATGTGGGTCTGGAAACCTAGAGGAGAACCAGGGAGGCTTAGGTGGGTCTTGAGTCCTATCAGAAGAACAGAGCGTAGCCGGAAGGGTGTATGAAGGATGCTCCCGCATGTCTGGAGTTTTGGCTGAGGGCCAGGGCGGTGCAGGCCACAAGGTCGGACCAGATATAGCAAACAACTTGGGCAGACCTGGCACGGCATTATGCTTGGGCACAATCAGCAGGGCAGGATTCTTGGATGTGGTCAACAGTGCAGGGAAAGCAGACTGGCCAGACTTGGGCATGACAGGGACCCGGGTGAGGAATGGAAACATCATAAAGGTGACAGCCTGAAGGGAGGTTTTGCCAGTGTGGGCATGGGTTTGGCTAGACTTCAGGATGGGCACAGGAGTCATGATAGAGTGTTCCCAGGGCTTGGGAGTGGGCTCTTGAATAGTCTCTGGGCCAGCAAGGGGTTCCGGAACAGCCACCAAACTAAGACTGGGCTCTTCGATGGACTCCAGAATGACAAGGGGTTCTGGAAGAGTCTCAGGGCCAGCAGTGGGTTCTGGGATAGTTTCTAGGCTGGTAAAAGGCTCAGGAACAGCCTCCACGTCAACAGCAGGCTCGGTCTTGCAAAAAGGCAACTGAGAGGTGTACGCTGCCCATGCACGCACGATCATCATGGCGTAAAATGTAATGACTGCCCTCTGGACCATGGCAGGAGTAACCAGAGATTTAGGAAATGCTTCCAACTCGGTGACTGATAGCGCGGGTGGTTCAGGGGAGAAAGGAACTGATGTAGCTACCTCAGAGACATATGCAGCCCAGACACACATTACAGCAGCAACATACAGGGAAAGAGCAGCCTCTTCGACCATGTCTGGACAGACAGGAAAAATGAGCTACACAAAGACAGTCTTCATGGCCATACAGTGAGGGAAATAAGTATTTGATCCCCTGCTGATTTTGTAAGTTTGCCTACTTACAAACAAATGAAGGGTCTATAATTTTTATGGTGGGTTTATTTTAACTGACAGAATATTTAAAAAAATCAGGGGAAAAAAATGTTATATAAAGGTTATAAATTGATTTGCATTTCAGTCAGTGAAATAAGTATTTGATCCCCTACCAACTAGCAAGAATTCTGGCTCCACAGATTGGTTATGTGCCTATATGGACCACAGATTAGTCCTGTCACTTTAAGAAAGTACTCCTAAATCAGCTTGTTATGTATATAAAAGATGCCTGCCAACAGAATCTGTATCTTCCAGTTCAACCTCTCCAACACCATGGTCCAGACCAAATAGGTTTTAAAGGATGTCAGCGACAAGATTGGAGACCTGCACAAACCTTGCATAGGCTACAGACAGAAGCTTGGTGAGAAAGAGACAACTGTTGGTGTGATTATTTGGAAATAGAAGATATACAAAATAACTATCAAATGCCCTTGTTCTGGAGCTCCCTGCAATATTTCCCCAATGGGGTAAAGATGATCATGAGAAATGTTAAAGATCAGCCCAGAACTACACGGAAGAAGCCTGTTAATGATTTCAAGACAGTTGGGAACACAGTTAGCAAGCAAAACATTGGTAACACATTGGTAACACGCTATGCCACAGTAGACTGAAATCCTGAAGCACCCGCAAGGTCCTCCTGCCCAAGAAGGCCCGCCTGGCTCGTCTTAAGTTTGACAATGAACATAAAAATGATTCAGAAAAGGCTTTGGCGAAAGTGCTGGCACTGCTGTGAGACCAAAATGGACTCCTGTGTTTGGAGGGAGAGAAATGCTGACTATGAGCCCAAGAACATCATGTCTACAGAGAAGCACAGTGTTGGAAACATTCTGCTTTAGGGCTTTTTCTCTGCTACAGGTATACAGGATGACTTCACCGCATTGAGGGGCTGAGGGACGGGCCCATGTACCGTAAAATCTTGGACGAGAACCTCCTCCCCTTAACTAGGTCACTGAAGATGGGTCATGGATGAGCCTTTAACATGACAAAGACGCAAAACATATTGCCAAGACAACCAAATAGTGGCTTAAGGAGAAGCACATTAAATGTCCTAGCCAGTCTCTAGACCCTAGTCCTATAGAACCTCTGTGAAGGAGGCTAAAACTCCAATTTGCTGAGCGACAGCCAAGAAACCTTAAAGATTGACAGAGGAGTGGACTAAATGTATCCTGACACATGTGCAAACCTGGTGACCAACTATCAGAAATGTCTGACCTCTGTGCTTGCCAACAAGGGTTTCTCCACAAAGTACAAAGTTATGTTTTGCTTGGGGATCAAATACTTATTTCACTGACTGAAATGCAAATCAATTTATAACCTTTATATAACATTTTTTCCCCCTGATTTTTTTAATATTCTGTGTCTATCAGTTAAAATAAACCCACCATAAAAATTATAGACCCTTCATTTGTTTGTAAGTAGGCAAACTTACAAAATCAGCAGGGGATCAAATACTTATTTCCCTCACTGTATCTGGGAGATCTAGGGCCACCTCAACCATGAGCTGAGGAACCACCGGAGTAGGGTCCTCCAGGGCATTGGACTTGGTGAGATGGAAGCCTTTCTTCTTCTCCGCTTATGTGAGTGAAGCAAAGTGTGATCAACCGCCTTGGGGGAAACTGCAGCATCCTTAGTCAGCTCTGGGGAAACTGCATTTTATACAGCCACCTCTGGAGAAGCTGCAGTGTCCACGGCCGCCTCTGGAGAAGCTGCAGTGTCTCTAACATGAGTCTTGCCCGGCGAGCAAGGAAACCCACAAAACCCATAAAGACAGGTGATCCAGTCCTCTCATACTCCACCAGCTAAGGGCTTCATCAAGGGCATAGTTAAAGAAGTCCTTGAGAGCTGCGTCATTTAATCCAAACCCCTCTGCAGCACCACTGAACTCTAGGGCAAAGCTCCTCATATTAGTCTCCTGTTGACGGAGGGAGCTCAAAGTCTTGAAATGAAGAATGCGATCATAGGAGAGAGTGGAAGCTGGTGGATGATGCATACCCTTCTTCCGCTGAGTCCTCATTTGTCCAGTTCATTCTGTCAGGGTTGTGGGTGAAGGGATTTAGGCGAGGACTCAATTGCAGGAAGTCTCAGACTTTTATTTAATAAAATAAAACAAACAAGCAACAAAAAATACCCCGTGGGGGAAAAACACAACTTGTAGCTTGACTGGCAAGGCAGGACAAGGCAAAACAGGAGCATGCTAGACACACAATTGGTAACATGAGACAACGAATTGGAACAGGACTGCCAACACAAGGAAAATAAATAGGACAGCAAATAAGGCAGGTAACGAGGGAGAACAGGTGGAGCAACTGAAGCAATAATAAGTAACAAGATGGGCGGGGTCAAGACAATAGGCATGAGCACATGGCAGTGTCAGTGCTCTGTTACAAAAACCAAGAATAAACTAGACCTAATTGACAGAACCCTGACACACGAGGTTTGTTTATGTTATTGCCGTTGAATTGTTGTAGAATTCAATCATTTTTGGTCATTTTATTTGTACAAAGCTATAGATGTCCAAGAACCACCAATTTTATTTTGTTGTTTAAAATTTTTATTTTATGTTATAAGATATCACAGCCCTTTATGCATTGTTTAATGTCATGTCTCCAGACAGTATCTTTGGTCAGCTGTATATTGTATTCTTAGCAAACATATTGAGGGTTTCAGAAACGTCTATTCATTGACTGAATTAGTGTGATATTCTATTTTTATTCTGATAACACGAGAGGTCCATGCAATAAAACTGTAGCTGAAAAAATCGAGACAGGTGCTTCTTTTTCACATGTGAATTAAACAGATCAAAGCAACCTTGTTTTCAGTTAGCTAACAGTCTAACTTAAGACATCCAGTATAGTGTCTGTGATGTGTTTTACACGCTTCCTCTTTAGAGGTTTACCGAGGTCACATGTGAAAATAAGACTGATTCGGATAAGAAGGAAATGAAGGATTAAAGAAAAGAAAGGAGGATGAGCAGAGGTCAGAGATTAAATCTGTACAAACTGACCATCAGAATCATCTGACTCCCATGTGAACCAATGTGAAACGGTTATGAGCGACTATTAATATTGTTGTGTTAGTCCTAAAAAATATTGTGTATTAATTAAATGATGTTTATTAAATATTAATGTCATTAAAGTTGAGTGGAAACTTTTCTGTTGGAATGCAGCTTCAATCCATAATGATGTAAATTCAGAAATTTAAGTTCTGGGCTCGACTGTTTTGTTCCATTAGAGTTCCTGATATTTGCTATATCTGATAGCACAAAGAACTTATTCTCAAACTTACCCTCAAACTCAAACAAAATGAAAGCATATATAAATTACAGATTAGGACAGAACATAAAATAACTGACTTGCTTATATTCACCCCTGTTTCACCCTGATAAAGATATGAATTATTTTTTCCCGGATGGTGAAATATTTGATTCCCTATTCAGATTATGAATACTAAAAACCACCAGAGGAATCTGTGTGCTGCGTTACGGCCTCAAAGCACGAGAATTGGAACAGAAATATTGATCCTGTGAACTTTTGAGGTTTCTTGAATGGGGAAATATGGGGTTATAGAAATGGAGAGAGACCAAGAAGACCAGAAAAAGACGCAGTAAGATCATTTCTTTCTTTCTTTCTTTCTTTCTTTCTTTCTTTCTTTCTTTCTTTCTTTCTTTCTTTCTTTCTTTCTTTCTTTCTTTCTTTCTTTCTTTCTTTCTTTCTTTCTTTCTTTCTTTCTTTCTTTCTTTCTTTCTTTCTTTCTTTCTTTCTTTCTTTCTTTTTCTTTCTTTTTAAAGGACTCTTGACTTTTATTTTGGGCTTTTGGTCATCTATATTAGTATATAAGTGTTGTATTTTTTATGTGTTGCTCTGTAGTTAATTGTAAATATATATTTTTTCAAAATTGATATTCTTTATTTCTGTTTTGCTCTTTCTTCATGTCTGTGTCTCTGTCTGTCTGTTTTGTCTGTCTATCTCTCCCTGTTTGCAAATCGAAGCCTGTCTCCGAATAACATCTGCGATTCATTGTTCAGGGATGCCCTGTCACTATGGCAACTCCGAGACCGAAGGTTATTCTTGTCGGACCTTTCTGCAATGAATGCCGAAGAGCTCAAATCATTTGTGTTTGCTGATATAAAAGCCTACAGATGATCTCAGACTGTTTAATGTTGGGATGACATTCAATTTGAGTTAAAATACTGTTTTTGTCTGCGAAGTCTATGTAGACAGCAAGGCAGCTCACTGGAGTCTAGACCTTGTGGTGATCTTGAAGTGTGTTTTTTATTTGTCTGACAGACTGGAGTAGATTTGATTGTTTTACATGAATAGTGCCTTCCATTTTGGGACCTTTGTGAATCGTGACAACAGTGGGAGGGACATGAAGTCAACTTGGGTTCAGACTGAGTGTTGGAACCATGTGTAAAAACAGGTTGAGAAATAGAAACAGAGAACTCTTTGACCATCCCTGACTTTGGCTTAACCTCTTGCTTTGACATTTCAGAATAACTGGTGAGAAGTGGGACCCACCCACATGTGCACGTTGTAGGAAACTCTCGGTTTTGTTTGCGTACGTGGCGGAACGTCTGTGGTCCTTGAATTCAGATTCATCTCAGATGGCCTCGTTTCCACTTGCGCCTGCAGTGTAAGCTCATTCCTGTCTGTATTCATTGTTTGTGACTTTGCACTCTATTGCTTGAATTACATTCAGGAAATGACTGTCTGGAGAATCTGCGCTTTAATTCCTTTTGCTTTGACGTTTTTATATAGGCAAATGCTTAAGAAATTCTGCAAATTCATTCTCGTTGAGGGAAAACATTCTTGGGTAGCTGTCTGTATGACCTACTGTCCCATTTGTACTTTATAAAAACAGATTAAATGATGCAACTGATTCTGGTCCAGAACTAATAATAATGATTATACAGACATTTGAACTCAATTAGGGATATTAGCGGACAATACATTGTTGAATTTCATGACCTAACATTAAACAGATGCAGTAATAGAAGCACACAACTGCACTTGAAAAAGAGCAGATGAGCAGAAATTGGCGATGATACAGTATGCGAAATCTCTTTGGTGGATGTTAAAAGAGACGTAAAATGTTCCAGCCGCAGTGCGATGACTCTAGATTATGTTGCCGGTGGGCCGCCCCTCCTGTTAAAGCTGAATAAGTGCATCTGATTCCCTGTAAATATCACCAAATGGAATCTAGAGAACACGCCAACCGCACAGCTGCTTTTGGGTGTGGAAACACAATAGCATCTCTGTGCTTAGGGTGTGTGTTTGTGTTTTTAACACACACACACACACGCATGCACGCACGCACGCACACACACACACACACACACGCGCACGCACCTACACACACACGCACACACACACACACACACTTTAGCTTTTAAGGTATTAGAAACACTGTTATACAAACACCTGCTGTACAGGTATTCTGGTTTACAGCATTAGAGATCATTTGTTTATTATCTGCCAAACATTTGTGGGGGTTCATCTCTGGAACTTTCAAATCCAGACTTGTAGAAAATTGTCTTTTAAACCTTTTTTGTCTTGTTTGGTCTGCAAACAAAAATGTATTTATTATTAATAAGGGTAGTAGTTGTATTGTTATTTTTGTCATTACTGTATATAAAGCATTTATATAAAGCTATTCATCTTAGCTAGGCAATAATAAAGCAAGTGCTATAAGGAACTGTTGTAAGACCATAGTGAAATAGCTTTTTTCCCAAATTATTCTATCACAACTTGCATTATTATTTTTAGTTCACATGGATTTCAAAATTAGTGCATATTTGATATGTTCCCTGTTTGTTTCAATTGCAACTACATGCAGGTATGAACTGCACAAATTTAGCCAAGGAAATTAATATTTGATTTGGTACAAAGGAGTTAAATTATATTAAGTTTCATATCTATATTTATTCTAAGTCACAGTTTAATATTTTTAATTTCATTTTCAGTTGTTTATTATTTAAAATCTTACATGTTCTGATTATTTGCAGGTTCAAATATTTTTTTCTTCAAAATAATAAATGCTATAGGTGGTCTCAAACTTTTGAAAACTGCACATTCTAGTTCACTGTGTGTTGTGTAGTGCATTATTTCAATTTTTGTCTGAAGCCAGACAAATCATCGCCTAGGAATTATAAGATGACCTTTTTGTCAAAATTGAGTTATTCACATAATTCTTATTTTGTGACTACGTATTTACATTATGGGATTTTTTTCTTTACATTTTGGGACTTTTTTTAGAAAACAAAATGGTTCTATGTACAAGGTCACATGGAATGCAAAAACATTAAAGCTCGTTATCTCAAAACTGCTCAGAACTCAGATAGAACCTTATAATTCTAAGGTGACGAGATGGCGTTGATTCCTCTGAAACTTTTTAAAATGTGTCGGAATGTTTAGTATTTTAGGGTGAGTAATTGATGACAGTTCATTTATTTATTTGTTTATTTTTTGCGTGTTCTCAGCAAGCTGATTGGGGTCAACCGCTGTTTGTTGATCAGTAGGTTGGACTATCACTTGACCTGTAGTTTTCTGTGTTAGAGGTCCCATCACTGCTGGTAGGGTATCAGGTGTGAGACCACAGTATAGTATTCTGTATCAAAGGCTCGTCTCCTGTCTGAGGCTTCAGGGAGAACAGTGTTCTCTGTATGAAATGGACAGAGAGATGTACAGCTCTGTGAAGACTTTACTGAGACCTCCCCACGGGTTCTTTGTTGCCTGTCCCACATCAGATCACATTGTGCATATTATTTCCAATGTCCTGTAAAATAGACAGTACAGTAAATTCTGATTGGATGTGTCATTGTTTTAAGCGTTTCAGTTTGCCTTATGCCTGAAAACATTTTAAATTGTGGTAAAACCATGCATAAGCCTCTTATCGTTTTAAAATAGACTTGTGGGTGTCTGTTGAATAATTCTGTGAGCTCTTGACTGTATTTAACAACAAATTGTATCAACTCATTTGTAAGTCACTTCAGGTGAAAGCCTGTGCTGTATTAATAAATGTTAATGTAAGCGCACACCTAATGTAGATCTGTTACAGTTTTTCTCGATTGCTAACGCACTAAAACTGATACGGTTGGCACAATTTTCCAAACCATTCACTCAGTTCTCAAAAAATTGACACATTTCTCAAAACATTTAACACATTTCACTTGTTTTCACTCACATGTCAATTCCTTAAGTGATTTCTGCAAAACTCCACACAGAAACGTCCTTATTTAGCAAAGGTTTAACCATGTTCTCATTCAGAAAACACAAACACATAATATAATGAACTGAAGTGTCACGTTGTAAACTCAAATAGCACACATTTATCCATCAGTAAACATTCAGTAGTAAAACTGATGACACACCAATCATAATCTCAGGATAATATCAATAGGAGCACAAGTGATAGTGCTATGAAATTGCATCTTAGAATCATCTACAGGGCTTTATACTACTTACAGGAAACTTACCGTATAATTACAGTACACAGTAACAGAAATTACAGTAATATGAGAAAAATGTCACTATTCTGTATCCAGTAAAACTGTAGCACATGTACACCCTCAAATTTGTGACTGTCAAGTTTACAAATTTGTAATTGTATCCTTTTTTACATGTTCCTTGTTTTTGCGGAACTCAGTGACAACTACTTACAGTAAAGAAAATCTGCTATAGTATACTTTTACGAAATTGGGCCAAAGGTGCAGAGGATGCCATATTTGCAGTATTTACTGTTTTGCCTCCTTTTGACAAATCGATTTTGTTTCCTTTATCTTCTCTGTAAGTCGCTTTAGATAAAGGCGTCTGCAAAATGGAAATGGAAATGTTATTTATGCAGTTTTACTGTATTTGTGTTGCATGTTCAGTTCATATTGTGCTTTCCTGTGGCTCAGTGGTTAGAGCATGGCGCTAGCAATGCCAAGGTCATGGGTTCGATCCCTATATTGCATATAGTCAGAAACAAATGTACAATGCAATGTAAGTCGCTTTGGATAAAAGCGTCTGCCAAATGCATAAATGTAAATGTATTGTTCTATGGTTTTTGCACTTTTCTTGTCTTGTAAGATCGTCTACTTCATCTACTTTCATCTAAGATTACTTTACAGTAGTGTATTTTTTTCCCTAAGGCTCATTGTTGCATTTTGCTCTATCTGCACTCTTTTATGTTATATATATATTGTAATAAACACTAAGCTGTTAAATTATTCTTGAATCCCAATAAGAGGTTTTAGTAACAGTGTTTTGAATTGATCTCACCAGTGTCTAAGACTATATTGTAGTGCGAGTGTTTTTGAGGGCTTGTGTGTCATGTCTGGGGGAATAGTTTGGTTTTTCAGCAAGTTTGAATGGTTTTGAGTGGAGAGCTTCATTTTGACCTGAAAATAGGATGTTGAGGGAATTGGGTGAGAAGTTTTGGATCTGTGTTTAGAGTTTGGAGAAAAGGAGGCATAATTTCAAGAAATGTGTTTAAGCAATTGAGAAAAACTGTAAGTACTGACGTCTGATCATTTTTTACTCTTCTGGAATTCAAACGAATGATGCCTGTCTTGGATATAAAAAGATCACAAAGCATTTACAGATCTCTCTCCATCACACCTATGTGTAGTCATGCAATGACAGCAGTGATCAGGCGGGCATGAGAACAGAATGAAATCCTCTGCTTCTAAAACAGGACGGATGACTAAACTTCACTTCCTTCTCTGTCCTCTCATTAATTGAACGCTTGTTAATTTTATTCATTTCCTCCCCCTTCATGGTTCCTCCCTTTTATTGTCATCTCAATATGCAGTAAACAGCAGACGCATAAAGAATATAGACGTTAGGCTTGTATAAACTTTATTCTACTTGGAACAAATGACGCTTGTAAAATTACACCCATCTTGTCCAACATTACAGTACGCGCTGGGCCACTGGTTCTAATAGGGCTCTACTGACCCACAAACTGCTGCCGACCGTGTTGTATCATGTTAATTCGCTGGCTGTTTGACAGAATTTCACAGCATTAATCCTCAGAATTACATGTGAAACCGTTCTCCCCGACGGCTCCATCCGAGCACCACGACCTCATGTCCACGGAAAATGTGAGCATGTTTGTCAGGCTGACTGAGGTCTGTGAAATCCCTTTTCCTTGAGGAGAGCAGGTCAATGACATGAGTGCTGTGCCACGCCAGACGCCCGAGCTCTGTTTGTCCTGGAGACACAGGGCTCAGAGCGAAGGAATGTGTCTGAGAAAAACATGAGAAGAGTGAGGAAGGAGAAGAGACTGTTAACAGGCCTTGTTTGGTCTTCACACTGATGTTTGCTACCTGTTTTCTCACTTTTTTCTCCCTCTTTCTTTCTTTCTTTCTTTCTTTCTTTCTTTCTTTCTTTCTTTCTTTCTTTCTTTCTTNAAACCACAGCACGCACACACACACACACACGCGCACACGCACGCACGCACGCACACACACAGTCATGCTGTCATACTCATGAGTGAAAGTGTTGGTGCTGGGGAGATTCAAAAAGGAACGTTTTTAGCTTTTAAGGTATTAGAAACACTGTTATACAAACACCTGCTGTACAGGTATTCTGGTTTACAGCATTAGAGATCATTTGTTTATTATCTGCCAAACATTTGTGGGGGTTCATCTCTGGAACTTTCAAATCCAGACTTGTAGAAAATTGTCTTTTAAACCTTTTTTGTCTTGTTTGGTCTGCAATCTTTCTTTCTTTCTTTCTTTCTTTCTTTCTTTCTTTCTTTCTTTCTTTCTTTCTTTCTTTCTTTCTTTCTTTCTTTCTTTCTTTCTTTCTTTCTGTCTGTCTTAGTCTGCCTGTGTCTTAGGCCTGATTCACATGTCGTGTCTAAAACCGCGTGGAATTTCTCTTGTGCGCCTATTTCTCTCTTCAAATGACCCGCGGTGCACGCGTTGCACTCTGAAAAGTTGAACTATTTCCATCTCGATGCTGCGCCGACCGCCTAGGAAAATGTGCGCTCCGCACCGCATGCGACCACGTCGCCCCTATTTGCGCGCGTCTGCCGCACTTCTAAATTTAAAATAATGAATATGAGTGCGGAAAAGATGCGAAACGTGAATCGGGCCTTAGTCTGTCTGTCAGTCTATCTTTCAGTATATCTGTCTGTCTATCTGTTTCTCACTCTGTCTGTCGTTGCCTGTCTATCTGTCAGGCAATCATTCTGTCTGTCTTTCAATATATCTGTTGATCTCTTTGTCTGTCTGTCTGTCTTAGGGTCTGATCAGACAGAACGCGTCTTTTGCTGTGAGACGCGCCTCTTTTGAATTGTTTTCAGTTGGCAGGGAGCGTTTTGCGTGCTGCTTATGCGCGCCGGGCGCCTCGCGTTTCTGCCGCCTGCTGCGCCTCGCGTTTTAGGCGGAGCGCTCTGAGCGCCAGAAGTTGAAAAAAACTCAACTCTGAGCAGAAAAGCGATTGACATCATGTGCGCTTTTTTCCATTGTCCAATCGGATGAGTGGAGAGGCGGGGCTTCCCTTGTCGCAATGCTCGGAACGCATGAAGACGTGGAGGAGAAACTTGTTGTGGCTGTTTCGGGTTACCTAGCAACATACAAAAAAAAAAACGCTGCGCGCTGCTCTTTTCAAAGAGCCACCAAAAGAGCAGGGCGGCGCGCCTCACGTTTTCGAACATGAAAAGCGCGTTCTGTGTTATTGTACCCTTAGTCAGCCTGTCTCTTAGTCTGTCTGTCTGTATGTCAAGAATTCTGTCTGTCTGTCTCTCAGTTTGCCTGTCTGTCTTTCTGTCTTAGTCTGCCTGTCTCTTAGTCTGTCTGTCTGTCTGTCCGTCTGTATGTCAAGCATTCTGTCTGTTTGTCTGCCTGCCTTTCTGTCTATCTTTCAGTATATCTTTCTGTCTTTCTTTGTCTGTCAGTCAGTCATTCTGTCTATCTTTCAGTATATCTTTCTGGCTTTCTTTGTCTGTCTGTCTGTCAGTCAATCATTCTGTCTGTCTTTCAATATATCTGTTGATCTCTTTGTGTTTTTTTTGTACAAAATGTAAATGTGTTGCACAGTTTTAATTTGAATATATGTAGAAATATTACATAATGTAATATTAATATAGTATTTTAGCATACATGTGTGGCTGTAATATATATGTTTGAGTCCAGAGAGCGGGGATGTTGTTGTTTGCAGGGAAACCTCCATGAAAAAAGTTTGTGAAATGCTGGTGTAGTAATATTCTGCCAGATTATACTTTCTGTTAAGGTTCTGATAACATTTCAGTTTTTCTTGGGTTTTACTTTGGTTTCCCCAAAAGTCCAGAAATGCATTTTATGGTTTATTTTATTCTGTTGAGCAGTGCTGTTCTGAAACTGATGTTTGTGGGTTTGTAAGATTCGGTGGCAGACCGGGTTTTAGGACCCAGGGTTTTCGAGTGCATGCTGCAGTGTGCTAGGGGCACTTGAAGGTGTATTGAGAGTTTGAGAGATGGTTTTTAATTGTGTATATCAAATGGGTATTTGCCTTATTCAGCCTGCCATGTTCAATTATTAAAGCCTGTTTTTTTCTGCTTGGTCTCATTCATCTCTCAGCAGTGTTCTTGGGCTCGTCCAGACAGGTCATGGAGTCTGGAGTCAGGGTGGGGCTGTCAACTACATGCACCCTATCAGTGTGTGTGTGTGTCTGTGTTCATGACAGGGTAAAGCATAACAAAAAACAACACTCTTTAGGGAGTCATGAGAAAGTAAGCTCGACTTTGGCACACATACGGCAGCTCTGTGGCTCTTTAATTTATTAAGATTGTCTTTGTGAATGTTTGGCAGCTCTCTGGTGAGCTATTGTCCTAATTTTGCACAGATTTATATACCTGATCACACACACACTCTCTCTCCCTTTTCTGCCTCTCTCCTTTTTTGCTCCCTCACCCGTTTCTGTCTCCTGCCGGTGTGTAGTAAATATGCAATATTTTATCCTCATTTTGGCCATTATATCCTGGAATGTGTTTTTTGAGTCCCGCTGGGGGATTTTAACTAAGCAGCATGAACTATATTCATTAACACATGCACACACACACCTCAACCTGTTCTTGCCAAGGGATCCGTCACTCTGGCAACCTGGGATTTGTAGTCAATAAAAATTCTAGGGCACATGGAGAGGAATTTCATCTTGTGCATTCCACTCAACTTGTGTGGGTAAGAAATATTTGGTAGGAAGGGTATATTGTTCTACGTCAAAAACATTTGCAGAATAAATAACGGGTTTGTCTGCAAATGTCAAAGTGATTGCTTTGTGGTAGGAAAAGATGTGATTCTAGTCTTGGTACATTCTGTTCATGTACCATTTTGGTTTTATTTGCATGCATATGTTTATACATAAAACATGCCGTTCAAAAGTTTGGGTCACTTGAGTGCAATTATTCTCTTGACAATACAAACTTTTATTTATTAATCGTTTTGGTAACACTTTACAATAAGGTGCTATTAGTCAACATAGTAAATGCATTAGCTAATAATTAACAATTTAGTTTTTCAGCATTTATTAATCCTCGTCAATGTTACTTCTTGTCAATACAGTTGTTCATGTTAGTTCATGATGCATTAACTAATGTTAACCGTGACAAGGTTTGATTTTAATGTATTAGTAAATGCTTTAATTAACATGAATTAATATTAATAAATGCTGTATTAGTATTAGTGTTTATTGTTAGTTCATGTTAGCTAATGCATTGAGTAATTGTTAACAAATAGCAGGTTATTGTAAAGTCTTACCATTGATTTTTTAAGATGTATGCTTCAATGTCTAAAATCACATTTGTCGACAAAGAAAAGAATTAAGAAAAAAGCCACCATTAAGAGCCCAGTTTATTGTATGGTAACTAATTTAATACTGTTTAAAAAGCATCTCAAGGTGAAACCACAATTTATTTATTTTTGTTATTATTTTATTAAAATGTTATTATTATTTTGTTTTGTTTTGTTTTTTATTTTAGTTCTGTTCTGTTCTGTTCTGTTCTGCTGTGTTTTGTTTTGTTTCCGTTTTTATTTTGTTTCCGTTTTTTGTAATACTGTTTAGAAAGCACCTCAAGGTGAAACCACAAGAAGATGGATAATGAAATTAGTTTTTTTATTAATTTTAATTTTATTGTTATTAATTTCTTTTATTTTTTTATTTGATTTTAGTTCAGTTCAGTTATGCTGTGTTATGTTTTTTCCCATTTTTATTTTGTTTCAGTTTTTATTTTATAAAAATAAAACTATAAATTAACTATAACTAACTAAGTGACATGCAACTCTTAAAGTACATCTTATTTTATTTTTTTATGATTTTTAATGTTTATCTCAAATGTATACCAAACAACCAACAAAACGTCTTGCAATGTCTAACCTTACATGGAAGAAAAAGGATTATGATTTTCGTATCGTATATCAAATCAACAATATACTGTAACCACAATAGTTTTTATATTTAACCCGAAGGCTGTACTTTCTCACCTTCATGAGCAGATGTCTGGAATGGCTGTGATTGTAGGTCTCTGCAGGCCACAAGTTCTTCGGGCCGGGTTTTTGTTAACAGGAAATGAGGAGACACAGGTGATAATTTCAGTTGCATTTGAACTCCCTATACACTGTATGCACTGGTGTACATTGGAACCAATGTGTGTGTTTTAGAGGCCAAAGGAAAGAATATGTCATGTTTCATGTGACCCAGTTTGCACGGTTCTGTACTCTGCTGGCCAAGTTTCAAACTTTTGCACTTGCCAAGCAGCCAAACCCTAATAGAGCCTGTGAGGGCTGGTTGTTCTTTAGAACTGTTGAAATGAACTGTGTAAATATTTAGTATCTAAATATTTAGTAAGTGCATTTCCATATAATACGGTAATGATGCGATGTCCCTTTTTAGTTCCTGACATATAAACAGTAACAGATAGTTGCTATGCAAAATAAATAAGCATAGCTCTGTGAAAACTGTGTTTTATCCAATAAACCACAGCCGCTGACCAATCAGCATCAAGAACTCAGACTATCCATTCTATAAAGTTATATTCAACACTTTGTGGAACAGTCAGCTTTTGTTTGTACTTAGTTTGGATCATTGGTTAGTTCAAATAATTTGATAATATAAATTAAGATCCAGCCACATTTCTTACTACTGATGTTTAAATGACGTGTTGGCTTTTGTTTACTCTTTGTAGTCTAGGTGGAGTGGAAAGGAGGTTTGTAATGTATTGGTTTTGTTTGACACACGCATCTGTGACACATGAGTATTATGTTCTTATTTCTGCACTCATTATCTGTTTATAGCGTTCTCATTGCACCCATGAGAAGTGTTCCGCTGCATCCCAGAAGTGGCACTGAGTTCTGAGCCTACGGCAAACTAGCTTATTGTGTAGAAAATAATGTATTTCTGCCAGACGTCATCAAACTCTCACACTGTGATATGAACATAAACTTTCTATGCAGTAAGTCTGACTGAATTTGAAAAGTTTACATGCTATTCTTTGAGGTTTGGGGTTCATTCCCTGTTTTTTCAATATGGTCGTATACGTTAAAGGGACAGTTAATCCAAAAAAATCATAATTTAACCTCATGTTGTTCAAAACATGTACCTGCATGTGACTCTTTCGTCTGTAGAACAAAAGTAGATATTTTGAGAAATGTCTCCGTGGTTTTGTGTTCATATAATGGAAGTAAATGGGGGCCAACATTCTTCAAAATATCTTTTTTGTTCTGCAGAAGAAAGAAAGTCATACAGGTTTGAACTGACATGACGATGAGTAAATAATGACAGAATTTTCATTTTGGGTTGAACTATCCCTTTAATGATATTTTAATTCTGTAGGCATGAGGCCCATACTTAACGTTTTGTTGTCTTAACTCTCATAAGAATCAGGCTTTAGTTCCTGCCTATTGCATCTAAAATTTGTATTTCAATAGAGCAAAGAAACTCCTGTTGTTTCTCTAGTTTTTCATAATTATCCGTGTTATATTTGTACCGGGCTCTGCAATTTTCTATTACGTCTATTGACGTCTAATAGCAGCAGAGTATGTTCTCAATGCAGATTGCTGTGTACCTGCTTTCCAATAAAATAGAATAGCAGACAGGAATAGGTTTGGCATCAGGTACCAAAAAAGCATCCGTCAACATGACTTTTTACAAAAAGCTTTAGGAGAAAAAATGCTGAACTAGTAGTTTGTACATCTCTTTAATAACTTATAAAATAGTGTTTTGCTATGAATTCAAATGTCAAAACTACTGAGAACCTCACTGTGCACATTCATAAAAGATTTAAAATGCATTGCATCTTTTGTTGTGAAATCTGTAAAGCTGGGAACAAATCTGAAGTGTTCAGTACACATAAAGTGCTATTACACTCTGACATGAATTTGTAAGTCGTATTATATGGTCTATCTAAGCAAAATAACCTCCAGCAAAAACTAAATCCTCTTAAAAGGTATTAGGTCCACAAAAGAAAAATGTCAATGAATACATGCAGAGGATCATACAAGTCAACTGTGTTTGCGTCAGTCTACATGTCTCTGTTTTTGAACGTGTGTTCGTGTGCATTGTCAGCATCAACCACGTGTGTGGTGCTGTTGTCATTTCTGTTAATGCCTGCTATATTTATTTCTGTGTCCATTTGCCCGTCTATCTACCTCCTGACCGACCTACTATACTATCTATCTATAGCTTCATGTCGCTCAGAGCTGATTTATAAGCCCTGGGCAGGGGTGAAAAGTCACGGTGAGTGCGTGCAGTCTGACGACTTCTGATTGTGCTGATTCAAAGGTTGAAAGGTCATCGGAGTTCAACCTTTACATTGACATTTATTTCCCCGAAGTGACTTCCAAGGAACTGTATATAGCAGCGTGTTGTGACATTTACTCCTCTGCAGGTGGAGAAAGATTGAAATCACATGCTTCACTTTATAATGCTCAAAGTCTTTAACTGAACTAGAGGGGGAATGTGGAGTGAAATGTCACAGGACAGATTGATGTGACAGTGGAGTGGATTTAACTGCTCGTACAGTGAGCTGGAGATACTTCTGTATTTCACAACTCATAAAATAACATTATTACAAATGACCGGCATAAGAAGAATGAAAGGTTGAGTAGACATCATGCACTTGAGGTCAAAGTTCAAACGTTGATTCATGCTATTCCAGCATTTTTTTATGTTCTTGTGTGGAAAGAACACCGAAATCTGAATGTGTGTATAAAACATGGTTAGCATGATCAGGTTACTTTCATTTCGTTTGTGACCTGAAAGAGTGACGATTAATAAATATGTAAAAAAAAATATTTATTTAAATTAAATGTAATTTTATTTTAATTAGAAGTTTATATTTTATATAATTTAATTATTTTATAAAATACATATTTTATTTTATATCACAGCATTTTTATTTTAAATGAAATTATTTTTATTTAAATGAAATGAAATTATATTTTTATATTTTATATAATTTGTATTATTTATAAAATATACTGTATATTTTATTTTATATCACCATGTATCCTTGTCATACATTTTTTATTTTAAATTAAATTAATTTTATTTGAATTAAAATGATATATTTATATCATTTTAATCATTTTATAATATTATATATCAGCATTTTACATCACAGCGTATCCTTGTGTTCATTTTTTAATCTTTAAAACATTCTGCCTATTTTCAGGTGTAAATATAAGACAAAAAATCTTAGATACCCAGTATGATCTCATACATTTGGACCTCACTGTGCATTAGCGGTGTGTGTGGTTTAAAATATCTTTTGCTTGTGCTATGTTAAACCAGTTTGTCCCAAGTATCTCTGGCCCGGGCCCAGTGCTAGATGCGTCCAGACCTTGATTTAGAAATGTCACATTCCCTGTGTTCACAAATCTGGCCCAGACATGTGATTTAATCCACCCCCATCACTACTAGCATCATTCAGCATCGTGGTATATATCAGATGGCCATGGTTATTATTGTTTGATACTATTATAATGTACTATCATGTTTGTTAGGATTTTTTCTAGGGAGGAGTGTTGCATATGTCAGATAAATACAAAGATAACATGAGATCACTTTGCAGGAGGGTAATTCTGTGCAAATGTGAACCTTATGCCATGACCATATTTTAACAACGGTTTTTACTATGCTAACAGCATGTTTATTTGCCTTAGTTAAAATTGAAAATTTGTTCATACAGACTAACATTTATTTTTATGTCACGTCCATAACGCTGGAATTGCCCAGGAATAAAATGTATCTGCTTGGAAACCAAAAAGAAGTGTTTGTTTCACAAAGTGTGTGGTCATATCAGGTCAGCTCTTATAAGACCTGTCAGAGCTTCAGATATGCTCAAATGTATCTAAATCTATTTTGTATACCATTCAGGTTTTCAGCAGCTGATTTCTTGAACTCCTAAGTAGTTTAGGAATAACATTTGCTCATTGACAAATCTATTTGGGCAGCAAAGTGCAATCAATAAGGCTGGTCGCCGATTTGTTTGTTCTGTTTTTTTACATTTGGATCTTCCAACAGCACATTAATGTTCTCTTCAATGTTATTCAGTGTTATTGAATAGCTTGAGTCTTTAGTTGTTTAATTAGACACATCAATACACACATCTGTATTTTATACTGATGTGTTGGGTTGGGTTTTTCTCTATAGGAGATCCAGGAGGTGCTGCCTGGTGTGGGACAGGGGCCGTCCTGGGATGAGCCTGGCAGTGGAGTGGAGAACAGTGGAGACTGTGACGATGAAGATGGTTGTGAAGGCAGTTCCGGAGAGCCGGAGGTCACACCCCGTGAGTACCTTTGACAGCAGGGGTCCGGCCTGAAAAGAATCTTAAAGGGATAGTTCACCCAAAGATGAAAATTCTGTCATCATTAAACTTTTTTCTTCCGCAGAACACAAAAGATAATTTGGTAAAAATGGGTAACCGAACAGCGCTGGCACTCATTCGCTTTCTGTTGTATGGACACAAAACCAATGCAAGTCAATGGGTGCCAGTTAACAACATTGTTCAAAATATCTTCTTTTGTGTTCTGCAGAAGAAAGTTAGTCATACAGGTTTGAAATGAAAAGAGGGTGAGTAAATGATGACAGAAGTTCATTTTTGGGTGAACTATCACTTTGACAGCCGTTTTATGCTGTTAAGTGCTGGTTTGGTGCTGTTCTTACTGGGCAACCAGTATAGCAATGAGATTGTCCGTATACAAATATGTTACTGGAAGGTTACTTAAGGTTTTCTTATTATGAATTTCGGGTCAAATAAATTGACAATTTCCAGACACATATTTTTAGACTGCGACACTATGTCTGGCAAAAGCTCATATGTTGAAATGACCAAAGAGACCACCCAAGGCTTCAAAGAGATAGTGTGTCCTGCACAGGGGCTGCAGCTGTACATCTCATTTCATCATCACTACCTTTTTCTGCTCTTTGGTAACACACGGCCCACAGATCTGTGCCTCTTTTCACTGTGCTTGTGGAGCATTTCTCATTCGCTCTGAAATGTGATCTTCACCTGTGACCGAAATCACCCCGCCGGCCCCTCTGGCAGCCATCTTGTTTTCCCACACCCAGTTCTTCTTATCTGCGGTTACTGCTCCAGGGTGCCACACATTAGAGCAGAGGGTATAGGAGGAGAAGGGCCTTTATCACCGGCTAAAAACATTTCAGGGGAGAAGACAAGGTCAGTGAGAGCAAAAGTGAGTGGGAGGGAGAAAGAGATTTGAAGAATGATGGCCATCCATCAATCGTTGCTCCAGCAAAGGTCACACTAAACTTATAGCGGTGGTTATCTCTCTCAGTGCATTGGCAGCAGGACTCGGATCATGGGCGGCATAGTTATAATACTTAAACTCATCGACTACTGTTCAGAAGTTTAGATCACCAAAATGTATTTTGTGAGATTAAAAATAATTTGATCAAAAGGCATTTGAAATGATTTCCATAGACAAAAATATAGTTGTAAAAGCATAACTTCTTTCATTTGAAAGCTGAAATTGTATTTAATAAAGTTTTCGAAATGGATGATTTGGACAAAATAATAAGAAGCATAAGTCCAGCAATAATGTTAATTGTCTTTTACTCTACAATCTAGAAAAATTTAATAAGAAATGAATAAGTGATCCTAAACTTTTGAATGGGCGTGTTCTTTGCCTTTGCCTTTGACATCAAAAACGGGTCTTTAAAGGTTAAAATGCCTTTTCTTATATCATTTTAACATGCACAAGGGAGCCATGAGTAAGTCAAGTTTTCTCTTGGCACTTTAAAAACAGTTTTGCAACTGAACAAGTTATAATTTTTACATATTTGTTGGGTGCAGAAAAATTCTATCATTAATAGAGAATGTGAAACTTAGCTTGATCTTTTAAAATACTGTTTTAAAAGAGTTTGATGTACTTTGAGTAACTTTGCAATAATGTACATTATAGAATCATACAGGAAATACATAAAAGAAATCGTTCTCCACTGTCATAATCATGTTAAAAGCATTTTAACAATTACCGTAGCATTTTTACATTTTTACTTTGGACCAAAAACCAGTCAACTTCACAAAACTTCACTCGCTGCTGCCCGCTCTTTGGTACCCACTCAAGTTTGGTGTCTATGTAAAGCTTAGAACTTCTGCTTTCGGGTTCATCTACTCTCCACAACGTCATTACAGCGGTAAGCCAATAGAGAGCATCAAAACAAACCTGTTTCTTCTTAGCAACGGCTTGCTACAGCGCCTCTGATGGACAACTTAAAAGGTGATTTTCTCAATATTTTGATTTTCTTGCACCCTCAGATTGTATCTCAGCCAAATATTGTCCTATCCTAACAAACCATACATCAAGAAAAAGCTTATGTATAAACATCCATTGAAAAAGTGACCCTTATAACTTGTCTTGTGATCCAGGGTCACATATTGGAAGGAAAAAGTGAGTACTATTAGTAGTAATATAACTGTATTTTATTTGATGTGTAGAGGGCTTATGGGGAATCAGATATGTGATATGATGCCCTTAGTTCTAGAGTTTATTTGGCAGATGGATGAACTGCTGTCGATCTGAGTAGAACAACTGCAGCAATGACCGCTGAGAGAGCGCGAGAGAGAGAGAGAGAGAGAATGAGGGGTCAATGGGATTAGGATTGCTGGAAATGTTTTTGGTAGCTAATACATCTGTTTTTTATGCAAGGCAATGCCAACTTTTCTCTGTCTCTCTCTTTCTAGTTGCACATGCCCAGTTTCGCTACGGTCCTTAATAGTAAATCTGTAAACGTGCAGAGCAGAAACTCAATGTTCTGGAGTCCACCACAAGCTGTGCCGCAATAATAAGAAAAACACATTTCATTATTTATTTACTTCAGAACTACATCAACATGCGAGGTTATGCTGAATGTACCTTATGTTTTAGCACCTGGTCAAAGTACTGAAGAGAACCTGCTGACCAAACGAAATAAGCAAAAAACGACATTGTCTGTTTTCCTTCCAGCCGTCTCTTGGAAGAAGACACACATTTCTAAGGGTTTGATGTTTGGATAGGTGCTCTGGATGTGTTGTGGGCCAGGAGAAGGTGTTTGGCCAGATTATGTTGAGACATCTTGATGTGCAGATGTCCTGAAGATGTTTGAGAGCTTTGTCTTTCAGAATTTATCTCGAGGAGAGGGACAGGGAGTTTGAGAATTATATAACTGTTGCATTTAGGTGTCTTTAGTAGTTATGAAACATGTGGTTGCAGACTTTGGAATCTTAGGAAATATAAGTCCAGAGTATTGGGTCTCGTTCACTAAGCATGCATACGAACGCTTTCATGAACAAATCATGATTCACAAAAACTTTCGTACTAAAATTTATTCTAAATATAAGAGAAAAGATAGGAACAGTTGAGAGCACACGTACGCAAAAATCACAAGTCTCTTTCTTTCTTTCTTTCTTTCTTTCTTTCTTTCTTTCTTTCTTTCTTTCTTTCTTTCTTTCTTTCTTTCTTTCTTTCTTTCTTTCTTTCTTTCTCTCTCTCTCTCTCTCTCTCTCTCTCTCTCTCTCTCTAATTTCTCTCTCTCTAAGACAAAATGACAACATGCACGTTTCATCTTAGGATAATAGTATATAATTACACGTAGATGTATATTTAATTTTAAAAGGATTTCATCATATCCAGTGAAAGACTATAGCTCCAGCTGCGATGTTTCTCTGAGTAACGGCGCTTTTACAGCCGGCTAACGAGATCTCTGCAAACTGCGTGTCTGTATAAAAGGTGTTTTATTGTGTACTGACTTTTAGGACTGCTCACTTGGAATTACTTGCGAGAGCACGTCTGTAGACAGCATCACACAAGGTTGCCTGGAGTAACTTTGACGACAGGTGGTACAGGAAAGGTTAGGCGGAAAGCCCTAATATGGAGATGGACTGGGTGTGTTTTATGCTAATGAACTATGCTAATAAACTCCTGCATGCGGCCGCTCATTTAGAATACTCCAAATTCACTAACATTAGGACGTGGTTAAGAACAAATTCGCGTGCGTACGTTGTGAATTAGGCGGAAAGTTTTCGTGGGAGGTTCAAATGTGCTTATAAATACGAAAAATCGACGCAATTATTAGTGAATGAGACCCAATGTGAAGATCTCATCTTGTATATATCTGCATTTATACCCCCGCCTCATGACATCGCTTCTTTTCCTCTTCATGCCAGTGACGTTTCATGAATTTCGTTCCTTGCAGAGGTCAATATTTCACATGTTTGCCATAGCACGCCTCTCCGTTGACCCCTGGTTCTTTACCCCTTGGTGCTGTTGTCATGACGACGAGGCATTTAAATTGATGGCACCAGCCCTATGGGCACAGTGTGATTACGCTTTGACCTCTAACCCCAGGGTTGTTAATTCATTTGCGGATGTGTTTTACACTGCGGGTGTCAGAACAGAAGCCGAACGTTGAGATCATTAAGTCACATGATAAGCGGGGTCAAGTCTTGCCCTGAGCTTTATTTCAGCATTGGTTTTGGCTGGCACTGCACGCGGGCGTCATGTTTTTTTTTTTTTCGTTCTGTAACGTTCATGGTGAGGAGAGACAGATATTCATTCAGATATAACATATCTGAATGACCAAACAGCTGTTATATTTATCAGCATTGCCATGTTTTACTGTGAAACCTTCTTGCGAGACTAATGTCAACTTTTTTTGAACTCAGAATTGACTGTACTGGCCATCAAGTTCTTATTCTGTACAGTTCATTAGTTAAAAAAGTGTTTTATATATAATGTAAAATGTATTTTTCTTGCTCTGTTTCTAAAATGACTTTTCTTTGCAGCTGACATTACCCAGGGCAAGCAGTTTATTGGTTCAAGTATGTTACTGTTATGGATAATGCAGTCAATAGGTATCGCTGTAATTTGTTTTGTAAATAAATAAAAGTCCATCATAATAAATAACAGCAAATGATGATAGATTCGAAAAAAGCATTTACAAGTTCATTAATATTAAACTCAGCCTTCACCCTTTAGATGTCAAAAAGGCACTTCAAGCCTGCCTTCATGTCCGGCTTCTACTAATCTAGTCAACACCGGTTCTACATTGAATAAAAAAAATTCTATTGTTTCACTAAGAAATATGTAAAAAAAAAAAAACAGAGGTGGATAGTACTGTTTTTACTTTCATTTTAAAGTATTTGTACCTTAGCAGTGTGTTTTTACTTTGGGGAAAAAAATTGCTTCACTACATTGTAAAGGATATATTATATATTTTACTTTGCTACATTTCATAAATGCCTATAGATTTTTTACCTTTAATACTTTCTTACTTTCAAGTATTTTTACTTGAATATTTTACTTGAGTACAAGAAAGTACTACATTTTTAATGTTGTTAAGTATTAAAGGTATTAAATGAACTTGATTTTATTATAACACCCATTTCCACGCAATTTAATTGATTTATTCGAATTTAAGATTTACTTGTCCGCACAATTCACCCAGTTTATGTTCATCAACTTATTTTATTTAATTTCAGCTGAATGTAATTAATTTGTGTTGAGCCAATTAAATTTGAATGCTTCAGTGATGTAAGCAAGATGTAATGTATGGTGCTAGCAGGAAGCACCAGATAGTTTACTGCATGACCATTTGCAGAGTACAAATTTGCATACATGCAAAAATGGCATAAATGTGCTCGTCCCCAACCTAAGTAAAACCTTTTCCCTTCACCACTATGGTAACCCCTCAAAAATCACAGACAACAGAAAATCTTATGAATTTTAACATTACAGAACAGTAAACACTAACAAGACTCCTTATCTTTCATCCTGCGCAAAAACACACATAAAATAACATTTAATTTTGAAATTTACTATCTAAATCCAGTCACAAGGGCAATGCATGCTGGGAACTCAGTACTGTGTAGCTTCAGTTAGTCAATGAAAATGATTCAGGTTATGTCAAAGAGTCGCCTATTTATGTCAGTATTACACATTTCAATTGTGTTTGAACAAGAAACACACACAAATATGTTAGATCAAACTATATTGATTAAGTTAAATAAACAACCCCCAACAATAATTTTTTGAGTGTACATTAAAGGCAATTAACACTAAAAATGTATTTACTGTATGAATTTCTCTATTATATATATAATATTTGAGTAAAAAGTATGATATTTGCTTTTTTGCATTATTGTTTATTTTAATTGTTTTTCATTATACTTAAAATTATTATTACACAGTAAAATCGCCAGTGTTAAAAAAGGTCAAATTAACACGCACAGTGTATATGTGGATTATATAAACACTGTGAGTGTTAATTATTTTAAAGTATAAAGTAACTCTGCAAATTACAGGGAATTGATTTTTAAATACATTTCATGTTGACTTCTACCAGATATAACCCATCCTTCCAAACCAGCTTTAGAGGACCAATCTGTTCAGTTTCTGAGCTAAAAGACGACCTGCTTTTGTCATGTATGACAAATCGCTTATTGCTCCCTGAACTCGCTGTAAGTCGCTTTGGATAAAAGCGTCTGCTACATGACTAAATGTAAATGTAAATGCTTTTACAGATTTAAATATACAGTGAAATAGGCACAAAGCATTCTGAGGAGAGATTATATGTGGGAGTGAGAGAAGCTATTTAAAAAGTGGAAAGCAGTGTGATATATTTCATGCAGTTGTGTACTTACATTATCCCAAATGTGTCCAAGAATGTGCAAATCCAGAGAAATTCCTATTTAAAATAATGTCCGTCCCTTGTCTCCCTTGTATTTGTCGCATATCAGTGACTTAATATCCGGTGCTCCGCACTACCCTCAGTTTCCGGTTGTAGAAACTACGGCAACACGCAAATGTGGAAGTGGTTATACAGCATCCTGGACGTAGCATCTGTTGTTCTGTTATTATGGATCACGATTACTCTTTGGCGAGTAAAGGAAACCCAAAAAGTGTAAACGTAGGCCAAATGAGGCAAGCAGGCTTATGGACAAACGAAAAAATCAAATTAATATCAATTAATGTAATATTAAATTAATATTAATATATAAGGATTAATAAAGCGTTTTCTAAATGGAGAGAGCTTCGCGACCAACTTGGACTCGACACAGACTCCGCTCTCGCGTGTGTTTTAATAGACAGGTAAGCACATTTTTTTTATTGTACACGAAATACTCATGCACAGATTATTTGAATAGTTATGAATGCAGTTACCCTATGAAATACAGTATATGTCGCACAAAAATATGTAGCCAATAACGTTACTTGTAAATGCTGTGGGTTCGTTCCAATTTACTTTTTAAACGACGACTGTATGACTGTTTTAAACACGTAAAACTGTGTAGCATTACGCTACCAAATCAATTGACAAAGTCCAATATCAGTCGCGGGCTAACGTAGCATTACATGCTACGTTTATTGCTAGCTAATTCATTATGATGACATACAATAAAATTAATTTATTACCTCGTCCGTGAACATGATGGGCGATCTCCATACGCCTCTGGATGGTGAGAACGACATGTCCCTTAATTCCACTCTCCTACATAACGTCATTTAGCTTCGCCTTTTGTTGTCGTTTCGAAAGTGCGCCATCTAGCGGTCCAAATATTCCATATTGTGGCTTTAATGTACTGTAAACCATAATCTCCACTTTAAATCGGAGAGAAATGATAGGTTGATAAGCATGTCAAGGCCCTAACCCTTGACCCTAATCTAATTGGTTAACGGGAGTGTTGTTTTGAATAACCTGAACGTTGCCTGTTTGGGTAAATTAATTTAAGTGTGGATACATTAATAATAACTTGTCAGGTTAAGCCATATTGTACACTGTAAAAAAAAATCCCGTGAAAAAACAGATAAAGTACTGGCAGAAAATTACCAGTACATTTTCCTTTATTTTACGGACATTTCCATTAATGCTGCAATGCAAATGAATGCAGTGCAAAATGTAAAATACAGGTAAAACAACTGTAAAAATGAACACGGAAAATTCCTTCATATTAATACAGTATATTGTGCCCTATTTTTACGGCTTTTTTTTAGAGTGTACCAATAAGCCCCAGCAGAACCGTCAGCTGTCGGACTGAGCGACAGATGAACACATTAATCTTTATTCATTTTCTTAATCCTTGTGTTTAGTATTCCGTGGCTGTGGACGCATCACTTGTTTATAAACAATTGGTTGTGCAGGAACGGATGCCAGATTAATTTCAGCCTCATTATTGATTTATAACTTCAGAGGAATTTGTGCTCCAGCCAAAACGAAACCTCCATTGCCAGTTTGGCTGTTATTGTGTGACCTCTAGATGTCGTTAATTTTTTCCCCTGGTGATTGTCTTCTACTCAAGATATCCTGAAGGCTTCACCATGGCTATGCAGCCGTTGTTCTTCTTACAAACCGTGGAATGCCACGAGCAACAGAGGACGGTTTCTCTGCCAGCTGTTTATTCTTGAGCAAGATTCTGAGACGCAGACATACTTAACAAGCTATTGATGTTAAAGTGTCTTGTTTTGTTAACTCACACCAGTCTCCAAGTCTTTCGACTGTTCGCCATTCAACCGTCTCACTACTTTCTGGGGCCAAAATAAGGCTGATGTCCATTTCGGACCGCTCATTACTGCAGATCGTTCTTTGTTTTCTCTTGTTTATAGCTTTGACTATTTGGCTACCATGGCAAGAAGATGGATAGTTGGTTGTTTTCAGCTTTGAGCTCCTGCTTTTTTCTCTCGCTCTGGTACTCTCCTCTCATACCAATTTCCCTCCCTCGGTAACTGAAGCTGGGAACCCAGAACTCCATCTAGTTGGCTGCGGGCTTGGATGGGGCACATGAGGATTCTGGAATCTTCAGGGTCTCTTAGCAACCGGAGCTAATGGGGCAACAGCAGTACTTCGAGAGTCTTAGTGACTGCACGTTGAAGCAGGGAAAGACTTTTGCTTCTTTGGTCAAGATGAAAGCGAAAGATGGAGAAAGTTTCTATGTATAAAATTGTATGTTGTATACAATATTATAGAAATATAAACTATATAATAATAATAATAATAATAATAATAGTTCTCATCTTGCTTTGCTTCACTATTTATTTTTTACATTTATTTTTGACATAGAAACATATGCTAATACAAAAAAATGTGTTTGCTGCAAAAAATGTTTTTTCTTACTAAGCACTTTTGTCTTGTTTTCTAGTACAAATATCCAAGATAGATTTACTTGACAAGAAAAGTGACCTAAGATGTTTAGTCTTGTTTTATGAAAGACAATAAAAATGATGCAAGTTTATGGTTAAAACAAGCAAAAAAAATCTACCAATGTGGTTAGAAAAATAAACTTGATTTAATTTTGCCCTTTACTTTAGTAATTCAAGTTTATTTTTCTAACCCCATTCTCAGATGTTTTGCTTGTTTGAACCATAAACTTACTTAATTATCATATTTTCTTTCATAAAACAAGACTAAATATCCTTGTCAAGTAAATATATTGTGATTTATTTTTTTAGATATTTGTACTAGAAAACAAGACACAAATGCTTGGTGAGAAATTCCTTTCTTGCAGTGGTGAGTGGCAAAGGTATAAAAATTAAAACAAGCATAAAATGAATGAACCATAAAATGCATGGGCCCAATGACATAAATAGGAAAATGCATAAACACTGACAAATACGAGCGTGTTTAATTCAGAATACATACTGTTTTAAAGCAGCTTTTTCAGAATTTGTTTTTGTAGCAATCAATGAAGCAATAATTTAAAAAAAATATATATTTTATGTATTTTATGGCTTAATTTGATGTCCTTACAGTGGATGACATCATCTCTTCATAAGTGTTGGATCATCTGTGACTGATAACAGGTGCATTTTCACAAAGGTTTACTGGGCACTTTGTCAAAAACAAAAGATGCGTGAATATGTTTCTCCTCTTGTTTAAAAGTCCATAAGCATATACAGTATATTGTGCTATTGTAACAATGCATGATTATACGGTTGTATTTTATTGTTTGATTTGACAATAATTTGTCCTTGTTGTCTGTTACCCTATCAGCACAGAACTGCAAGTGAGAGTTTTAGAGATAGTAATTTGAAAGATTCAGAGGAACAAAATCGTTGGGATCGCTCTTGATCTTAATGAACAATAAAACATTGAGAGCCAATCAAAATCCATTTAAATTTAAAGGGCTCACACGCTTCACATATATGTTTATCGTAAGCTCACATGCTGCAGTTTTTCATTTTGTGTTTGGATCCTAATATGGTTATAGTTATCTTTATAGTTATTATTGTTTGTGTGAATGGCTCTTTTGTCCTGACCCTATAAATATTAAGGTGTATGCAGAAGTACATACTTGAGTACATACATATCATTTTACTCATGTAGTCAGTGATGTGCATGACAGGTGGATTTGTTACCAGTCAAACTACATGAACAGCAGACATTTTTGCTTTTGTGTATGCCTATGGTCTCCTTCACCTGCCGCCTTCAACATCACTATAGTGACACATTCTCTCTCTCTCTCTCTCTCTCTCTCTCTCTCTCTCTCTCTCTCTCTCTCTCTCTCTCTGTCTGTGTCACTGCCTGAAGCGTGCTTATCGACTTCCAGCTCAATTCAGCTCAAAGCGGCTGTCGGGTGCCCAGCGTGCCCATGATTGACACCGGCTGACTGATAGATCAACCCTCTCCACGCGCATCTCTCTTTTTCACTCTTGTGTGATCCCTCCGACTCTTCTAATTGTAGTAAAGGCCACGTTGCTATGACAACCTTATTTACTTGATCACGGCATTGATGCACTCGGAGATCGGTCGAAAGATACAAAGAAAAGCCTGTGTTGATGTCTTCAAAGTTGAGAGCCTTTCATTGCCCTGTCAGTAATTGAGAAGGTTTAGAGGGATTTTTTGCCTCTGCAGATGGCTTTTCAATGTGTTTCAGAGCAGATATAGAAAGAGTTGGTTTGTTGTAGGCAAGGGCCAAAACAAACCTTTTTCCATAGCTGCCAGAGGCAGGTGATTCCAGACAAATTATTAGCCATAAATATTGCTTTTAGTTTCATAAAGGCCACTTTAAAACAGGCTCCATTACACACGTCTTAAAGGGATTGTTCACCCTGTCATTTACTCACGCCCTCAAGTTGTTTCAAATCTGTATACATTTCTGTTTGTTCTGTTTAACACAAAAGAAGATATTTTGAAGCACGTGGAAAACCAAACAGTTCTGGTGTACTATTGACTACCATGGTAGTTTCGTTTCCTACTATGGTAGTCAATGGTGCCCCAGAACTGTTTGGTTACAAACATTCTTCCAAATATCTTCTTTTGTGTTCAACAGAACAAAGACAAATTTAGACATATCTGAAACAACGTGAGGCTGAGTAAATGATGAAAGTATTTTCATTTTTGGGCGAACTAACTTTTAACACTTAAGGTAGCAGTTCACAAAAAATTATACTTTATTCATCTCAAATATAAGACATCCTTTCTTCAGTTCAACAAAAACGTTTGTTATAAAGTTCTCAAAATGAAGATGCAAGCAAATAATCCATATTTTTGAGCTTATTTAGCTAAATTAAATCCATGGTTAACACTAATGATATGGCAACATCCTGACAACTTCAAGACTCATTGGTTCTTATGTGTCTTGGGACAAAATATCAAAAGATAACCAAAGAGATTTCGATATTTTAATTTAGCCATAGTTTTCATTTCAGTTTTGCTAAATATTGTTTTCTCACTCTTTCACACACACACGCACACACACACACACACACACACACACACACACACACACACACACACACACACACACACACACACACGCGCGCACACAGGTATATATCTGGGATGGCTTGAGTATTTTTATTTTTGGGTGAGCTAACATAATATAGTATATGGTGAAATATCAGTGCAGGCTCATGTGGCTTTTTTCAATCATCATTTTCTATGTACTGTAAGAGAAAAGTGCTTAATCACATTCCCAAGTGCACAATTGAACTGATCTTTCATTAGTCCAGACTGTGAATGAGATCCCACAGCGAACCTAATGACCAATGAGCCCTTTAATGGCCAGTGGCCGGCGGGCTCTCTCTGTTACACATCTACAGTACACACACACACTTGACTTTCCTCACACTGTCTACATTCTGACTGCATGGCAATACAAGTATAACACAAAAACATACCATGCTATTAGTTTCTTGGACATAACATAGCTTTAATCTGGGGTCTTTTGATACTTTAGTTCTAGTAGTATCATTGTGCTCTTTGAAGTACTTTTGGGTTTCGTGTGATTACTAAATATGATGCAATAAAATAATATGGTATGTCATTTTTTACCAGGGTACAGCCACTGTACTTTTTGTAAGGTAAACATCACTGCAACTGCTTTTCAGGTTTTCACTCCACAAGCTCAGATTCCAGAGGACCCGCAGTGCAGATTTACAGCTTGACCTTGGATTTACTATATAGGGAGGCTCAGAGATGACGTATTATTGTATGCAAAACCCGGAAGCGAGTTAGCATTTTAAGGTCGTTTTCACACACAAGGGTTTGTTTCGGAACCTGGTGCGTTTTCTCTCTTGGTTCGGTTCGTTTAGGCATATGTGAACACGGCAATCGCGCTAGGATCCGCCCTAAAACAATCGCCCAATTGCAAACGAACTCTGGAGCGGTTCGCTAGACGTGTGAAAGCCATCCGACCCAATGGACCAACGAACCAGACTGTATCACAATGTATGATGTGTAATTATGTAAAGTTGCGTGACGCAAAAGGGATTGTTTTGCTAATATTGCCTTGTGAATGCGGACCGAACTAAAATAAATTGCAATATTGTAGCGATTTAACCCCCGGTTTCAGAACAAAGGTTCCATCTGGTTCCATCGCTCCAAAGTCTATGGGTTTTTTGAATGGGTTTTTGGTAAATCGCCTGAAATTATGTCTGTGGTAAAGAAAACCTCTAAATATATTTATTCTATGACATAAAACACACCAATTATAACCCAAGTGATTTTTTTTAAGCCTTATTGTGTCTTAAAAACGGCGGTTGCTAACAAGTTGCTAAAAGTGACTACTTCCTTTGGCGAGGACGTCATCGCGCATATAAAGCTCACAAATAATGCAACCGTGGCACAAATCTCTTAAAACGTATGCGGATTCATTCACGGAGTAATTACATACCAGGGAACACATTTTTAATAAAGTTTGAAAGAGTTGTTGGAGGCTGGTGGTGGTGACGTTGATATCGAGCGACCTTAAGTGAAGTCTGTTTATAGCATCGTGTTAGCTTTTTACTTCTGCCGATTGTATTTCGGCTTCAAAAGTAACAAATGTGGTGTTGATTTGTAAAGATAATCTTGTTCGACAAAACATGTAAACATCATAAACCTCTGTTAATCACAGAGCTTATTTTCTGCGATCTTCCAATTAAGTCTATGGGAGAAATGCATAGGCTTTCAGTCGAGGGAACCAGCGCGGCGCTTACTTCCGGGTTAGCCTACAAAAATACGTCATCTCTGAGGTACTGGATTAACACTGTGTTTTAGACAACTCTCTATCACAACATACAGTATATCATTCTTAGTTATATTGGATCCAGTAACATTGTTCTATCCTTGGTAATGAGGGTCTTCCTATAGTTTTTTAGTTGTGGTTACTGTGGTCATACTATACATCACACTTAAAAATTATATTTACTATGCAAGAAGTTGAAATGGTGAAAATGTTTGGGATGTGATAAAACTTTGTATTTATTTGAAGCATTGTAGTCACAGCACTGGTTTATGGCCTAGGGCTTTAATGGGTTTTTGATGCTGAAGCTTTAATTGGCAGCTGTTTGCAATGCATGGGGTTGCTATAAATGTTATTCTTTGAATACACAGGTAATCTCTTAGAAATGCATAGACACTCAGTCTCTAATCTCTTTTGCTTCACACAGCTCTCCCAAGAGACGGTCAATAATGCTCATTTAATTGGCCACTAACAAAACACTTCCCGTTACTGCATTAAGTATCTTTGTGTAAATGTGTCAATGTAAAAGTAATACAGCCGCATGAAAATGTTTGTGTTTCTACCGCACCCTGGAGAAGGTCATTACCCATATAGTTTACCCAAAATAATAAAATGTTGTCATATTTATTTGCCCTCATGTCATCAAAACCTGTATATGACTTTTTCTTCTGTTAAACACAAAAGAAGATATTGTGAGAAATGTCTCATTGGTTTTGTGTGCATACAATGGAAGTCAATGGGGGCCAGTGTTGTTTGGTTACCAGCATTCTTCAAAATATCTTTTGTTTGTGTTCTCCAGATGATAGAAAATGCAAGGATTAGTAAATGTTAAAATAATTTTTATTTTTGCGTGAACTGACCCTTCAAGGTCAGCACCTGATGTGTTGTCAAATAAAGGCTCTTTTTGCTAACCGAATCTTGCAGACTATGCCTATCAAAGAAAACCATAACTAAAGAATCTGTCTCTACAGTCTGACACATCTAATGAGCGTCACATCGACATGCTGATGTGGGCATGTTGTTGAACTCATATTTTTCGCAAGATACTCTGAATCATTAATGTTACAGTATGTGATTATGTAGTCACGAGCCCGAGACTCGACTACTCTTGGTGTCAGTTTACTCCAGTTGAGACAGAAAATTCAACCTTATCATCCCGTTCTGACAGAAGTGCTGACCGCTGTTGTTTACGTCTGAAAAAGAAGCATCAGCTGAAAATCTGTTGCGCTGACGGATCATGGGTTTTTGATGCTCTCCGTCCCTATATTTGTTCTGCCTGGTGATGTGAAGTGGTTCTGATCCGCTTCCAAGCCATCAGTGTGCTGCAGCTCTCAAATCTCATTGGCACTTACGTGTAGTCTGGTTCAGTCTGCGTTGTGTATTTTAGATGGAAAGTGACTGAAGTCTTTGGATGGCTCAAATCATGTGCTGTAATGAATAGAATGTGGTCACTCTCTAAGAATATCTGCATCTCCTGGGATCATTTCTAAAAGAGACAGAATATTACAAGAAAACAATACATGAAAAATACACAGCAAAATCACCATTGTTAAAAAATGTCAAATTAACTCTCACAGTGTATATATAATCCACACTTTGAGAGTGTGGATTATATATAGACTGTGAGTGTTAATTTGACCTTTTTTAACACTGGCAATTTTACTGTGCTGGTTCAAGGTGAATATTAGTTCCCCTTCAGTCGGTCTCTCGACGTTGTGTTGAGAGAGAGACTGGGGTTTGATCTTGAGAACCTATCATCTCCGAGAGGAATTTTAAAACGCCAATGGGCTTTGGCGAATGGCACACGCACGACAGTCCCCGCCCCGTGCATACGGGTATAAATGGGAGGTGGCGTCGGCCATTCACTCATCCTTTGTTCTTTGGAACCTGCATGACGGTACATGTGAAGTGATTCTTCTCTCTGAGAATTCTCCTTCCAGAGGAGCAGAATTCTCCCTCTCGGTATATTTCTAAAAGAGCAAATTTCCTCTCACAGTCTGCGCTGTCTTCAGGCATATCTCGCAGCTATGTTCTTGGGTATGACAGACTCATCACCGAGTCCGACGGACACGACACCTGTATTGCATGTTGGGGCTCCAGCATGCAGTGGCAGGGCTCGTCGATTAAGGTGTAATCCATCAGGTTCATAATGCTATGCGACCCATCGGGTCATAAATCAAAGCGTTAAGATCTGGTTGATGGGAAGACCGACCCGGCTGTACACCGCCACCGGCCTCGCGCCTCGTGCGACGAAGGTCACGGCAGGTGCTCTGGGTCGGACAACGTCCAAGATAGTGGTCCAAGGGAGACATCTGTGGCTCAACCTTGCGTAGTGACGCTCAGAAAGCTCGCCTTCTAGATGTGCCCATCTCGCAAGCGGGGCTGTGTGGTGACACCATGGAGGTTCTACGTGGTGAAGAAGCAGACTGCTCCGCCGTGACCCGGCCACCTGTCGGTCGTCGAGGTCCCGAGCGCAGCCTGCCCCCCAGCAGCCCCATCCCACCATGGTAGCCCCTCTGGTACTGGGGCCAGAGATGCAGAGCCCCGTGGGAGAGGGCTTCTACCCCGTTGGGAACCCGCCTAGGAGATAGAGCGGCCCTGACGGGATGAGCCAGGGGGATTGAGAGTAACAAACCCTTTTTAGGGTTTGTTACTGTCGATACGACAGTGCGCCCACTCTTTCTCAAAAGAGCTTCTGTCTCTCCGGGCTTCCCCGCAGCACTCTCGATACTACTCCCCAGGGTACCGCCCTGTACAAGGTGACTGCTCTGTCAGCCACCGAACCAGCCTCCCATGACACGGTGAAGCAGATCGTTCCTCTGGTTCCGCTGTCACGGTTCTTGTGCACTTGGCACGAATGCACCAGCCCGTCACGCTGGCTAGAGAGGATGATCCATCTCGGTTATGCGATCCAGTTCGCCAGGCGACCGCCCAGGTTTCAGGGCGTTCTCCACACCTCGGTTCGAGGGGAGAATGCTCCCGTGCTTCGAGCCGAGGTTGACGCCCAGCGAAAGGTGCGATTGAACCCGTCCTTCCAGAAAAGCACAATGAACACCTAAATCATATCTGTAAATATATCATCATGTTTCAACAATGTTGTACATTCTTTGTTGTTTACAAGTCTTAACAATAGATTTGATTTCAGGAAGAAAATGTGCAAATTATAAAGGAGATTTAAGCTATTTTTGTTTATGAATAAAACATTTGGCGCATGAAATGATAAAATTAACAACATTTTAAATAGAAAGTGTTTTTGTGCATTTGACTTAGACTTTTCTCAGCGCTCAAATACAACTGGTGTTTGAAATCTCCATCCCATTAGTGGCCTCTCTTTCCTCAGATGGTTTTCTTCTGTAGCTGTAGTTTACCCAGAAACATGCTTTCAAATGCAAACATTTAGATGCAAGTGTTTGCCCACAAAGAACAATGTTTATATTGCATGTGAGTGATAGATCTGCTCTGGGTTAGTGATGTGCACACGTGTTCATGTGTTTTTTATAGAATGACTATGCGATCAAAATAACATTTTTATGGTGTATAGCATGTAATTTGGGACACAACTAACAATGAGATCACCTTAGCAACTGCATAGCAACGCCCTAGTAGCCAACCAGCCACAACATCCTACTGTAGCATCATGAAGATTACTTTGAGTGGTGCTATTCCAATCTGTAGTACACAAAAGATCTACTTGGATTCTTTCTTAATCTTTTTGTTTCTCTGTTTTTCTTGCTGTCTGCCTTTTCAATTTAATTTTCAATTTAAACGTGTTTTGTTGGCAGGACAAATCCTGTACACGTGCATTGTCAGAGCTAGTAGTGCAAATAGTGCTTGCATACAAAGGAAAATGATGTAAACGGCAAGTATTATTTTATTATTAATTGTAATCCAGCATTTTGTCAAAAGGCGATGGCCATTGGGTTGTAAATTAACCTATGCTGGATGGTTTTAACCCATTGTTGGCTGGGAGACATGCCCAAAGACAGCGCAGACTGTGAGAGAAATATCTGCGGCTCGCTGCCGAGACGCCCAGGGGAAGTCCACTACCGAGAGGGAGAAATCCGCTGCTTCGCATCGTAAATCCAGCAGTCTGGAAGCAGAATTCTCGGAGAGAAGAATCGCTTGACATGTACCGCCATGCAGGTTCCAACGAACAAAGGATGAGTGAATGGCCGACGCCACCTCCCTTTTTTACCCGTATGCACGAGGCGGGGACTGGCATGCATGTGCCATTCGCCAAAGCCCATTGGCATTTTAAATTCCTCTCGGAGATGATTTCTCAAGATCAAACCCCAGTCTGTCTCTCAACACAACGTCGAGAGACCGACTGAAGGGGAACAAAGGATTTCAAAACCATTGTGACAGACAGACACATATTGTTCTGTTTTCTCTGTCCCACACTATCTTCTCTCACGTTGGCTGTAGCTGTCGTCATTGCTGTCTAAGTCTGAGGTCTTTAGCGGGTGTTTGTGAAGTGTTAATGGTATGGTCCGATTGTCACAAATTCAGACATAACCTAAGGTCAAAAAAACATATTTTCAAGCATCTTTACAAACACACTCCCACTCTCCTCCACAGAGATGTACAGTGTACGCACACAGCCCATTAGTTTGACTCATGCTGGGTAAAGGGTTGGACTTTATTTTTGACACATCTCATGTTTGGTCATATCCTGTGCTCGCGGGCCTGTTTGTTCGGAACTGCCAAACATCACAAAATGCTCTGAAGTCAGGCCACTCTTGTGTGGGTGTTGTTTTTGTGACCTCTGCTTGTGGTGCTGTCCTCCTCCACAGAGCAATGACCGAGACTGACCACATCCCTGTGGAGCACACTGCGGCTGCCTGCATTTACAGAAGCCACCATGAACAAAACATTTCTCTCTCTCTTGCTCGCCCTACATGTATAGATGGTTTCAGCGGCAGCAACATAAACAAATGTTATGTGGCCCAAAGTTAACTTCCGGTAGACCTCCGCAAAGAATATATAACTGTTGAGTATCATCATATCATCAACTTTTTATTTCCAGACTCATGGTCCAATAAATGCATATACAGATACTAAAAGCAACACATACATGACAACTACAAGACAATTAAAAAAGGCAATGATACCAGTGTTTCCACTGAGTAGTTTTATATACAAAAAATTTTATGTAAATAAATGTTAATATAATTTAAATATTGAATAAATTGTTTTATTACTAGCCACTAGCCAAACCGATATCCAAACACAGACCAGAAGTTACCTTTGGGCCAAGCGCATGCACCATGTCCGCACCGTCTATAACTAATATTTTGATGTCTGATTGTGAATTATTTTAACCAAAATAACTGTGGCATATAAACAATATCAAAAAATCTAGAAGCACCGGTCAATAAGTAGAATATGTTTGCAAAATATGCTTCTGTTTATCTTTCTAAAGCTTGTAGTATTGAGTCGAAAATCAGTTTTTATTTGGTATTATTATTTGATTGTTTTTGAGATGCTTAGTAGCAAATAAAAGTAGTATTTTTATTATTTTTTAATTAAAATTTAAATATTGGTCTTTTCTAAATGCCATATCAAAGGCAACATGTGCTCATTTTGCACATCTGTCACATGACCTATTCTATCTATGTGTGTGTTATTCTAAAAATAGAAACCTTTATTTCAAAATAAGGTACACTGTGGAATTGATTTAACGTCAAAAGTCTGGCTAACACTAGACTTGGGATTCTCCAAAGCACAGAATAGCTCCTTTGGACATTATTAATTAAACAACTTCGGTCTTTGAATAATTAAATTAAACAGATCATTAAAAAGAACTGAATTAGTTTTATCTTCATGACACATTTTCTTTATAGTCCTAACTCATTCAGTCTCTCTCTATCTTTCTCTCTCTTTGGCCTTTATGATGTCGTTCCCGAATGCTCTTTATCTGAGCGAGGAGGCGGTCTTTCTTTAAAGGTGAATTGCCAAGCAACAGAAGGTCAACCTCCTGTTTAAATGGTCACCGTGGATGCGGTGTGAGAGCAGAATAAACAGATCCGTGTGAATTATGCTCATTACGGCTCGTAAGGACAGTCACTGATGGAAAACCCCATGACATTGGGGCTTCTGTTACTGTGCTTAATGCTTTATTCATCCAATCCAGACTCACTCACAGGGTTTCAGCAGAACTGTGTTCCTTTAAAGCCTCCGAGTGCTTCAGTCATAATGTTACTTGAGCTGTGTCGTTGTTTGAGTTGTGTTGTGGTGGGACTACTTTTCTATTGCGGATGAATGTCTGGTTATGTGGTAGTGCTATAATGGCTGTGGAGCTTGCAATAGATGTACATAGACATCACATTGGCTGTTAAATACTGGACAGAGATTGAAAGTAGGCAAGGAAGCTGCATTTTCTGGATTCTGGATAAAACGCACAATAACATTCATATTTCTCAACAGATTTCAATTATTTATAATCTACATAGAGTACAAAAAAAAGTTCCATTCTGTCTCCACATATTACTTTCAGAAAAATCAAAATGATCAGTGAAAAAGTAAAATAGGCTATAGAAAATGTCAGAAAACAAATTATTGTAATAAAGAAATTGTGAAAGTGCAAGCTTGTCAAGGATGGAAGCAGGTTTAAATTTGAGACATTTTCAATAAGTTGCACATTTTTAGTTTACAGGATGGTGCCATTGTGATTGCATTATCCAAATACATTTTCTTCAAATCAACAGTATGACACAGGTGCTGTTGACAGTATTAGAGAAGCATTTTGTCTGCCTAGCTAGCTGTAGCTGTAGTGAACTTGCTGTGTATGCTTGAACTGGACTAGCTATTTGTGAACAAAGGACTATTGAACTTCCTGCACTGCTTTTAAGGTAACTGTTGTTTAAGTAGCTGTTCTTAGCACCTAGCCATCTAACTTGAGTTACTTTTCACCTATCACTTTTAGTCACTTTGAAGCCTTGAGCTGTTAATTGAGTAAGTGGGCTCAGCTGTGAAGCAATCAGTGACCCATTAAGCAATCAGGGAGCCTGCATTATATTAGCACTGATTTCTGACGTGGCAGAGGAAGCGGCAGCCCTCGTGTGCAGCCCTCCTCGTGTGAAGACCAACGAGGTAAAGACCTGCGACTATACCTGCGCGACTCCACTCGAGCAGCGACACCGGCAGGGCACGCCACGTTAAGCTTTGATTTAATTTTTTGTTCCCTTACGTTCCTACTGTCTATTGTTTTGGTTTTTTAGCTACTAACATGTGTTTCCAGTACATTCAGACAGTCCACCGTAGACGCACTTACAAACGTACACAGTGGAGACCTCAGCACCTTCTTCGGTCACTCTGCACTAGCCCTCCACAGTCTGCTTGTCTGGCTGTAGGGCTCTGGAACTGCCAGTCCTCTGTCAACAAGGCAGACTTCATCCCGGCCTTCGCCAGTTAGTCTAATCTCAATGTTCTGGCACTGACGGAAACATGGATCTGTAAAGAGAACGCTGCTACTCCATCGGCCTACTCCAACTTCACCCACACTCCTCGTCCTTCTGGGCGAGGAGGAGGAACAGGCTTGCTCGTTTCCAACACCTGGAAATTCACTCCTCTGTTGTTTCCTTGCAGCAACTCCTCATTCGAATACCATGCAATCACCATCACTTATCTATCAAAAATACATTGTGTTGTCATCTACCGGTCTCAAGGTCATCTGGGAAACTTCTTAGAAGAGCTTGACACGCTGCTGTCCTCTATCCCTGAATACGGCACTCCACTGGTAATGCTAGGCGACTTCAACATCCACCTAGACAAACCACAAGCAGCCGACTTCTTAGCTCTCCTCTCCTCATTTGACCTTCACAGGGCCAACACCCCTCCCACCCACAGAGGAGGACAACAGCTAGATCTTGTTCTGACCCGTAACTGCACCGCTAATAATATTCTAGTTACACCCCTGCATGTCTCTGCCCATTTCTTTATAAAGTTCACTGTAACACTCCCTGTAATCTCAACCCCCCAACCCTGTTTCTTTCCATCGTAATCTTTGTTCCCTCTCTCCCACTTGCTTTTCGTCCATGGTGTCTTCCTCCCTACCCACCACAACCCTACTCATCTCTCAACGCTGAGGAAGCTACTGATAAGCTCTGTACAACCTTAACATCCTGTGTTGACAGTGTCTGCCCTCTTACCTCTAGGCCTGCACGTGCGACACCCTCTTGCCCCTGGCTTTCTGAGACTCTTCGCGACCATCGGATCAAGCTAAGGGCTGCCGAGAGGAAGTGGTGCAAGTCTAGAGACCCTGCTAATCTCTCCAAGTATCAACATCTTCTTAACTCCTTCGCCACTGATATATCTACAGCCAAAACCAAGTACTTTCCAAACAAAATCCAAACTGCATCTAACCCGCGTTAACTTTTCTCAACCTTCTCCTCTCTTCTCTGTCCCCCTCTACCTCCCTCCAATACCTCACTGACTGCTAATGATTTTGCCAACTTCTTCACTGATAAAGTGGAGACCATCAGCAGGCAATTCTCTACTCAATGCATCCCTGATCTATCCTCAACTCCCTTCTTTCTCTCCCCTCTCTCAAATTCTCCTTTCCACCTGGCCTACTACATGTCCCCTCTACCCGATCCCTTCCCACCTCCTACAGGCTATCTCTCCGTCTCTACTGCCTCAACTCGCACCCATCATAAACACCTCCATCACCATTTAAACAAGCCCTGGTAACACCTTTACTCAAGAAACCAACACTTGACCCCTCAGTGATCAGCAACTACAGACCAATCTCACTCCTGCCTTTCCTTTCCAAGGCCCTCGAAAGGGTAGTATTTAACCAAATCTCTGCCTATCTCTCACAGCACGACCTTCTGGACAGTCAGCAATCTGGCTTCAAGAAAGGACATTCTATGGAGACCGCTCTCCTGTCTGTCTTTGAAAACCTACGGCAGGCAAGGGCTAAATCCTTGTCATCTGTCCTTATTCTGCTTGATCTCTCTGCTGCATTTGACACTGTGAACCACCAGATCCTGCTGTTCACTCTCTCCAAACTGGGCATCTCTGGAACTGCACTTAACTGGTTTGACTCTTATCTCACAGGCAGATCCTTTAAGGCAGTGGTCACCAACCCTGCTCCTGGAGATCGACCGTCCTGAAGATTTCAGCTCCAACCCCAATCAAACACACCTGAACTATCTAATCAAGGTGTTCAGGTTTGCTTGATAATTACAGACAGGTGTGCTGAAGCAGGGTTGGAGCTGCAGTCTGCAGGACGGTCGATCTCCAGGAACAGGGTTGGTGACCACTGCTTTAAGGTATCCTGGATAGACAAGACATCCAGATCTCACCAGCTGACAACTGGAGTTCCTCAGGGATCAGTTCTTGCTCTTCCCCTCCCGTCATCTTTAGTCTGAAAATGAGCGACGCCTGGTTGTTCCATCACAGCGAGGCACCAAATCGCTTGCAAAAACCTTTACTTACGCGGTTCTTCCTTGGTGGAATGAACTACCATTCGCCATTCGAACTGCAGCATCCTTCACAACTTTCAAAAAACAGCTCAAACATACCTATTCCGCATTTATTTGACTAACCAATAACTCTGTCTGTCTATCAAAAAAAAAAAAACGCTTGTTCATTCTCTCCTTTGCCTGCTCCAGCTTTAATTCTCCTAGTAGCATGGCCTTGTAAACTAACGGTACTGTTTAGCGTGTTGACAAAATGTTTATATGCTCTCCTACTTGTAAGTCGCTTAGGATGAAAGCCTCTGCCAAATGAATAAATGTTAATGTAATGTATTAAATGGCTTGGAATAGTCCTTTAGTGTTTTACACCATATATTATGCAATATCTTCAGTTCTGAATTTTAAAAATGGTTTAACCCTATTTGTTGGCTATTTTTGATTCTACTAGTTTGTATTCTCTCCTCTCATGACCGCTCTCCACCATGTCATGAGATAATTGGGGCCCTTCAGGGATGGTTTTATTGACCGCCTGAATGCCTGACCAGGCTCAGTACATCTGAACTTTAAACTTGATGGTTAGATGGAGGTAATTGATGAAGAAAAAGCAATAGAAAGCTGCTTTAAAATTTACTTCTGTGCCAAGGTATAAATGCACACTTAAGAGCATCACTTAAGTAACTCAAATTGGAGCTTAATGTGCATTCAAGGCAAAAGAATACCTGTGTGAAGAGAATAGCTTAGTTTAAATTTTGGTTGTGTAAGTGAAAAGTGATGAATTGTGTCAGATAAATGCCCACATGTTAGGGTTTTAAAAATGATACACATCTTTGTTTTTGTTGGCTGTGTGCATGTGTGTGTCTCTATAAGGCAAATATATGATTAAACAGACATAATTATAATTCAGGAGACCAATCAGAATACAGTATGCAATATACAAAAAAATTAAAAGAGACCCTCCTCACACTGAAATTATCTGTTATTCATAGTTTGAAGACAAACTACAGCCGTTTAGTTAAGTTTGCATAATATGACTAGGTGAATAGGATCTTAAAGGAACAGTTCATCTAAAAATGAAAATTCTGTCTTCATTTACTCACCGTCTAGTTGTTCCAAATCTGTATACATTTCTTCGTTCTGATGAACACAGAGAAAGATATTTGGTAGAATGCTTGTAACCAAACACCATTTGCCACCGTTGACAACCATAGTAGGAAAAATTGCTTAATAAATGTATTTGTTCTGTGAACACGAAGATAGTTCGAAGAATGTAAGAAAGCAAACAGTTCTGGGGCACTTTTGACCACCATTGTATTTTTCCTACTGTGGTAGGCCAAGAACTATTTGGTTACAAGCATTCTTCCAAATATCTTTCTCTGTGTTCATCAGAACAAAGACATTTATACAGATTTGGACCAACTCAAGGGTGAGTAAATGAAAACAGAAGTTTCGTTTTTGAGTGAACTGTCCCTTTAAGAAATAAATAGGAACATCTTTAGGTTAGTAAATGCCTTTGGGGCTCACCCAATTGTTATTTTTTTATGATTGTGTTACCGGCATGGTACATTTGCATAAATGATGTTCTGTCTGTGTGCAGGTCATGAGTACTGTTCACCTTCCCCATTGGTAACTCAACTTCCCACCCAGTCTGAGTCATATAAGTACCAATATCCTCTCTCTCCCTGAGTCTCTCTGTCTGTCTCCTACAGCACCACAATGCTGAATCAACTTTACTAAGAATGCAAGTCATGCCAACACTGCTTTAGAGTCTAAATCCTATTTATAAAAGCATAGACCTACGTACTGAATCTAAATTTCTTCATTCTGACCTTTAGAGTGGTTAGAATCAATGTGACCACATTTAAGATATTAATCCAAAGAAGTCATGTCAAATCAGCACCGTTCCAATGTGGTTTTGTTTAGTAATGTCTGTAGCACATGCAGTTTTGGTTACATGTTAATGAATAGGTTTTTAAGACATTCTTTCTCGCTGACTTTCTTAAGTAAAGCCAGCTTGTGTCACCCCTGGACTTACAGGTCACCAAACAAAAGGTGGAGTAAACCAAAGATGGAAATGTAAAACAAAAAAACCCCAGCAGACTCCAAAACGCTGGCATGGTTACTACAAACTGCAGCTTCTGAAGGGTGCTAACAGGTGTTTTGGTTTTTGTCTTGTTATTATGAATCTTTTAAAGTTGTGTTTGAGAGCTTTTCCAAAGCAAACCGAGCAGACGGTGTAGCACTGCACATTCTCCAGAGGTTTGAGGTTCCGCTTCTTTCTGCTTGGTCTGAGTCTATTTTGGTCATATTGTAAATGGTGCAGCTATTTTTAGTACCCAGTTTATGAGCTTTGTAAGATAAACAAGTGTTTATTTTAGGAGTTGGAAGACGTGCTGCAGGATTAAGAGCATTAAACAGCAAGCCAGAGAGCTAAAAGATGTTTGCTTAAATATTCAATGATGAACGGTCTCATATGTTCCTGCAGTATCTTTAACTCAGAGATACATTCACATTGAAATGTATGAATATATAGCCGCAGAAAAAATTAAGAGACCAAATTTTTAAAATTATTTTGAGTTTTTTTACTTAAAGGTATGTGTAAATGATCGTTTTTGTTTCATTCTGTGAACTAACAATATTTCTCCCAAATTTCAAATAAAAAGATGGTTTCTATTTGCATTTATTTGCAGGAAATGAAAACTGGAGAAACATGTCAAAATAACAGAAAAGATGCTCTGTATTTTCAGACCTCAAATACTGCAAAGAAAACAAGTTCATACCACTGATCTATATAAATGACTGGATTGCACCTAGAACGCCAAACCAACGGCAAGAGGTGAAGCCACCGGAATCCATCGCACCGCCATCTTGGCATGCCCAACTGACAGAGAGCGCCATTGACTTACAGTCAAAATGACGATCTAAAATAACCTGTTTTTCAGCTTATTAGGCACGCGATAAGTTTTTAGTTCACATGTGTGTTTAAATTAATTGTTACTTTTGATGTTTTTCCCAATGTTTATTTTGGGCAGAATTGCGACGAATAGAAATCAATGTATAGAAGGTGATCGTGTATTGCACACTGTTGTTATGGCACGTGTGTAAATGTTTAGAAATAAAGCTTCATGACTTGAAGAACATATACAGCCTGTATTTAGATTTCAGAATAAGCACATTCGTCATATGGCGTCTCGTTAGTCTGCTGACCTGATATGTACGCTACTGTAATAAATATACTGTATCTATATCACTCTATATCTAATAAGACGGGAAAATTCCCGACCTTAAATAATTAACCATTTACATGCTTAAAGTCCCAGTGAAATTAAAAATTACAATGCCTATTTTTTCATCCAATATTGCAGCGTTTATCGTAAATAGTTTAGCAATGTGAGTCATTCTATTTTTAAAATTCATGTGCCCTGATAATCTTTAGTTAAAATCTGAAAATGCACTGTTAGACGGCTTGGGCGGAGCATGCGTTAATTCCTCCCCTTCAACTGTCATTCTGCTGCCAGTTCCATTTCAAAACGCAACGGCTATTTTTATTCATCCAGTCAAATTACAGAGAAAGACGAAAGCCACGGCCACTACTTTTCTCATTAGAAATTCCAAATGTGTCAAAATACCAGTGTTAATTTTGACAGCAAATTTTCATTTAGTTTTAGTCACATTTTAGTCAACCCCATCATTTTAGTTTTAGTCTAGTTTTAGTCGACGAAATATGAAAAACATTTTAGTCAAATAAATATACATTATATTTAGTCTACTAAAATCTAAATGGTTTAAATCATTTACTTGGTGTAATTAAAAGTTCCATACAAAGATTCAACTGTTTTGATATAATTTACTTCACCTTAGAATGAAATTAAACCAGGTCATTGCCTTTATTTTTCAGAAAAGTTCAGTAACTAGATATGCATTGTTGGAACACAGAATATTAAACAATGAACGACATTTCATTCAATTTCCAGTTCATTCAATCCCATTTGACTCAATTGACTCGTTAAGTAGGGCGTATTCATTCAGTTCATTCAACCAATGAAACGCTCTGAGAGGGCTCACACTCAAAGGCTATTGGCTCATGGCATGCCTCTTTGAAGAAAGAGCGCACTGTCTTTGCTTGAGACAGCAATGAATGAGAAATAGCTTTCAAAAAGACATATTATATAAATTGTATTACATTTCTTTAATCATGCAAACATGTTACATATTTGGTTCGAATGTACAGTTTGACTCACTTCATCACTTCTATAATCAGTAGAGGACAGCGCTGGTTTCTTTTGGCTTACTTTATGTTGCATATCACGTTATGCAGCAGCTCGTGTTAGCGGATAAGTTAACATAGGCATATAAAAACCTTTGAGCTTGCCTTTGTAATGTGTTTCGGGGTGACTCGCCTGCAGTCGCGCTTTAATTTTGCGGCGTTTTACCGGCGATCGTGAAGGAAAATAAGACGCTTTGTAAACCGCGTGGAGACACAGAATATATGTCTGTGCTTCCCCTTCTCCCAGAGACTTCTCTCTACCATTTATATGAGACAAACTGATGTCTGCCAGGTGGACAAGAATATTTTCGTCTCGTTTTTATTAGTTAACAAAAATTTCAGTATATTTGTATTACAGTTTTCGTTATCATACATTCATTTTTATTTAGTTAACGAATACTTTTCGTCGTAGTTTTCGTCAACGAAATGAACACACTGCAAAATACGGAAGTAAAAACGATCGTAACTTCCGGTTCAAGGGGACTTTAAGACATTTGCGATGTAAGAATGTACTGTACTGTGAGACTTTAGATATAAAAACGGGGAGTTGTAAGTTACTGTTTTATCATTAACATGTGATAACTCACTATTAATTTAATAGAATGTTTGGGCATACCAACATGGCGGCGCGGTAGCTTCAGTGTAATGACGTCATGAACAATCCAGTCATTTATATAGATCATATTAATTTTTAAGCAGTACAACAGTAATATTTCTACATGCATTTAAAAAGATTATAGATGTTATAACCTGGATTTTTATGACAGTTGTCTTGTCATGCTGTCAGTTTTTCACATTGCTGTTGGATGACTTTATATCACTCCTAAAGTTTGATTTTGTTGAAATTCAGCAGACACTGGACTGGAATGGCCACAATCTATTTCTTTGGTTGTCGGTTTCACTATTAGGGTACTTTAATTTTTTTCTAGTGTCTACTAGAGATGATAAGTCCATGTCTGGTGAGCTTAAAATGGAAAGGTACAGTTCACCTGAAATGGGAAGCAAGGAAATAATGTTTTGACAATTACAGTACACTTGTAATGTAAGGGGTTTCTTCTGTTGCGTTTTTGTGTTTATCCCAAACGTCAACAAACCTGCACCCAACGTCTGGAAAATCTCTCTCTAAACTGAATTCAATTATGACAGCATGAATCTAAACCTCGTACTGAAAGGCTATGTTGACGTTTTGTGTGGGTTTTCTGCTAATTGGTGACTAATTGGCAAGTTTTACCCGACACCTTCTCCGACACTCAGCAGTGACAAACACACCATTCACAAACATAAACTTGAGCATTAGATGCAAACAGCACTGTGAGAATATTCCTGAAATTTCCGAGTTGGTGACTTAGCCTATAATCGCTTTGGATGACGGCAATTATACTCTCAGACACCATTGCTGTTATTCAGAGTAATGATTGTGGAGTTGATAACTTTATTACCATGTAAGAGAGTTTTGACAGAGGCCGAGCTTGTTCTCCATCCTGTGGCCGCTAATGAGATCAGGCCCGTTTTTGGCCTCCATGTTGTTTTCCATCCCACACATTGAGCTGACTTTTCATCTCCTGGCAAACGTCTGCAGATACCATTTTTAAAATAAATGTGTTTGCTTATGTGGGCGAATTGTTTTGTAGGATTGATTCGGTGCTTTCAAGACAACAGAGATTAAATACAAAGAGACTAAAATCCAGTTAAACCGTACATGAGCATGTTGTCTGAATTTATGAGTACACGGAAAGTCTCGCATTCCAGAGACCTCAGAGACTCACAATAGTTCTCTCTTGTCTTAAAACCTAACAGCTCTCATGGTGTCATCCACACCTCTCCAAACACGCATGACTTTCCTCCTCCAGAACAATCACTTTTATTCTCAGCGTGGATAGTCTGTTCATTGTCTATTGTTTAGAGGAACAACAAAAGCATTAGGACACAGAATCTCTGGGATTTCGGACATAGTGATGTCATAAAAATCCATCATGCACTTTTACTTTCTATGTACTTGGCCATGAAGTGAATGATTGTGATTTTTCTTTTTATGGGTGTACTGTAACTTTAACTGCATAAATATTCATGTTAAAAAAGTAGATTTTACATCATAGCTTAGCTGTGTGCGGATCATCACCTCCTGTTTTTTCTGTTTGTGTAAATCCATCATGTGTACTTGGCCTTCAAAACAGCCACGGCGCTACAGCAACATAATCTCTGTTAATCCAGTGTTAAGACACATTGGACACACGCACGGATAATTCACTTCGATCCGACCCAAAGCTGAGAAAGCGAGAGAAGAGAGAAACACATGACTACAAGGTCATAAAAGCGAGTAAAGACAGATACTAATGATAAAGGGAGAGATTAATGTAAAGGTCATGGAAGACAGGGCCGAGGTGATGGTGGCGTTTAAGAAAGAGATATTACAGAACTACAAAACATTTCATCCGGCCACGATAGAGCAAGGAAGTGCTGAAGTCAGCAGCACTGAGGAATTCTGGGTAATGGAAGGTTTTTAATGTGATTTAAAGGTAGGGTCTTGTCACACACACACGCAAAGATGGATGATGGGGTTGCGTTACACCCCCGTTTGTCATATTTATACGTGATTGGTTGTAATGTGGGTTGTCTATTACATTTCCACATAAGAAACTGTCAACAGAGCAGCCACGAGTCACCATGCAGGAGTTCTGTATGTCATTTTGCAGTTTTTTGTATAGAAACAAAACTTAACTCTATTTGATTATTTTCTCTCTCTTTCCAGCTCTCACAGAAGCCGATTTATCCAAAAACACAGTGAATGTCCCAGCCCACGAGTCTCCAATGGTCCGGGAGAAACCCACATCTGATGCTTCTCTTTCAATTGCCAGCGTCATTGTTATCACCGTCGGTCTATGGTTACAGTGCTGCTTTATCTGAGAGACCCCCAAAGACACACAACCACAAAGGTCTCATGCACAACTAGGTGAATCTCACAAAGAAATGTATGCGTGATATTTTCACCTCAAAATCAAAATATAGAAGCTATTCTATGCATGTAAGAAAAAAAAAATATATATGCAAATTCATCATTAGTGTTCGGAAAAAAAAGTTTCTCAAAACTATTACTCACTCACTGAGTTTCAGGTTATCACATCTGTGACATATTTGATCATATTTGAATGAACCAAAAACCATCACTGTGTTATATTTAGTATTTGAAAGCAATACCACAATTTTTAAGGTTGGTATGTTTCCTGATTGGTTCATGTGACGATATCTGTAACAGTGAGTGTTTTTGTATACTGTAAATAGCATTTCAATTTAAAATACTTTTTCCATAGTTATTTTAGGGTTTACTTGATACAAACACCTAAATAATAATCATTCATATTTTTGTTACAGTAAGCTTCTGAGAATCAGCTACATTCTCATTATGCAAAATAATGTTTTTTAGGGGGTTAGAATATGACCCACACATTTCTTGAGTGCTTTTGTGAGATTCACCAACACGTGCCCGGAAAATTCCCATTTTTTTATTACAGTATGTTAACCAGGCTTCTGTAGCAGCACTGTTTTTGCGGCGGACTCGTGCTAAGAGACTAAACGTCTTGTTTCGGTTCATATTATCAGTACAAAACTGTTACTATATCTCTCCATCTTTTTGGCACTGTGGAATGCATGAGGAAATTTGCAGAAACATCGCTCATGACCAGACGACAGCGCAGAAAATACATCCATACTGGCTGTGGATATCAGCGAGGAACGTTACCATCACTCACAGATATAATGTTATTGAATGAAACGGAACTATGAATGATATGCACATTGTAGTATGTAAATACTGTAGTTTGGACTGGCGCTGAATTTATAAGGCAACGAATGTTTAACGAAAATATTACACAAGCATTTTTTGACAGCTCTCGCTAAGATCCATCTCATCGGTACACACACATTTGCAAGTGACGTGACATAAATCCAACAAAGGTTTGGCAATGCCCTGGGCTTTGTTGTTATCTGTTTGCACGACTTTGAATGATTTAAAGTGTTTCAGTTATTCCTTTAATACAAGGATGTCCAGTTTTGCTCCTGAAGGGTCACAGTCCTGTTGAGTTTAGCGTCAGGTGTGTTTCATTACTGTTGGAGTAAAACACTGAGCAGGATTGGATTTGACCTTGACACTTCAAACCTGTTTGTTTAAAGTGTTCCCAAACACACTTTTAACAACGAAATGATAAAAGCTGCAATCTGTAACATTTTTGGTTACACAAATCAGTTATTGAGCAAGTAGAGTAAAAAAAATCTGTATTCTAAATTGTCTCCTTATCCCGATTATTTGTAATATTTGGTATCAATGGGTAATGTCCGATCGAAAAAGAAAAGTACATAAAGTAACCTGCGATCTTATATTTCAAACAGAGATTGCCATAAAAAGGAAATCTACGTTACGGATTGCATGAATGTTGTGTTTACCCTGTCAAGTTTTTTGCAAATTTGATCAAAGAATATTATAAAATTGCACTAAACTGACTTAATTCAAGTTTAAATGAAATTCTCGCAGACGTGTGGTACAGGTTTTTCTTTGAATGTTCTGTAGTGTTTAATGGAAAAAAGTAAAAAATGCAAAAGAGGGATTTTAAAGCCCTACAGATACAGTATATGCAGAATGCTTTTCTTTTATAAATACTGAACTTAAAGCAAAGCAATGCAAGAGGTTTATAGACACCAAATATTTTCTATAATAGCTTCTTTAGCCATCTGTTCTTACATTTCTATTGCCTGTAATGTGTCAACATTAAAGAGTCATTATTAAAAAACATTGATTTAGTTCTTATGAGGAAGCAAGGAAGGTAGAATGAGTCTGTAAACTTTTTTTAACGTTAAGCTGTTTTTTTTATGTATTTGTTGTTCTTGATTGCACATGATTTACTTTCATTTCTCATAGCTATCTGAAATTGATTCTCTGATGTTTTATATGAACGTGGACAAACCTTCATGCATTTGTAAACATTAACAAACCAACCATAGCAGATACAACCAGGGTGTGGATTACAGTTTGAACCCCCCAAGAAAGTCCAAACAAAGAGGAGGGGTTAAAATTGACTACATTTTAAGCAATAAGCTATGAGAGGCCAACTTGATGCAAAGTATAATAGTTTGGCAAGAGTCAATTTTGCCTACTTTCGTTGTTGCAAAACAGATACTTTTGTGTGAGGGGGTAACCACGTACGGAAAGTACGTCAATCAAGCATTTGTATTGTCATTTTTTTGTATGTTAAATTGTGTATGATAAACAAAGGACATCTTTTGCAAACTGTGCATATGACACCCAAAGTCTATTGGGCTGCACAAGACTAACTTAAATCCACCTACAGAAATATCTTCAAAACAGATGACCTTCCCCTTAAAACTGTGTAATTCGCACACTGGATATATGCACATTTAAATTCACTTTTTTTATGTCAGTGCAGTACAACTGTTGTTTCTTTTAATGGCTGAGAGTTGAATTGGGATTACAGTTTGTTTGCTGTGTTTTGTTTGATCTTTGTTTGGTTGGTACCATTGAATGAATACAGCTCAGTTCATACTAAAGACCTGTCAGATATACACAGCGCATATAAAAAATTTGGTTAATAAAGTAATTCTTTGCTTGTTTCACAAACCTGGCGACAGTAAAGACATTTTTATTGAGTATGTGGTTGTTTCAATGTTTGTCAATCTCTCCATCAAATCTCCATATTGGTCAAACTTGTTAAAAGTGTAGTATAAGTGATAGTTCACCCTAAAATAACAATTCTGTAATACTTTACTCACCCTCGTGCCATTTCGAACCTGTTTGACTTTCTTTCCTCTGCAGGACACAAAAGAAGATATTTTGAAGAATGTTGTTAACTGGCACCCATTCACTTGCATTGGTTTTGTGTCCATACCATAAAAGTGAATGGGTGCCGGCGCTGTTCGGTTACCAAGTTTCTTCAAAATATCTTCTTTTGTGTTCTACAGAAGAAAAGAAGTCATACAGGTTTTAAATGACAAGAGGGTGAGTAAATAACATTAAAGAGGTGTGTGAGCTCGCAAGCATGATGTCAGACACTGTAATATTCTCTGGCCCCCTCACTGCTTATCGTGGTGATGAGATTTATAGCAGATTATCATCACTAAATGGCTGGTTGTCTGAGTGGTGCCTGCAGAATGATATAGTTTTTATAAATAACTGGAACAGTTTTGAGGGCAGACCTGACCTGTTGAAACGAGATGGTCTCCATCCCTCCTGGGCTGGGACTTCCATCCTGTCTAGAAATATGGCAAAAAGTCTTAATGCTAATGCTAAAACTTGACTCGCTGGGGCCCAGGTCAGGGAGCAGACAGTATGGCTTAACCAACTGTCTGCTTGCCGTCTCACGTCGCAGAATACACAAAATGTACAACATGTAGTAATCCGTTCTCCCAAACATCACAAAATAGAGACTGTGTCTGTCCCCCGGATTAGCAAACATAAAATAATGCGTAAACCTCTTGAAAGTAATTTAATAAACGTTAAACAAACTAAACATGAACAAAATACAGATAATCAACTGTTACGACTCGGATTGCTAAATATTAGATCTCTCTCTAATAAAGCACTTTTTGTTAACGATATGATAACAGATCATAAAATAGACATGCTCTGTTTGACAGAAACATGGCTAAAACCAGATGATTATATTGCTTTAAATGAATCTGTCCCCCAAGATTATTATTATAAACACGAGCCTCGTCTAAAAGGCAGAGGGGGAGGTGTCGCAGCACTTTACAATAACTCTCTTAGCATTTCCCAGAAGTCGAACTCTAAATATAATTCTTTTGAAGTCATGGTTCTTCATGTTTCAACACCTAATACTAAAGATAAAACACTTTTTAAATTGATTCTAGCTATTGTATATAGGCCTCCAGGGCACCACACAGATTTTATTAAAGAATTTGGTGGGTTCTTATCAGAACTAGTACTGGCCGCAGATAGACTCCTTGTCGTTGGTGACTTTAACATCCACGTAGATAACGTTACAGATGCCTTAGGAATGGCTTTCAAAGACACTCTTAACTCCATGGGCATTAGTCAACATGTGTCAGGACCCACTCACCTTCGTAATCATACTTTAGATTTAATACTGTCTTACGGTATAAATGTGGACGACGTTAAAATCCTTCAGCAGAGTGAAGACATTTCGGATCATTATCTGGTATTATGTTTGCTTCACTGGCCTACGGCTGCAAATAAAACTCATTGTTACAAATATGGTAGAACAATAACTTCAACTACCAAAGATGCGTTTCTCGATAATCTGCCCGAATTGTCTCAAATCATGAGAAATAACGTTGAAGATCTTGACATTACCACTGAAAATTTTAATTCCACCTTCTCGGTAACGCTAGACAAAGTTGCTCCACTACGTTTAAAGAAGATTAAAAATGGCAGCCCCACACCGTGGTATAATGAACACACTCAGGCTCTAAAGAAAGCGGCCCGAAAAATGGAGCGCAACTTTAAGAAAACTAAATTAGAGGTATTTCGTACAGCATGGAAGGATAGTATTCGAAAATACAGGAAAGCCCTAAAAACTTCTAGATCCGCCTACTTTTCATCACTAATAGAAGAAAACCAGCACAACCCTAGGTTTTTATTTAACACGGTGGCTAAATTAACAAAAAATAAATCGTCAGTGACTTCTGATCCTGTATATCAGCATAGCAGTGATGAATTTATGAACTACTTCACATATAAAATCCAAGATATTAGAGAAAAAATTATAACAATGCAATCAGAAGTGAAACCCGCTGAACAAACTAACTACAGCGCCCTTAAGGAGAAAATGCAATTATTTTATACCGTAGATCAAGATGAGCTGTCTAAAATTATTAGATCATCTAAATCAACAACATGCATACTAGACCCTATACCTACAAATCTACTGAAAGAGATGCTCCCAGAAATTATAGATCCTCTTCTTGGTATTATTAACTCATCTCTGACATTAGGACATGTGCCTAAAGCATATAAGGTGGCTGTTATAAGGCCCCTTGTCAAAAAACCCCAACTCGACCCTAGAGAACTAAGGAACTACAGGCCTATATCGAATCTACCTTTCATATCTAAAGTTCTGGAAAAAGTAGTTTCAACTCAATTATGCTCCTTCCTCCAAAGGAATGACATCAATGAAGAATTCCAGTCTGGATTTAGAGCATGTCACAGTACAGAGACTGCTTTGATCAGAGTTACAAATGATCTGCTATTGGCGTCTGACCGAGGTTGTATCTCGTTATTGGTGCTGCTAGACCTTAGTGCTGCATTCGATACCATTGACCACAGCACACTCCTACATAGACTCGAAAATTATGTCGGCATTAAAGGAATAGCTTTGAAATGGTTTAAATCTTATTTATCCGACCGTTTTCAATTTGTAGCAATAAACAATGAGGTGTCACGCAAATCGCAAGTCCAGTACGGTGTACCACAGGGCTCAGTCTTAGGGCCTCTGCTCTTCGCATTATACATGCTACCTCTAGGAGATATAATAAAGCGACACGGAGTTAGCTTTCACTGTTATGCTGATGATACTCAACTTTATATTTCCTCGAAGCCTCATGAAACACAGCAGTTCCATCGAATAATGGAATGCATAGTCGATATAAAAAACTGGATGAGTAACAACTTTTTATTACTGAACTCGGACAAAACGGAAGTGTTACTTATTGGACCGAAAACTGCTATAAGTAACAACCAAGAATACTGTTTAACTATTGACGGATGTTCCATAAAACCCTCGTCGTCAGCAAAGAATCTTGGCGTTCTATTCGATAGTAATCTGTCATTTGAGAGCCACGTCGCCAACACCTGTAAAATTGCGTTTTTCCATTTTAAGAATATATCTAAACTACGTCATATGCTGTCAATCTCAGATGCAGAGAAGTTAATTCATGCATTCATGACATCAAGACTAGATTACTGTAATGCACTGTTAGGTGGTTGCCCTGCAGGCTTATTACAAAAACTCCAATTGGTCCAAAACGCGGCAGCTCGAGTTCTTACACGTACAAAAAAGTATGAACATATTAGCCCGGTTCTGTCAACCTTGCACTGGTTACCTATAAAGCATCGCGTTAACTTTAAAATCTTGCTTATTACCTATAAAGCCTTACATGGTTTAGCTCCTCAGTACTTGAATGAACTCCTTTTGTATTACAGTCCTTCACGTGCATTACGCTCTCAGGCGTCCTGTCAGTTGGTAATACCTAGAATTTCAAAATCAAGTGCAGGTGGTAGATCCTTTTCCTATCTAGCGCCTAAACTTTGGAATAGTCTTCCCTGCACTGTCCGGGAGGCAGACACACTCTGTCAGTTTAAATCTAGACTAAAGACGCATCTTTTTAATCTTGCATACACTACTCTTCCATAATATAAATCTTCAGAGGGTTTAGGCTGCATTAGTTAGATCAACCGGAACCAAAAACACAACTGATGTACTTGTTGCATCAAAGAGTACAGAACAGTACTCTACTCTCAGCCAGTCTTGTCTCATTGTTCCAAGGTTACCACAGCGAGCAGGATGCAGTTCATGGCCTGACCTGATGGTAGAGCGGAGAATGGGAAGTGGGGACCTGACAAGAGCTGAGATGATAGAGCTGGATAAAGAAGGACGCGGTCTCTTGACATGTCTTCACCACAAAACTTCAAATGCTATTAGATTATTAATGATAATCTTAAACTATAATTTATTTTATTATTAAGTTTATTTATTTTATTTAGCCTTGTTGTGCAAGTTCTCTGGAGCTTGTGCAGAGGCAGCAGCTTTTGCCAGAGGGGAACTGGAATCCCCTGGTTGGGCCTGGGTTCTCCTGAGGTTTTTTTTCTCGATTAGAGTTTTGGGTTCCTCGCCACCGTTTGCATACTGTTTTTGCACTATCTGCCTGACCGGGGGGGCTGCTTTAGAATCTTAAAGTTTTACTTAATTAATATTGCATATAGGAATTTATTATCTGTTATATTTGACCTGTGCTTCTCTCTCCTTTATCCTAAATGTGTGCTCTCACTGAGCGTGTGTGTGTGTGCGTACTTGTCTGTGTACGTACGTGTGTGTGTGTGTGTGTTGTGTGTGTGTGCGTGCGCATCCGTGTGTGTGTGTGTCTCTGTGTCTGTGTGTGTTGGTGCGTGTGCGTGTTGTGTGTGTGGAGTGTTTTGTGTGTGGGTGTGTCTGTCTTCTGTGTTTTCAACCTTTTCTTGTTTTTGCAGGTACAACTTTGATTGTTTTGCTTGTAGTCAATGTGTCTCATGTGCAGCTGCTTTGTAACAATGAAAATTGTAAAAGCGCTATATAAATAAAGTTGAGTTGAGTTGAGTTAAATGATGACAGAATTTTCATTTTTGGGGGAACTATCACTTTGGTTCAATCGTGACCTTGGCACAAACCTACGGTCCATGTCTAAATCTTTCAGAGAAAACCGAAATGTAAAGGGCTACAAAAAAAAATGATTTGGCCAATACTACAAAAAAGCTAACCTATACACTTCAGAGATAGGTGTTTTATACCATCACTTTCAATGGTCCTGTATATGTAATTTATGTTAATAGCAGGTCATATACTTCAGTGTGAAGACTTTCAGAACTGTCACGGGGTGTCAAAGAAGACCTGGTGTCAAAGTATGATAATTATAATATGATAATTACCGTTGCCACAATGAAGAAGGCTTTTTGAGATTCATTTTCTAGTAAATGCTTCCTAAGGTGCTTCAGCTCATGGCACAGCATCTCACTTGGATTTGAATCAAAGCTAATATTTAATAATAATAATAACTTTATAAAAAAAGCTTTTGTTCATTTCTGTGGATATTTTAAGAAATGAAATCCCCAGTAGCAAAACCTTGTCTGTGGTTTATTTATCTTTACCAAAAGTTTCTCTTTCATTTTTACTTTCTTTAAACAGCTCAATTAAAATCTTTCCATGTGAAACTCACTGTGGAATCTTTCTGTGCCTCAGTGTGCAGGAATGCAGTTATTTCTGTGTCTCTCTTCAGTCTGTAACACCGACAGCTCAGTCTAACGCCAATATAGCAACTACAGGAGCCAACTCAACTGCCCAGCCAGCACTTCACCTTTAAATAGCACAGAGAGAGAGAGAGAGAGACAGTAATGCAGTCGGATGTGTTGGAGGGTCTTCCTGACTCTTCATTTAGAGCTGCCGCTTATACGAATATTAGAAACCGATCCTGTGGCCCATTTTACCCCAGGAGTTCCTTCCTTTCTACAGGTGCTAAAGTTAGCGTTGGTTTGTATGTCCTAAACATTATAGCCACGGCTCTTGATCGAGTTACAGATTTAAGTCTATGAAACAAATATTCATTTTATTTTATTTTTCATACAGTAAAAAAAACCTGGTCCAGGTTCAGCTACAAGAACTGCACATTTGCATCTTCAGATGATTTGCCATTTTTCTACCACCAGCATTTATAGGCTACAAGAGTTTCAATTACAGACAAAACGTTTTTATCTTTTCTCAGATTATGTCATTGTGGGAATGTGCAAAATGTGTTTTGACCATCATATAATCAATTCTGTCATACTTTCCCCCTTGTAATGTCTGTCTTTCTCACAGGAGACAGGAGTTACCTGTTGGTCTGACAGCGGTGGAATATAAAAACATGGTCGGCTTGTATATCTGGAAGCCATAAATAGTGATTTCTCTCTGCATGCAGTCAAAGCTACGTCAGCCGAGGAACCCAAACACAAGAGCACATTCACTGTCATTCTATTCCTGTCTGTCTCTTTCTCTGTCTTTCTGACTGCTCCTGTCTGTCTCAGGCTCCACTTTCACTCTATTCCAATCTGCCTCTTTCTCACTGCTCCTGTCTCCGTCTGTCCGGTGTTCTCTCCTTTTATTCTGTTCATGTCTGTCTGTCAGGGCTCTTCTTTTATTATAATCCTGTCTGTCACTCTCTCTATTTCTGCATGTCTGTCTTACTCTCACTGTTCCTTTTAACTTCTGTATATCTCACACCCATTTTTCTGTCTGTCTGTCTCTTTCTGGCAATTCTCTTTCATTCTTTTCTAAATGTTTAGAGCCAAAACAATTGAGTCGAAATGTGAACCTGAACATATGCTTCTTGCATATATGTTAAAACACTCATCTTTCTTGGTCTCGCTTTCATTCTTTCTCACTTTGTGTTTTTCTTTATAATTTTGTCAGCAGTGACTTAATTCCAAATCTGAGCTGGTAATACAGAATAAAAGCAGTACAGAATTTAGAACTGGAGTGAGGCGGCACATCGGTCCTGGAGAGCTTGACTTTAAATTGCCGGTTTCTGACTTTATTACTAATGAGTATATGATTTTGGATCCTCTGTTGGAATAAGAAACGCAGAGGTTTATTCAACCGTCATGTCCCAGATGTAAGAAAAACAAACAAGATTTCTGCAGTTCAAGCATTTGTTTGCAGTTTTCTTACAGTATTTACTTATTCAGATGCTTAGCTGTCAGGGAGTTACAGGCAGCAGGCGCAGACAGAGTGGAGTGAACAGAAAGTTTTATTATAAATAAAAACTGAAACAAAAACCCAGGATGGGGAAAAATACGAACAAAACAAGACTAAAACAAACACTACCCTCAGGGGAGGGGCAAAACAAAGGCAGTCCAAAGATAAACAATAATCCAAACGGTAGGCAAGACAAGGCTATAGGGAAACTTGGACGAAAGGGTAACCTCACTGGACTAACACATGATAGCAGGACGAGGGCATAAAACGAACCATCACTGGACAGAGGGAACTGGGGCTAGATAAAGGGGAACGCTAACGATAGTGATTACACAGGGCAGGTGAGGGGAATGAAACACTAATGGGACAATGAAGGGGAAACAAGGGGGCGGGGCCAAAGCACGAGACAAGAAGACACGTGGCGCAATGTCATAACAAACAGCCACGTGCCTCCACACAAGACATAACACACACACACACACACACACACACACACGCACGGCTTTGGTTGACTATCCCCGTGGGGACAGTCCATAGGCGTAATGTTTTTATACTGTACAAACTGTATATTCTATCCCTAACCCTATCCCTAAACCTAAAGATCATAGAACACTTTTTGCATTTTTAGATTTGTAAAAAATATTGTTCTGTACAATTTATTAGCTTTTTTGCCCCTGGTCCCACCGGGATGTACAAACTTGACAGCACCACACACGCAACACGCTAGCAACCACACGTCACACACACACCCACACACACACACACACAACACAACCACAACGGGCAACCACATTGCAAACGCACAACACACACTACCACAACGAGAAGTGTTAACAGGTGGAGTTAGCACTTGCTTAAAAGAAAACAACACGACACGCCGCACGCACGCACGCACGCACGCACACACACACACACACACACACACACACACGCACACACACACAAGACATGGTACTGTCATGACCCTGTCCACAAAACTAGGAAACTCTGGACAAGAGGACAGGATCATGACACTTAGCGTCTCAATAAAGGTATTAAAGACAGAACATCCATATTTCTTCCAAATTCATTTTATCTAAACATTAACTTGTGTACCTTTTACTGTATGTTAAATTGGTTTCCATGTTTTTTGAAATTCACAAGCTTGAATTAGATATTTATGCTTTTTCTTATATTTATATATGCTTATGGCATTATACAAACAACATAAATTTGTACCTTCTTAGGGGCTTAAATGGAAAGTTCACCCAAAAATGAAAATTCTATCATCATTTACTCACCTTGTCATTTCAAACCTGTATGACTTTCTTTTGCAGAACACAAAAGTAGATATTTTGAAGAATGTTAAAAAATGAATAATGGAGGTACCCATTGACTTTCATTTGGTTTTGTGTCCATACAATAGAAGGTAATGGGTACCGCCGTTGATTAGTTACCAACATTCTTCAAAATATCTTCTTTTGTGTTCTGCAGAAGAAAGAAAGTAATACAGGTTTAAAAATGACATGAGGGTGAGTAAATGGTGACAGAATTTTCATTTTTTGGTGAACTATCACTTTGAGAACCACAAGTCACTGTGCACTTTAATTATAAAAAAAACAGCGGATCCCTTTTGTGTCCCAGAAAGTCATAAAGGTTTGGAACAATGACAATGAGTAAAAGATGACAGCATTTTCATTTCTGGGTGAAATATTAGGAGAAACATCTGAGCAATAACATTTTCCTTTGGGTCTTCACCAGCGAGTAATGAGTTTGTGACTAATGCACACCTGCAGATTTAGATGGAGGTAGAATAATATAGAGACGACTATATAAACATGCACACAGACTCTAGCATTTGTTTCTTTATCCTCTCTCTCTCTCTCTCTCTCTCTCTCTGTAGTGGCTGAAGGGTTGAACCTATTAACTCATATCTGAGTGTATGAGCAGCAACGGAAATAAACATGGCTTATGATGTGATGTGCGTCCAGATCCAGATAATAAAGGTCGATCCCACAGGAATGTGAAGATATTCTGAGGTTTATTAAATGAAAACACAGAAGCTATGGAGGAGCTACTGCAGAAGAGAAAGAGGAAGCAGTGAGCGCGTTATATTGTGTTTGTATTCGGCTATCACTCAATGACATGCAGATGGTAAATAATGTACAGGAGGAAGATGGATGTCTTCGGCTCAATATGGACTCGTTAGGACCTAATGTGGGCTCTGTGGATAGGACGAGTGATAAAGATAGCATCAGTGACATGAATGATGTATTATCCTGACCAACGTATGCATACAACATAATTTAAATATATGTCCCTAGCCTTTCATGTGAATTTGTGTCAAATGTGAATTATGCTATGTATCTTATGAACAGAAGCATAACAAAACTAGTTTAAAGGGAAAGTACACCCAAACATAAACATGTAGATGTATTCATCATGTCATTTTGTCTGAGCAACACAAAGATATTTTGAGAAATGTCTCAGTGGTTTTGTGTCCATGCAATGGAAGTCAATGGGGCCAATGTGTTTGGTTTTCAACATTCTTCAAAATATCTTCTTTTGTGTCCTTCAGAAAAAAACGAAAGCCATATAGGTTTGGAATGACATGAATATGATTAAATGGTGAAATAATCTTCATTTTTGGTGGTTTTGTGTCCATGCAATGGAAGTCAATGGGGCCAATGTGTATGATTTCCAACATTCTTCAAAATATCTTATTTTGTGTCCTTCAGAAAAAAACGAAACCCATATAGGTTTGGAATGACATGAATATGAATAAATGGTGAAATAATGGAGAAATAATCTTCATTTTTGGTGCTGTTGTGTCCATGCAATGGAAGTCAATGGGGCCAATGTGTTTGGTTTCCAACATTCTTCAAAATATCTTATTTTGTGTCCTTCAGAAAAAAACGAAAGCCATATAGGTTAGGAATGACATGAATATGAATAAATGGTGAAATAATGGTGAAATAATCTTCATTTTTGGGTTTGTTTGAATGGTGGTTATCGAGCTTTGACAGAAGCACAATGGTGCTTGTTGACAGAAGCATCATTCCTATTCACATTCTTATAAAACTGTCAAAAACGCTGCTGGAGTCGCACCATCTGCAAATTATTTGCTTGACATTAAAAATGATTTAATTAACCAACCTCAGATGTCGCCAATGCAAATGTATGATTATTGACTGTAAGTTGTAATTTTGCTAAACCAGCTTTCAAGTAGCAAAATGACGCAAATTAAATAGGTTTCTGTCCAGCATGAAGGCAGGAAAACAGAGCAAAATACTGGGTTGATTCTTTATTGTGTAATTTTAAAATGTTAAAATTTTGTATTTATTTTTTCTATAGAAAATATCCATATTTGACCAAACCGTAAAATAACCCAACATAGGTTTATTTAAACCGGATGATGAATTTCTCCATACCTTTACCCAACAACAAGTTAAAGGTCCAGTGTGTAATTTTTTGGAGGATCTATTGACAGAAATGCAATATATATACATAACTATGTCTTCAGAGGTGTATAAAGACCTTACATAATGAAGCGTTATGTTTTTATTACCTTAGAATGAGCTATTTCTATCTACATACACCGCGGGTCCCCTTGCATGTAATGCGCCATGTTCCGTCAGCCGTCGTAGTGTTTCGAACGGGAGGGGGAGGGGTGGAGTGAGCGGTTGTTTGCAATTCGCAACCTTGCTGCTAGACTGGACCTTTAAAACAACCTAGCATTTTTATCAAGAAACTTTGGTCAAAAATCTTTAAAGAAATCATATAAAAATGAATAAATGTATACAAGAAATGCATCTCTCATAATAGCCGTGCAGTCTGAAGTGTTATGCAAAAGCCATGAAAACAATTTTTCTCCTCGCAATAAAAATAACATCTAATGTATGGAAATGTATTTGATTGATAACTGTAAATTGTCTCTGTGCTGCTTTTCAACCTCAACAAGTCCTCCAGCACCTCCTCCTCTGAACTTTTCTCTCTAGTTACATATTTTACAGACAGAAGAATCACCAAGAAACCTTAAACAATTCAATAACTCATTTTACACATTAACCTATACTTTCAGTTCCTTGGCTAGTCAACGTGCTCAATTTTTGAATGCCACTCGCCAAATATAAATCAGTCTTTCTTCCATGATATGTCTTTGAAGGTCTGAATTCTCTTCTATACTTCAGTTAAAAAAGGATCAGATATCAGTTCTGTGCTCTGTGGTTCCAGCCTATGGAGTTTTGTACATTTTCCCAGTTCTCCCAGTACAAAAGAGCCCATTAAACGCAACTGAATGCCAAGTGTGTACACAGAGCTGTGGAGAATTGAGAGAAAGAGATCTTTCATAGGAGCTTCTCTCACGCTTTCGTTCTGTTTTTCTTTCTTTCTAATTCGTCCTCTTAAGATCTTTCTCTCTTTGCGGCTCATGAGTCAACGATCATTGCAAAGATGAAATGGAGCTAAAATTCCAATGCAAAATGATGTCAAATGAGAGAGAGACTGTCTGGAGAAAATACTGGAGATGGACAGACGGGCAGTTAATTGAATGGATTGTGCATGAGGATGCATGCCTGTCTATAAGAGAGAGAGAGAGAGAGAGAGCGGTTTAGGGTCCTATTGATCCAGTATATTTAAGAATGCAAGGGCACAGAAGCCAAAACCCCCTCAGGGCGAGAAACGCCCTCCAATCAATACTGAGAAACCTTCTGCCTGAAGCGTAACCTCACACACGCAGGTTTGTTTGACTGTAGTGAGGACATCTCATACACTTTCATTGTTTTCATACCAGGCTAAAGAAATTCTGTTGTCTACCCCTAAACCTAACCTCACACAAACCTATTGACGTTAAGACTAGATGTCATTTTCGTATGCAATGGTTCCATCATTTCCTGGCATTGAATGCAGGTAGAAGAAACACTTGAAAGTCTTGATGTGGCTGTTTCATGCATCCCTGTGCCATGCCACTCTTCAAAACCAACTTTAATGCGTTCCCTTTCAGACAGCCAAGCTTTTGTTTTACAGAGATCATTAGCTTGCGGCAGGTCTTTGCTCAGTCTTTCCTCAAGCATGTTGGTTTCTGCCGAATGTGTGGTTGATTTATCTTAAGTGTGTGTCGCCCGGTTATGATGTAGAGAGAGCAATTTTCCCATGAAGTCCTTTTCCTTTTGATTAAGAACAAAAGACCTCAACAGCTTTGGAATTGGGATATTTAAAGGCGCCAGTATGTGACACTTATGTTTAGTGCTTTGACAGACTCCCTTTTTAGGGGTTTTGATAAAGCTAGGCTTATATAAAGGAGTTTTACCGTGAAGAGGAAAAGATGTGATCTGCAGTTTATCAAATAATATGCCATGCACGAGATCCTTAAATTGTGCTCTTTGAGAGACAAACCTCTGGACACAGCAATCTAAAGAGGGATTAATTAAAATAATGACTATAAAATAACCTTTATTTTGAATTTGCAATAACAAAGATGATGTGTGGTCTCTTACATTAAAACAGGAGTAGGCTATGTTCTGTTAAACTGCCGTTTTGAAAAAAAAATCCATGTCTTATGCCGCCATGAGTAGCCTCATGAACATTGCAATCAACTGTATTGCTAAAAAGCTGATGAAATAAATTAAAAAGTAGGGATGCACGATAAATTATCGGCTACGATCGGGTTAAATAAATTATGGTTAAACCACTTCAGCTGCTCACATTTAAAATCCAGTACAGTACTGTATTTCTGTCATGATCATTCACATACTGCTATTAGCAAAACATTGTTAATGCAGGTACAGTATGCAGATATTTATAAATTATAGGAACAAAAGCATGTTGTTTAAGCTGATTGCTGTCTGAATGCTTTCTGTCTTACACCTGTTAGACATGTGGCTATTAAGAACATTTTTCTGGGTTGCTCTGGAAGTTAAGAAGTTTAGAAGTTAAAGAATCTTTAACTAGTGTAAAGTAGGCTTTTCAGAGAAAATAAGAAAACTAATGGTTACCTTGTTTTCTGCTGTGATTGTTTTCAAATAGAAGCAGTTGTCCACTTTTTGCCTTTTGTTTTAGTCTCAGATGTTATATTAATATTTAGATACTGTGCTGTATATCGGCCAATATATCGATTATCAGCTTCCAGTGTTAAATAATTCGTATAATTATTACATTTTTCGGCCAAAATTTACATATCGTGCATCCCTATAAAAAAGTAATACAAAAAGTCCTACAACTAATTATGATTAAAATGATAAGATGTGCGAATAGATGTTGATTTCTTCTAAATACAACTTGTGTGTGTCCATGGTCAAAAATGGTTCCCTTTCTGTCGGTCTTTCGACATTGTGTCGAACCGACAGAATGGGGTTTGATCTTGAGAACCTATCATCTCTGATTGTACTGTTAAAAGGCCAATGAACTTGACGAATGGCATGGCATGTCAGTCTCCACCCCGTACATACGGGTACAAAAGGAAGATGGCGTGCCCATTCATTCACCTTTTGTTCTTCGGAATCTGCTAAGCTGAAATGCTGAGCGCATTATCTCCTGATTATCTACATGGATTCTACGACGCAGAGCAGCGGATTCATCCTGGTTTGTGCAATTTCCCCTGGGCGTTTTGGTAGCGAGCCAAAGGTGTCTATTAGAGCAAATTTCCTAAAAGAGCTAAATTTCTCACAGCGTGCACTTGTCGCCAGGCATGTCTCGCCACTGTAATCTTGGATGTGACCACCTCGTCCTCGAGTCTGACAGGCATGATACCTGCATCCCATGTCTGGGTCACCAGCATGCTGAAGTAGCGTTCGTGGATACGGCATGTCTGCACTGCGAGACATGTCTATCAAGGTTTTGCTGTCACGGTTGGCTGTGTTCTTTTTGGACAAAGCCACAACATTGTCTGAGATGGTGATATGGGGGTTCCCATGGACGTTAACCTGTTGCTGCAATGCCGCTGACTGTCCAGGCTCCGTTACGCTCACCTAACCTGTCTCCGATGGGCGGCAGTTGACCGTCCCATAGCGGATCCCTGTCGACAACCGACCACATCGGGCACAGCTACAGCGATACCACCGCTTTCGGGCAGCACTGGGACGGCCCTGCCACATCCCACCTCAAGCCTTTTCAGGGCCTGGCACCCAATCTGTCTCTAAAAGAGTTTCCTTTCTCCCTGGGTGTTCCAGCATGCAGCAGCCTCAACTCGACGTTGCGTCAAGCCAATCCCGCAGTCCTCAGCACTCTCCACTTGACGGTGCGTCATGCAGCAAAGACTTAAGGCAGGTAAGTCAGCAGACCCGCTCGCCTCCCCAGGGTCCTGTCCCTGGTGAGTCAGCCGTTCTGCCAACCACAGAACCTCCCCCCATGGGGGCGATGTTGCAGATCTCCCCGCTAGTTCCTCTGTCGAGGTGTTTGGGGCCTGGTCACAGCTCCCCAGCCCGTCGCGGTGGCTAGTAAGGACGATCCGTCTAGGCTACGCGTTCCAGTTCGCTAGGTGCCCGCCCAAGTTTCGGGAAATTCTGCACCTAGAATGCTCCCGTGCTTCAGGATGAGGTCGCCACCCTTCTGGTGAAGGGAGCGATCGAGCCCGTCTCTCTGGCCAAGATGTCTTCATCGTCCCCAAGAAAGATGGGGGGCTGTGCCCCATCCTGGACCTGCGCACTCTGAACAAGACCCTTCACAGATTCCCATTCAGAATGTTGATGAAGAAGCGCATCCTGACGTCTGTCCGACATCAGGATTGGTTCGTGGCTATTGACCTGAAGGACGCGTACTTTCATGTCTCGATTCTCCGATGGCACAGACCGTTTCTTCGGTTTGCCTTCGAGTGTCGAGCATACCAGCACAAGGTCCTGCCCTTCGGTCTGGCCCTGTCTCCCCATGCCTTTACCAAGGTCGCGGAGGCTGCTCCCGCTCCCCTCAGGGAGCAGGGTGTGCGTATCCTCAACTATCTCAACGACTGGCTTATGTTGGCTCACTCGTGAGATCTGTTGTGTACGCACAGGGACCTTGTGCTCCGGCACCTCGACCGATTGGGTCTACAGGTCAACTGGGAAAAGAGCGAGCTCTCCCCTACGCAGAGCACCTCTTATCTCTGTATGGAACTGGACTCTGTTACCATGGACCCATCCTGCAGTGGCATATCAATTGCCTGGAGTTGCTGGCTGCTTGGCTTGCTTTGAAGAGGTTCCTTCCTCTCATTCAGGGCAAGTACGTGCTGCTCCGCATGGACAGCACAGCTGCCGTGGTGTATGTCAACCACCAGGTGATGTCAACCACCAGGTGGCATTTGCTCATGGCAGATGTCGCAACTCGCCCAACGCCTCCTCCTCTGGAGTCAGCTGAATCCTTGCGGGCCACTCATATCCCGGGCGACCTCAACCAGACAGCCTACGCGCTCTCTCGGCAGGTCACGCTCTGTGGAGAGTGGCTACTCCATCCCCGCGCCGTCCAGCTCATTTGGGAGCAGTTCGGGCAGGCACAGGTGGACCTTTTTCCTCCCTGGACACCACCCATTGTCCCCTTTGGTACGCCCTGACCGAGGCCCCCCTCGGCACGGAGCTAGTACAGGTCCTGTGCAAGGTCAGGGAAGAGGAGCATAATGTTCTATTGGTTGCACCCTATTGGCCCAACCAGACTTGGTTCTCAGAGCTAACGCTTCTCACGGCAACTCACCCTGGCCGATTCCCCTGATGAAGGACCTTCTTTCTCAGGGGAAGGGCACGGTGTGGCACCCGAGACCAGACCTCTGGAACCTCCACGTCTGCCTAGATGGGACGAGAAGATCCTGAGTGACCTGCCTCCTGCAGTCATGAGTACTATCACTCAGGCAAGAGCAGCCACTAGGCAACTGTACGCCTACAAGTGGCGCCTCTTTTCATCTTGGTGTTCTTCCCGTATGGAGGACCCACAGAATTGTGCGATCAGTGTCGTGCTGTCCTTCCTTCAAGAAAGGTTAGAGAGCAACCTCTCTCCTTCCACGCTCATGGTAAATGTTGCCGCCATTGCTGCACATCACACTCTTGTGGCAGGTAAGTCTCTCAGGCAGCACGACCTTGTCATCAGATTCCTGAGGGGCGTGAGGAGGGTGAATCCTCCCCGACCATCCTGCGTACCCTCTTGGGACCTTAATGTTGTACTGTTGGGCCTGGGGCCCCATTTGAGCCCCTAGGGAAGCCGCTCTACCTCATCTCACAATGAAGACGATTCTCCTAGTGGCGCTCGCTTCCACCAAGAGGGTAGGGGATCTGCATGCACTCTCTGTGTCCAACGAGTGCCTAGAGTTCGGGCCGGGTGAAGCCCACGGGGTGCTGAGACCCCGGACTGGCTACGTGCCCAAAGATCCCATCACTCCCTTCAGGGACAGGTGGTGAACTTGCTGAGCTCTGAGCAGCTCTTTGTCTGTTTTGGAAGACAGCAGAAGGGGAGAGCTGTCTCCAAACAGAAATTGGCGCACTGGATCATGGACGCCATTACCTTGGCGTACCGATCCCAAGATCTCCCATGCCCACTGGCACTGGCTCAGGGCGCCTCTCTGACAGACATCTGCAGAGTTGCGGGTTGGACTACGCAATACATTCACGAGGTTCTACAAACTTCGTGTAGAGTTGGTGTCTGCCCGCGTCTTGCACACCAGGTTAGACCGACGGCCGGCTGTGCATACGCCTGCGAAGCGCCTCCTCCTCTTCATCAGGTGAGTCAGTGCGCTGTTCCAGCTTCCCTATTTCCCCCACTGGATGAAGTATAAGCATTCCATCCATCACTAAGCACTTCGAGCTTACAAGCCGGGCAGAGCGGCTCGTATTCCAAGCCCAGTATAGGTGAGTTTCCCTCACGAGGTGAACCCCTATACCTGAGCTAGTGCTCCACACGTAGTGACGTTTCCTCACTCTTGGTTCCCCTGTCGGTTAACCTGTGACCTCCCCTTGGTGGACTCCACCGCTTCTGTGCACCCCTGGTTGGGGCCCCGCACTACTACTCCCATGAGATCTTCCCACTGGTGAGACCGTGTAGGTATTCCACGTATTATCTCCGTACGGCAGATGTGGTCTCTGTAGCGTTCCCCCCTCAGGCGAGGGGATAGTGCTTCCCAGTGTTCCTTACGGTGCCGGGCGGCTATCTCGCCCCTAGAGTAGCAAAGGCCACCACCTGTACGGCTGTTAGTAAGAGCTCGTCTTATTCACACAATTGATGCCTTACTACACCACTGGAAGGTTACAATTCGCGGATACGCTCACTTGTGACTCGCCCACGCCAGTCAGTGTCGCTCCGCTAGAAGTTGTGACGTGGCGCAGCACCGTGGCGTTTCGTATACGAACCCCATTCTGTCAACACAATGTTGGGAGACCGACAGAAAGGGAACATCTTGGTTACGTATGTAACCTCAGTTCCCTGATGGAGGGAATGAGACGTTGTGTCCTTCATGCCACAGTGCTTCACCGTCTGCTGCAGCAACCGAGAATGCCTCTCAGGTTCCTCAGCCCAAAGGTGAATGAATGGGCACGCCATCTTCCTTTTATGCCCGTATGTACGGGGTGGAGACTGGCATGCCATGCCATTCACCAAGTTCATTGGCCTTTTAAAAGTACAATCAGAGATGATCAAACCCCATTCTGTCAGTTTGACACAACGTCTCGTTCCCTCCATCAGGGAACTGAGGTTACATACGTAACCAAGACATTTTCACGTCTCCTTTGTTTTATATGTGTGTTCTTCGTGCCGCTCTGCGCATATGGTTCGAGAGCATGCAGAACCGTTTGCTCTCGCGGCACGCAGCATGACGTCAACACACCTGTGTCATGGCCTTGACATAAATGTACCAATGGTCCTGTTAAACAGCGCGTTCATCTCGACAGTTTTTCTACAGTACGCAGGCGAAACTACGACAGAGAGAGGGCGGAGCAGCATTTGTGAATTGAGTAAAGATAAGCAGTTCTGTATTTTATGAACTCCAGACCAGCTGTCAGCATCCAAAGAGTGACGCCATTGCTTTGGTTTCCTTGCAAATGCAACATTTTACTATAATAAAACCAATGGTCAATATATCTGAGGCGTATATTACCAATTTTTATACAACAGGTAACATTATAGTCATTCAAAAGGGCAATGGATGAATATTTAGCTATTGTACCTTTAGATTGGCCGTAGCTAAGTGTTCATTTATTTACAGGAGTGACATTCAAAATATATCTAACTTAGGGAGGGAAAGAGGGATCTGTGTAGCACTATATCTGTGTAGTACTGTATCTATAAAGATAGGAGCCGTCTTAGGTAAGCAGGCCTTCAAATAGTTTTGTATAAACCATTTAGTAGCTTAGCTACATTTAGACGTTTTGAAAGTGTTTCGTTTTGTGGTGTGTGTGTCTGCATCCTACATTCAGAAATGTGGAATAGAAGTGTGGTTTCTGTCTCAGTAATTACTTGCTTTTCCATGCCAACATGCCTAGAAACACACAAACACATACCTCTCGCTCTCTCGCTCTCTCGCTCTCTCTCTCTGGTCCCATTTATAGTCCCACTGTCTAGATAAGTTCTCAGATTTCTAGTTTTGTAAATTGTTTTAACATTGTCGTCCTCTTTTTTTGTGTGCCACTGCCACACCAATTTGTTTTTACTTTAAGGTTTGGCTATACCAAGATTTTTTTAAATATCCTTTGAATGTCATAAAACATTTAAAAACTGTAATGAAGTGGTCAAGAAAGAGTCTTAAATGGCCCACGTTATGTTTATCTTTAAATCAAATGATGTCCACAGGGTTTGGTTTTAGTGGTGGAGTTATAGAAGTATATCAACCTGGTGTTAAAACATCAGAAGTCTGTGTGATTTCCTCACTTTCCTCACTGAATTGTGTGCGTGTGTGCATGTGTGTGTGTGTGTGAGAGAGAGAGAGAGAGAGAGAGAGAGAGAGAGAGAGAGAGAGAGAGAGAGAGAGAGAGAGAGATCATCATGCTTTTGATTTCATATGCATGAAGTGCTGTATGTTTAAGTTTGATTCTCATTGCTTCGTACCCACACATACACAAACAGCTCCTGTTCCTCATTAAGCAGAAGGCTCTTTCATGGTAAGGTCCAATAAAACATGAATGAGTCTGTCTGGAGCAAACATGGGCTGAGAAGCTTATTTGTGTAATTATTACAGCACAACCCATATAGCAGATCTTCCGCCACCTGCCACCACACCAGCCCGGCTCTACTGGGGTTCAACCACATTGGCCCATGTCAGCAAGCTCACTTCCCATGTCAATGTAATAAAGTGTTTTGGAGGGAATTTCAAACATTGTTACTGTAATATAGCGCTTTTAAAATCTATAGACTTTTAATTTAATGTGAGTGATGCTTGCCTGCGCATGAGTTATGATGTTGGATTTGGCCTTAGAATTGTCCTACAATATCTCAGGATTTTGTGGTTTTGTTCACACTGCAAATCAATCCAATTTATTTCTGATCTTTAGAACATGCTATACTCTGCAAGATTTCAGTTTTGGACTATGTTTTCAATATTCAATTTGAACGCAATGTAAATGTAAGTCTAGATGGGTCTGGGTTTTGTATGGAAAGTATGAGCAGCTAAATGATTCTTTGAAATCTTTAGCTTTGATACAGCACAGAATGTATACATTGCATTCCGATATACATTCATATGTATACATATTATAGAATATATATTTTAGTATGCGTGCTGAGACAAGCATCACTGTTATTTGTTCCCTTTCTGTCGGTCTCTCAACGTTGTGTCGAACCGACAGATGGGGTTCGCTCTTGAGAACCTATCAACTTCTGACTAGTTTAGAAAAGGCCAATGAAATTGGTGAATGAAATTTGCATGCCGGACTCCGCCCCCGGATATCCGGGTATAAAAGGGAGACGGCGTGCTGCATTCATTCACCTTTTGTTCTTCAGAGCCTTCACACATGATCGACTTCAAGACTTCAAACTCTACACCGAATTACTGCTGGAATCTTACGACGTGGTGCAGCGGACTGTCCCTTCCTGCAGCGACTTCCCCTGGGCGTCTCGGCAGTTCCAGAAGTGTTTGAGTTTTTTTCTCTAAAAGAACCAATTTCTCCAGCGTGGCATGTCCCGCTGTTCTCGTGGGTGCAACACACAATCGAGGAGGGGGACGGACATGAGGTCTGCTTCCAGTACGCTGGGGCAGCCCTTGGGGATACGTCCTGCCCGCACTGCGGGCGGTTGACGATTCAGACGTTGCGTCACTGGTGGCTGTGTTCCCACGGGACTCCTCATCTGCTTCCCATTCCGTGACAGCAGTGGCGTTGCGTCACTGGTGGCTGTGTTCCCACGGGACTCCTCATCTGCTTCCCATTCCGTGACAGCAGTGGCTACGGCCCTGCCGACCGCTACGGCGAGCAGCGAGGGTGGTATGAGGATTACTGTGAGCGCTAATCTGCAAGCCATTGGCTCGCGGACCGTTCGCACCTCGTCTCGCTCGTTTGACCGTTCCCCATGAGACGGTCCCACCGTCTTGTTCCTCAACCACGTATTCGGAAATGGTGTGGGATGATGAGATGTCCCTTGCAGCATCGGAGGGTGACTTACTGGCATCTGACTCCGACGATTCCTCGGAGCTCCCTCCTTCGGGGGGTCGAGCCCAGGAAGAAGCGGACGTCGAAATGTGAGCCATGCTTTCCCGGGCCGCCGTGAGCATTGGGTTGCAGTGCCCGCACTGCCTCTACCAGCGCTCGCGGCTGGATACATGGTGCCTCGGGTTTGGGGCAGCTAGAGGATATCAAGCATATCCTCCCCCGCTGCGATTCGGCCTCCCTCTGGCCGTCGAGATCCCATGCATCGTCTGCTTCCCAGCAGCCCTGGTCCTCTTCGACGCCCTCCGGCTCCGGCGCCGCCCACTCAGGCGGCCCCCCAGAAGAAGACATCGAAGAGGAGACCACCACCCTATCAGGAGCTGCGGCGGAAGCCGAAGCGGCCCTCATGGGAAGACCCCAGGGAGATCGAGAATACCTTCTGTCCTGACCCCAACCATTCCATCGCTGGTTGGTCGATCCGAGACGGTTCCTGCCCCGTCCCAACAGCCCACTTCTAAGAGTTTTCTCTCTCTCTGGGTGTTTATTACAGCCGCTTTCACCCTCTACACGACGGTGTTCGGCAACTCGACATTGCGTCACGGCGAGACCCAATGTCGAGGATAATCAGCAGCCTAAGCACTCTCAATCGAGGGTGCGTTGTGCTACATCATCGTCTGGGTATTTATCACAGCCACTCTCACCCTCTACACGACGGTGTTCGGCAACTCAACGTTGCGGCGAGACCCAATGTCGAGGATAATCAGCAGCCTAAGCACTCTCAATCGACGGTGCGTTGTGCTACATCATCGCCAGGCAGGTAAAACAGCAGAGCCGATCTCCTCTCCGGGGGCCCCTCCACGACGAGGGATCCGCACTGCCAGCCATCAAACCACCCCCCGGGAGGTCGATGAAGCAGAACGTACCCCTAGCCTCCCTGTCTCGGTCCCTGGGAGCCTGACAAGAACCGTCCCAAACCGTCACGGTGACTACGGGATACGATCCGTCTCGGCTACGCGATCCAACTCCCCAGATGCCCGCCCAAGTTTCGGGGCATCCTCTCAAACCTCAGTCAGAGGCAAGGATGCTCCCGTGCTTCGGGCCGAGGTCTCCACCCCTCTGGAGAGGAAGCGATTGTGCTCGTCCCTCTAGCCGAGATTTTCAACGGGTTTTACAGCCCGTACTTCATCGTCCCCTCAAAAAGGGGGGGTTGCTAGATCTGCGTACCCTGAACAGGCACCAACACAAGCTGCCGTTCAGGATGCTCACGCAGAAGCGCATCCTGATGTCTATCAGATGTCAAGATTGGTTCATGGCAATCGACCTGGAGGATGCTTACGTTCATGGAAGCCGCCCTCACTCCCCTCAGGGAGAGAGGTGTGCGGGTACTAAAACTATCTCGATGACTGGCTCATCTTGACACATTCGCGAGATCTGTTATGTACACACAGGGACCTAGTGCTTAGGCACATAGATCGATTGGGACTACAGGTCAACCGAGAAAAGAGCAGGCTCTCCCCTGTGCAGAGCATCCTCTTTCTTGGTATGGAACTCAACTCTGTCTCCATTACAGCACGAGTACTGCCTAGAGTTGTTAGATGTGCTACTTGCACTGAAGGGGCTACAACCTCTCATGCAGGACAAGCACGTGCTGGTCCGGTCGGACAGCACAACTTCCGTAGCTTATATCAACCACCAGGGTGGCATTCACTCACGGCAGCTAACACGACTCGCCGGACGCCTCCTCTTGTGGAGTCCGCAGGTGATCAGCTCCCTGCGAGTCACACATATCCCAGGCGACCTGAACCAGTCAGCCGATGCGCTCTCTTGTCAGTTGACGCCTCGCGGAGAGTGGCGAATCCACCCCCGCGCAGTCCAGCTCATTTGGGTACAGTTCGGGCAGGCTCAGGTAGACCTGTTCGCCTCTCTGGACACCACCCATTGCCCGCTAGGGTACTCCCCGTCCGAGGCCCCCCTCGGCACGGATGCTCTAGCGCACAGCTGGCCGTGGGACAAGCGGAAGTACGCCTTCCCCCCAGTGAGCCTCATTGCACAGATCCGGTGCAAGGTCAGGGAAGAGGAGCATCAAGTGCTACTAGTTGCCCCGTACTGGCCCAACCGGACCTGGTTCTCGGAGCTAATGCTCTTGACGACAGCTCCCCCCTGGCCGATTCCCCTGACGAAGGACCTGCTTTCCTAGGGGAAGGGCACGTTATGGCACCACAGGCCAGACCTCTAGAACTTCCATGTCTGGCCCCTGGACGGGACGAGGAGATCCTGAGTGGCCTGCCCCCTGCGGCGGTTAAGAACATCACTCAGGCTAGGGCCCTTGGCCACTAGGCGGCTATACGCCTATAAGTGGCGCCTCTTCTCATCCTGGTGCTCTTCTCGAAAGAAGACCCACGGTGTTGCTCGATCGGGAACGTGCTGTCCTTCCAGAGACTCGAGAGTAATCTCTCCCCTTCCACACTGAACGTGTATGTAGCCGCCATTGCCGCTCATCACGACCCAGTTGCTGGTAAGTCTCTAGGGCAGCACAACCTGATCATTAGGTTCCTAAGGGGCGCGAGACTCGTCCACGCTCCGTACCCTCTTGCGACCTTGATGCGGTCCTGGCGGGCCTGAAAAGGCCCCTCGGAGATGCCGCTCTTTCTCACCTCATGATGAAGAAGGCTCTCCTGATGGAGCTCAAGAGGGTAGGGGACCTACAAGCATTCTCCGTGTCCACAGATTGCCTAGAACTCGGGCCCGGTGATTCTCACGCTATCCTGAGACCCCGGCTACGTGCCCAAAGTTCCCACCACTCCCCCTAGACACCAGGTGGTGAACTTACAGGCGCTCTACTTGGACCGCACACAGAGCCGCAGGAGCTCTGAGCAGCTCTTTGTCTGTTTTGGAGATCAGCAGAAGTCTGTCTCAAACAGAGATTGGCGCACTGGATCATGGACGCCGTCACTGGGACGCGTGCCCACTGGCAGTGAGAGCTCACTCCACACGGAGTATAGCCTCCTCGTGGGCACTGGCTCGAGGCGCCTCTCTGGCAGACATCTGCAGAGCTGCAGGTTGGGCTACACTCAACACCTTCGCGAGGTTCTACAGCCTCCGTGTAAAACCGGTATCAGCTCGAGTCTTGCAGGGCATCAGGTAAGACCGGCGGCCGGTAGGGCGTACGCCTGCGAAAGCACCTTCCCCCCTCCTAGGTGGGTCAGCGTGCTATTTTTTTTCATTCCATTCATCACTAAGCAAGCACCTCCTGCGGGCGGGCTGGGCAGAGCAGTACCCGGGTACCAACTGAGTTATCCACAACATAGCTCTAACTGGACCTAGTGCTACCGGACGTTGTAACCCCCCAGCAGGGCGGTTCCGTCTGATGTATCCTCATGATTGGTTCCCACCTTAGTAACCCATGACCTTCCCTAGGTGGACCTCCACCTCGCGGTAAACTACTTTAGTCCGCACATTTTTCCCATGAGTTCTCCCCTAAACGGCGAGACCATGTTGGTATCTCCACTAAAGCTCCTCCCTACGGTAGGAAGAGGTCTCTGTAGTGCGTCCCCCATTTGAGGAAGTAGCGCTTACCCAGTGGCCTTACGGTACCGGGCGGCTTCTCGCTGTTAGAGAAACAAGGTTGCCGCCTATGAGGGCCGAAGGCAGGGGCCTTCCCACCTTTAAAAAAAGCTCTGGGACCCCCTACCTATCCACTGGTAGGTTACAATTTCGCGGTAGCGCTCGCGGCTGACACGCCCAGGCCAGTCACCGTCGCTTCACTAGAGATTGTGACAGGGCACAGCGTCGTGGCGTTTTCCATGGGAACCCCATCTGTCGGTTCGACACAACGTCGAGAGTTTTCGTTACGGATGTAACCTCAGTTCCCTGATGGAGGGAACGAGAGCTGTGTCCCTTATGCCACAACGCGTGCTGCCCGCTGCAGCAGTCGTGAGAGTTCTCAGGCTCCTCAGAACAATGGTGAATGAATGCAGCACGCCGTCTCCCTTTTATACCCGGATATCCGGGGGCGGAGTTTGGCATGAAAATTTCATTCGCCAATTTCATTGGCCTTTTCTAAACTAGTCAGAAGTTGATAGGTTCTCAAGAGCGAACCCCATCTGTCGGCTCGACACAACGTCTTGTTCCCTCCATCGGGGAACTGAGGTTACATCCGTAACCAAGACGTTCTACTGCCCTGTTTTTTTAAAGTATACAAATCAAAGAATTGATTTAAAAAAAATCACCATTGTGTTGTTCCTTCACTCTGTATTTACATTTGTTGCATGACTCATACACGTTTTGGGCGTCGTGGGGTCAATTCAAATGACGAGAATTTGACATTTTAGATGGGCTAAACCTTTAAATACATAACCTGTGAGCTACAGTACGAACATTGACAGATGTAATGCATGTTGAGGAAATGTGTGCTTCACTTTTCTTAAGATTCTTGCCTGGTTGACAGAGACCAACAGTAGCATCATTTAGTGCACAATTTGCTCTTTGTTAGGGTACAAAATGTCATAACACAGCCTGCCTGCCTGTTATTGGTATTTTAATTTTTTCCTTTTACAAGTCTCTGGACCAGATGAGACTGTATAGATATTCAGCTGTTCCAATTATTATCATTATCAAATATTATCAATAATTACTGTTATTAGCAATAGTTTGTTTGGTGTTCCTCAGGAATTCATCATTTGATGACATCACAGACATGTGCATCTGTGTTGTGATGACCGGTCAAGTAAGTGGGCAGGGATGAGTCAGCTGTCCCCAAAACAGCTTTGATCACATGACCAGGCTAACCGGAATACAGGTCCCTGACTACCCAATGTTCTTTTGGCTCCCCAAGGGTTTGACTCACCAAGCCCACTCATACACACAGAAATGCCACTATAGGCGACCACATGTGAAACTGGGGTGTGGGTCTGGACCAGTATGCACCAGATCTGATAGACCTTTGGGTAGCACCGTGAAATTCAGCTCACTCGGCTTACTTGAGTTCTGAATGCTTCTGTTATTCTTTTGTTAATGAGATGAATTTGTTCCTCTCGTTCACAGAAATGGCATCAAGCTCAGCTGAACTGGAGTGTTGATGTGCAGACTGCTGGACACGACAGCTTCAAAGCCTTTGCTTTGTTGCTAGTGTTTTTTCATTATTGTATGAGGTAATGCTGTGAAATTGAGCCTGAATTTAATAGAAGCCGTTTTTGCATCTTGTAAAAAGCCTCATACTCTTTTGCGATCTTGTAAAGTTATGTTCGAAATGCTGTCTGATTCCTTTTAGCAAATCATTGTGTATAAACAATTCGTTTTTATGGAGGAAGTCATAAAATATGATTCCGGAAGTCCCAGCATATCATACTTCTTTGTTTCTGTAGCAATTATTTATTTTTTACAAAAGTTCACCCAAAAATGTTGTCTGGATTTGCATGACCAATGCCATTACATATCTGTATGAATATCTGTATTCTATGTTTCAAGTGACCGTAGCTTGTGAGAATCCGTGTATGTCTTGATCTGCTTGAAAGCACATTCCGGGTTTGTGCTTCAACCTGCTACCGTGCAGACCTCTGACTCATGTAAATGTCCCTGGCAGCTTCTTTCAGTTCTTACGTAAGTCGAACGTCTATGAATTTCACTGTATTTATAGCTTACAAGTTTACGTGCGCCACTGTTTTTCATCAAAGTTCTGTTTATATTCTGTCTCCTTTATTCTCCTCACAGCAATACATTTTCTCAGGATTATCTTTTTTAATATACCACTGCCTCTTGTTTGCGGCCCGGGGGCTGGTCTCAGCGTGAGTGTTTCTTGTCATATTTGTCAAACTGCAGGCCTCAAATGTGACTCAAACACTGCGGCTGTCAGGCAAAAACCAGTGGTGTGGTTGGGTGGGGGGTCACAGGCAAGCTGTGGCTTGTTCAGAAATTTACTGCTTCTTTAAGACATGTCACGATCTGGCCTGTCCGTAGAGGGGTTGACAGACTGGGGCCGTAATAAATATGACAGAAAATTACATCAACGAGATGACTAAAGAGGTTGGTTTCCACCCTGTTATTTATTAAAATTCAATACATGTCAATGTAATTTTCCAGCTGGGTTATTAAGAGGTATTCTGTGGATGATAGAAAGGGAATTAATTCCACAAGCAAAAAAAATCCTGAGGAAATATAATTTGTATACCATATCTATCCTATTGTATCCTTTTTGGTAATATTTCAAATTCTGTTCTGTTATTTTGGATTTTTTTGCTGTTGCTGTATGAATATTAAAGTCTCAAACGTTTTCTTTCTTTTACATTGTCCTACAAGGTGATTTCATCATATTGACGGACATAATCTTCTATTTTTAAACTATCTTATATTACAATAGATATTTTTACTTATGCTTATCAACAATGGTTGATTTTCTAAAGCGTAATTGAAAGAATGTTGTGTTAGCAGTGCGAAGGTCATTGGTTCATCCCCAGGGAATATTATGAATGGACTGTATCTCACTTTGGACAAAAGCATCTGCCAAATGCGTAAATGTAATGCCAAAAGACCTTTTAACACGAAATTGGATCAGAAATGCAAAATAATTATTTGTTGCACTTAATGTGGTCTTTAGATAACCGTGACATGTTGCATTTTGTGTACATTGTACAATTCCTTAAAGAAAATTTCCAGTAGCCTAAGTGAATGAATTCCTTTGAATTGTGTCCCTGAGACCAGACTCAAACCCTGAATAACTGCATTACAAAATAAGCTCCAATTGAAACCCCAGAATTTCCCCAAATTACATAAGGAATCTCTGAGATCTTTATCCTATCACGCTGAAGGGACTGTTTAACGCGCCCGTGGGGAAATGCAATGCCTTCTTCATTGGCTAGCGGTCTGATTTGATGTAACATCCTGTGGAGGATCGCGGCGGCAGACGAACCCGATGCCCTGCAGATGGTGCCTTTGCTCGCCAGCCTCGCATTCGACCGGCAGCGAGCGCGCAGGACGCATCTCACAGTAGCCTACAGCAGAAGCGCAAAAGACATACGCGCGGTCCACTGCTGTCATTACACATACATTTATCTCCGTTATCCTGTCTTCTCTCTCACAGGACTGCTCTCTCCGGTAAAGCGGGACCTCGGGCGATTTATTTCAAGTCGCTGTCATTGTATAAGAAGAAACCGCGCGTGGAAACGAGCCGGTGCGCTTTGAGGTCTGCGGAGGGGCATACCGTATTCAGCGGCAATTCAGCTGTGTGGATGCGCTTCTTTTGCCCTTGGATTTGATTTTTTTGCACATTATTGTTGTTCTGTCCACAATGGGGTTTCTTTTGCTGCTGGTTTTGTGCGCTCTTACCGGGCCGGTGTTCGGGGACAGTAAACCCAAGATATGTACGGAACTCAGGCAGTTCTATAGCAGCAAGGGGTTCAGTCCAAACGGAGTTCCGGCAACCGAATTGTCCGGTAAGTGAAACGGTTTCTTGATCTTTAGGTGTTGTAGACATTTTAGAATTAGAAAAGTTTTTAACATGCATGATACTTGTGGTGAAGGCGTTGGGTAGCCTACAGGAACACAAACTCGAGTGCAATGATTTTGCATTATATATTATATTATATATAGGTATAATGTACATGCACGTGTTTTCATTGGATTTATTAAAACAGAAGAGTATAATAATACACTATTAGAATTTATATAATCTAAATTTAATTTTAAGTCCATTAAGTCAGTCTGCTATTTTAAGTCTGTTCGTGTTTTCTTTAGGCTATGTCACACCTTACCTGTATTACCTTGTGTGTGTGCATACTGTATACATTATAAATAGTAATCATAAAATACTTATGGACATTATAGATTTTATTTCTGGTAATTTCTAGTAAGACAGACAGACATGGTCTCTTTTCTAACACCCATATGGCATTCATGTCAAATCTTTACATATGATAGTTGCTTGTTTCTGTTGTTACTTTGTTGGTGTGTCATGGCTATAGAGATTTACTGCTCATTATTATTACACTTATACAGTCTGAAAGTTTCTTTGCCGCTGGTGTGTATGGGTGGAGTTGATTGTCATCCAGTTACCCCATGGGGGCAGGAGTTTTCATGTTTGATTTTTGAGACATATGATGTATGTTGAAAGGATTTGACTTTTGACACTGAGCTGGACTTAAAGGTGGTGGGTGTGCAGTGAGCCATCCACATATAGAAGCAGTGAATTCATTCTTTGACCTTGCTCACACCTTGGTCTCTGCTTCACTGTGTTATATTGTATGATTATTTTACACTACAACATAAGATTGTCAAAATCTCTGCAACATTATTTTCCCATCATCCTTTGTGTGTGACGTGCAAATCCGATCCCCGGCTGGTATTCCCTATTGATCAGAAAGTACCCTTCGTTTAGTAGATTAATAGAGGTGAAAATCAGACGTTAGCTGCGGGAGATTAATGTGATGAAGTTATTATCCTCATAAACACGTGCTTCACGTACTTCCAGACACATTTAATCAGACTGATTCATCGCTGCCATCACTTCAATCAGACATGTTACTGTACTGGTAAGGGCCCGCTCTGTTTGGCACGCTCATGGCCTCAAAATGTGTCCGATTTTTCATCATCCCCAAATCATATACACCTTCTCACAATAGAATGAGATTTAATTGAAAGTAATTGTTTCGGAGTTAAGAGTTTCCCCCAGGAAATGGTTTGCAATTATACTGCACTTTTTTTAGCCAAGATGTTCTCTGGGTCTGCGCTCAAGAGCTGACATACTTATCCCTTCATGCGTAAAACTGCAGGAATCTGATTTTGGTTTCTGTGAATATTAAAGTTGCATGCCTGTTGTCAGCTGTCTGAACAGAAAATCTGAACTCAAACTCTACTTTTATGTGGCTTTAATGGAATCATACATTTTCTTGTTTATCCCCTCTTTCCATTCTCTCTTGTTACAATTTAGCGATCAGTGTTACCTTAGATGGGTCCTTATCTTCCATTTTTGAAAAAGGAAAAATCGTATAGTTCACCCAAAAATGAAAAATCTCTTTCTGAATGAAGTTTTTTTCTCAGAGGTTGCATTTTCAAGAAACTTAAAACTGTAAATGAGTTCTCAGTTCATTGTAAAAAAACGACTCTTTTTCCTAAAGTCCCTTAGAAGAGGTGAGACACAGATAAGGCAACTGTTAACCTACCAAGGAAAGCATAGCTCAGGTCTGGTCATAGGTCTTGTAAGATTTAGATACGTTGAAATCCCATAAGAAAGAAGAATATCAGATGTGACCTCTTTAGTATCTCAGGTATTTCTTATAGAGATTTATCAGATTGAAAAAAGAGCAGACTGAAGACTCGTGTGTCTCACATATTTCTCCTGTGAAAAAGACAGATATCTCATAAATGTCTCCATTTGAGTTTAGAAAAGATCTCAACAGTGTCACAAACTGAGCTTAGATTTGCCAGTTGTAATTTCCAATCAAAGGTCAATAATATTGATGATTTCAAATAAGAATTTCAATTCATCAAATTGACCCAAATCCAGATGATTTGATACAATCTACATTTTACAATTGCATGCTCTTAATGTATTGCCAGTTGTCTTATTTTTTTTGCCATCTAAGCAATTTTAGGAGGACTAAGTTGAGCTATGAAAGAGCAACCTCTGAGCAATAAAATCTTGTCTTTAGCTATATTTGGTATCTTGTCAAATCTTAACCTAGCGGGACACGTTGTTGAGATTTGGAGGAAAAACCAGGAGGCTTAAGCAAGAGTCATTTGTTTTTCTTAGTGCTGAGAGAAACCATTGAGGTGTTGGAGAGATCTCATTTGTGAATCTGTCCTATTGTTTCATTCCAATGACTTTCTTTCTTCTGTGGACATCTTTTCAATTTTTGATAGGAAATGTCTTGTTTAAATTTATAAGGGCTGAATTTGAATATTCTGGATTGTACATCATCTCCCTCTCTGACTCAACTCAGACTTAACCAGAGGTCCCTTAAGTGCCACATTATGGCCCCTGGTTATATTTGTGAGCTTTTGTGTGTTTATGCTTATTATGTTTTTAGCAACACCATGAAAGCTCATTTAAAAGCAGCTGTCTTCTATCAGTCCCTTGCATTCTGTTTGTCTCATAAATTAGTTATGATATTCCCCTGGTGATCTGGATAGAGGTTCCATCATAACAAACTGTGGCACACCCTGCGTTCAGCCAAACAACTCGAACGACCCACACCAGTGTGCGATCTTATGAGAATACACAACCATAATCTGTAACTGACCTCATTTCAGACCAACATTAGAGTGAGTCAGTGTAACTGGATGGCTCATGTCAGTGGTGTCCAAATGTTTTTAGTTTGCAAAGCATTTTGGAAAAGCAAGATAGGTTTATTTACTTTAATGCGTTTGGCAGATAATTCCAGTGCATTTCAGATATACATTTTCTCAGTTCTTTTTAAATTCAGCTTCCCTTCATCCTTATTTACTTTGTGTGATGGTCTTCTTGTATAACAGTAAAAGCATGTATCATATGCAAAACTGTTTTAAAACAAAAAATGTGTCAAAAAGCCATTAAAAACTGTAGCATCTGTAATACTTGCATGTCAATTCACATTTACCGTGATGATGAAGTGTAGCGCCCCCTAGCTTTGTCTGCAGATTTGGCAGTAATCATGTAGACATTATGTTCAAGTGATGGTTCACCCCAAAATTCCAATTCTGTCACCATTTACTCGCCCCCGAGTTGTTACAAACCTGTATAAATTACTTTGTTCTGCTGAACACAAAGGAAGATATTTAAAGGTATGTTAGCAATTTTCAGTTCTGGGACATCATTCTCTACCACAGTAGATATGATATTTTTTGAGGAATTTAGGAAAGCAAACCGTTCTGGGGCACCTTTGACTACCATTTGAATTTTTCTACTATGGTCTACAGATCATAGATATAATGAACTGTCTGTGCATAAATATTGGAACATATAAGTTGCATGAGGCCAATTTTTGCGTTGTGTGTCTGTTGTGTTTGTGCATACTTATTGTGTTTTCATATTGATTTGTGTCTGTTGATACGAATGCATTGATTTGAGATGTTTGTTGCAGTCACGCACACACTCTCTCACACTGATGCATTTATCCTTCAGTCAATAGTAAGATAAATAGGGATGAAGTTAGAGCATTAGTATAGACTCACACACATTTACCTCCTCACACACACAGAGTGAAGTGTTTATAATGCTGATGCTCTAGACGTTGAAGGCATTAAATTGTAATCTGCTCCCTGGAGTCTGCAGCTCCTCACATTGCGTTTGATGTCATGCAGAGGAACCGCTAGAGAAGATACAAATACAGGAAGATGAGAGAAATGAAGAGCTGATATTCAGACTCTCATTTGGATCTAGCGCTTCATTTCTGTTCTCTCAAGCCAAGAAGACAGACGTTTTTTTAAGACGTTTTGAACATTCTCCTGTTTGTATTTTGTGCTCTTTAGATAAAGTGTCAGATTAGAGGAGCTGTCTGCAGTTCAGTGCTTTCCAGAGAACATCTTTTCCATCAGTTATACTGATCATTTCAGCCAGGTTGGTCACTTATCAGGCATTTGTTTTAAATGTAATATTTTGTTGTGTTTTAGATGGACTGGACTCTTGGGATTATGGGTAATTGGTGAAACATCGAACTGCATGTGTGTACAGGCAGAGATGTTGGCCCGTGTCCCAGGATGTGAGAAGAATATTGTACTTCTGAAATCAGATAGCACCTCAGAAGAGCGCCGTGATGAAAATCTGCGCTTCAGAGAGAGGCCTATTGAATTATCGAGGCACTAAATATGACAAATAACTGGCTCGGATTGTAATACATGCAGCATAATGTAGTTCTCAGTCTTCCTGTGAGTGAAGGGCACATGACCCTCCCAGAAGAGAGAGAGAGAGACAGAAGCGACAGGCCAAGGTGACCTTTAGATGACGACATCTTTGATGGATTGAGAGAGAGAGAGAGAGAGAGAGAGAGAGAGAGAGAGATCTTTCCATAATTTAAAGGTTCGTTAACATTATTCCAGTGAAATTAGGGGGTTTGTAAAACTTTACAGACATACTGCATTTGGCATGTTGACATTGTCAAATTAAAGGGTTGAGGAGTTCAGCTCAGCTTGCATGGTTTTGTGGCTTAGCTGGCTGCAATCTAAGTGGGTCATCCAGATACATGTTGATTTGCTGTGTAAAGGCGACTGAAAACAAGACAATTCTTATGATAGGAAAATTGAATTTACACTTAAGCCAAGAACCCAAGCTTGCTTAAAACTACAGTAAATAAAAATCTGGTTGATTTTCTACACCTGTGCTGTGTAACACTTGAATGCTTTGATGGTATTTTAGTCGAAAGATTTGTTGACCCTGACTCTAAGGGGTGGAGGGGGAACGGCGTACTCTGAAAAACTGTTTGAATCGGTAAAATCTCAACCAGATTTCATGATACAGCTAGCCTTGGTGATTCATTGTGAAAGACCAAAACCTTACGCTGCAAGTATTCACAGATATTGATGAGTTCAGACATCAGAATGATCTAACTTGTTCCTTTGTTTGATTATTGCTGTAAAGTTTCCTTCGAGTGTGTCTTTCTCTTTTCCAAGACATCGTGTACGCACGGAGCACAGATAAACATACACACAAACACATGCAGTACACACACTCTTTGGTTACAGCGGTAGATACACGTGTGGGCGTGTTTAAAGTTCTTTTGATAAGCTTCACAAACTCGTCTGTCTCACTCACTCACTCACTCACTCACTCACTCACTCACTCACTCACTCACTCACTCACTCACTCACTCACTCACTCACTCACTCACTCACTCACTCACTCACTCACTCACTCACTCACTCACTCACTCACTCACTCACTCACTCACTCACTCACTCACACTCTTTATTCTCTCTTTATCTCTCTTGCTCGCTCTTTTTCTTTCTATCTCTCTCTCTGTCTCCCTCTTTCTGTCTTAGCCTTTCATAGTGTGTCCGTAAATTCAGTCTATAATTATTTTCATTTTGATGTATTGATTTTCTTTTTCCTCATATTATCCAAATTAACTTTGCGTGAGGAACTAATCAAAACGTAAACCCTTTTACTAACACATTTATTTCATCAATAAACAGCATTTGGCAGTTTTGTTTTAAATCCACATGAAAACTATGGTTTTGGCACGATAAATGTTGTCAAACATGTTGTGATTAGGGCTGTCAAATGATTAATCACATCCTGAATAAACGTTTGCGTTTACATAATATACGTCTGTGTATTGTGCATATTCATTTTGATTTTATAAACACAGACATATACATGTATATATTTAAATTTAAAATGAATACATAACATTTATATATATTTTCAATTATTGGTAAATATAAATAAACACATCTAAACATGTCCTAAATATATATACAATGTATTGTTTTGTGTTTATAAACACAAAATTAATATGCACAGTACTTTTATTCTGGATGCAATTAATCGCGGTTAATCGTTTGACAGCCTAGTTGTAATGTATCCTATTTTCATCACACACAAAATATTTAATAAAAATAATAATAATAAAACAGAAGATTTTTAAACTCCAGTGGAGCAGAAGATAACAATGACTAAAACCAATGAATCAACAATGACTAAAAACAAAGACTTACATTTGATGCGTTTCTCACAGAAAGTTATTATAAATTTGGTGGTACCTCAGTTATGTTGCATGAACATGTTTGCTAAAACGTCAAGGTTTTTGTGAGGGTAAAGAGGGGTTGAAAGGGTTGGCAAGACCTAACATCCCAGCAGCAGCTGTATTTCTCAAATTATTTGAATGAAGGTTGGCTGAGAAATCGAATTCAATCCCCAGTTGGAAACAAACTTGATGTCAACGTTAAAATGACATCATAACTCCTGACGTTATGTTGTTAAATTATGTTTCTGAGAATATTGGAACTTCTAGAACCTTTAGGTTTTTAGGGATCGTCAAACCCTGTTTTAACTTTAGCATGACTAACTGTAACCCCTAGAGACCGAGCATCTTCTGCAGGCAAGGAAAAGAAGAGCAACCCAAGAGAGAGAAATACACAGAGATTGGGCATCAGATCAAGGAAGTACAGCAAGAGCATTCTGCAACGGTGCTATAGCGGAGAGGGAGAGTGTTGAGTTTGGCTGCGTTCAGAGCAGCTGTAGTGAAGTGTGGGAACGCAGAGAGATTTCACCTCATCCATCATAGGACCTTCTGACGTAATAACAATCGCTAATGGAGCTTATGAGAAACTGCTAGCTTGTACAGCAAGCTCATAAAGTCATGGTTTGTTTCATTTGTTTCAAAAGCCTGCATTGAGCAAGCGAGAGAAAGAAAGAGGGAGATTGTGTGTAATTGTTATTTAGCTCAAAAAACAGTGTTATGCAACTTATGATTTCGTAAGGTGATATCAATCTAGTTTGCTGCTTTCTTGGCTCATGTGATAATTTATTATGGCTGTAATGAGAATTGTCATGACATTTCAGACAAATGAAGAGATTGTGAAGCAGCAGTTCTAATGGCAGGGCCTGTTCTCCCCGAGGCAAACTGAGGTTAAATGATACGCTGACAGCTACAATGGAGATGGAGAGGGATTTTCATAGTTCTAGTTCATGGGTCACACTTATTTGAGAGTGAACTTACAATTTTTGTGTTAGCAGTCTTTGATCATTCTAATTATTTAAGTGATAGTTCACTCAAAAATAACAATTCTGTCATCATTTGCTCACCCTCGAGTTGTTCCAACTAAAGTAGGAAAAATGACAATGGTGGTCAAGTGCCCCAGAACTGTTTGCTTTCCTACTTTCTTCAAAATATCTTCTTTTGTGTTCAACAGAACAAAGAAATTTATAAAGAAATTGTTTCTACTATGGTAGTCAGTGGTGGCCAAGAACGGTTTGGTTACGAGCATTCTTCCAAATATCTTTCTCTGTGTTCATCAGAACTTGAGGGTGAGTAAATGAAGACAACATTTTCATTTTTGGGTGAACCGTTCCTTTAAGTTGACAGCTTTCTACTTTGTATTTGTGGACATAAATATGCATATGATAATGCATAAAATATTTGCAGGACTGTTGGTTTAGTTAAAGGTGCTGGCGTTATGATCTGACACCTGTGTACTCATGCAAAAACATATCGTTGTCATTACGTACTAAAGTTCAGTTGTTTGCCTGGGTGAAGAGCAGCCATTTTGAAACGTTCATGAAGAGGAAACACTGAAATAACTCTGGTTATATTTAATTAGGGTTTGGGTTAGGGTATAGATTATTATATGCATGCACGCTAACGTTAGGTTTAGGGTTTGGGTACAGGTTAATAGGACAAATTGGCGTTTAATAAGCACGCACGCTAAAATTGGCGTAAAATACGCATGCAAAAATAGCCATATTGTATGCACGCACAATTGACCTACGGCGTACGTATTACACGATATTGCAACAGCGCGTGTTAATTACACGCAATTTATGAGAATGGATTATAGAATGGATTGCAAACCTTTATAACTTTTTTCTGCAGAACTCAAAAGAAAATATTTTGAAGAACGTTGGTAACCAAACAACATTGACTTCCATTGTATAGAAACAAAACCACTGAGACATTTCTCAAAATATCTTATGTGCTGCACAGAGGAAAGAGTCATATACGTGTTTTGAATGACATAAGGGTGAATAGATGTTGACAGTGTTTTTATTTTTGGGTTACTATCCCTTTCCTTCTCTGCAGACATGTATAAGATTTTAAAGCATGTGTTTTTTATTATTATTGCCTGGCATATTATAAAACAATGAAAAATGATCTTAGCTTTAGAATGGAAATGGACCTCACAAATATCTAGGAAACCTCCATCATAGATACCTGTGTGATGAACCTCTTTTAACTTTGGTCAGTAAGCAACCAACATTTTATCAGCGGGTTTAAAGGCATTTAAATGATTTTTGTCTGTCGTATTGTTTGATGGATGTTTGGTTTTGGTACAGAGCGGGATATTTTATCACGCATATTTAAAAGCTGATCATTTCTGGTTGTCATCTTTTGGAGTCAGGCCCTGACATGGAGGAGTGAGAGATTTTCAATGGATGAGATTGATGTATTTTTAGATGTGCTAAGTGCTCACTGTGAAACATTTATCTCCATCTCTCCCCTGAGAACTAGCTAATATTAAGATAACACTAGACTGTAATCTCACACAGAACGACTGTGTGTGATTAGAGACAAAACTAGAAATTTGTTTTCTCTTTGTATTTTAATTCCTCTGTTTCATAAATATGACAAACATTGCGGAAAGAGTGCAGAAAATAAGCTTTGTTTGTGTCATTTTAATGCGTTTATCACTGCTCTATCTGATGAAAACTGTGTACATTCTGTACCTAACACTGTGTCCTAACTTGACACGCCACAGCACGTCATAAAAGTTATCTTTACCATACATCAGATTTTTTTGTACTGACCAGCCATAACGGTCATATGCCACGACCAGCCGTTGAATCTGTTTTAGAAACAGTTTCCAATACAAACAAATAAAACCTGTGTTTTTCATAACCAAGATTGTGTGTCAGTCACCTAGTATGTATTTTAATAATATTAGATCATTTAATTTAACAATTTAATCATGTAGTCATTTTCTGTGTATGTGCGAGACTGCAGTCTTTGATTTGTCATGTCTGCTAGTCATGTCATGTCTGGTGTGGACAGACAAGTTCCTTGTCGCTGGAATTTTATCACGTATCACGTCGCGTCTGCTTTGGACACGGTGTCACAGTGTGTTCAGCTCATTTTATCAGTTTGCCTGCTCACTGGAAACTGTTTCTCATGTCAGATGATCTGCATGAATGTTGGCACTGCAGTGCATACAGTAAGCTGGTGTATGAGAGAAAACATGACACGTTTTAGCGTTCAATCTTTCCAGTTTTATCCACTGGAAATGACCCTGTTGGAGGTTGACGGCCGACCTGCTGTCTAAGAGCTTTCTCTCCTCCTCCTTTCTCTTCCTCCATCTCTGCATGCTGTATTTTATTTTTCCAGCTGAGAATGACGTGGTTTCCAATAGAGATACATGAGGTTTGAAGGAGTTAGCACAGCGTGTTATCAGAGTGGATTTGAGGTTGTGTTCAGTAGCTGAGCTATTTCAGATTTCCTACTGGCACACCATACATAGAAGCAGAGTGTGTATATGTGCAAGTGTGGATACGGTTTTTAACACTGATTGTTTATATTCTTTACCAATTTTTGTTTTATTTTTAGCTAAAAAAGTTGCAGCTTTAAAAGCATCAAATATATAATGATAAATTTAAAGGTCCAGTGTATGAAATTTAGCGGCATCTAGCGTTGAGGTTGCGAATTGCAACCAATGGCTCACTCCATCCCTACCCTTTCAAAGCACTATGGCGTCTGACACAGGACATTTTTACTTCTTTGCCAAAGGAGATAACATATTTACGAAACGCGCTCTGTAGAGCAGTTTGTCTGTTAAGGGCTGCTGTAGAAACATGGCGAATTCCATGAAGGGGACCCGCGGTGTATGTAGATAGAAATAGCTCATTCTAAGATAATAAAAACATAACGCTTCATTAAGGTCTTTATACACCTCTGAATTAGAGGTGTAACAGTTCAAATTACTCACGGTTCGGTTTGTGTCACGGTTTCTGTTCGGTTCGGTTTATGCTATGTTCAGGGAAAAGGGTCTACTGACAAATAAAAATAAGAACAAATAATCAAGCTACAGAAGCTATTGAGTCACAAGCAGTGAGTGATTTCCTTGACTTTTAACAGACAGCAGGAATATGCAGCTGTCGCTTTAAGAGGAATGCAACAGATCCAGTACACTGATAATGTACACATGCGTTGTTTTTCATCTGTTTCGTCCATTCACTTAAGACATAACCTACTATGTTTGTTAAGATACTTGACAAGAGGGGCATGTTGACCTACTTCGTGTGTGAATTTGTTCGTTAAAGCGCAAGACTTCAAAGACAACTCAATATTTGTGCCATGTATGAGACTTTCCTTGAGCGCGCTTCGGATCTTCTCACAGTGCGCAAGCGAGTTTTCTTCTGCATCATCTTGCACTTAAATGTTTAAATTGACAAGGCTTGAATGAGTGTAGTTTAAGCAGCAACATGTGCTGTTCAGGTCTCACCTGCACTCGCGCGCTTACAACACCCGGGTGATGACAACATACAATAAATGACTGGTCATATTACACCATACGTCAATCCTATTGAAATTTTTCTACATTATTTGATTTGTTGTAGGTATTAAATGTGTATCCATCGACAAACATACATTAGCTGAACTTTGTCAGTCTGTTTTACGCATTATCATTTTTAACGAACCATATTATAAATGCGTCCTCAGATTTAAGATGAGCCGCGGTCCAAGCGCGTGCCGAACCGTTGGTGGAACCGTGCGGTTCAATTTTTTATTACATAATCACAATAATAACAATTTTATTATATAACCGTTACACCCCTATATTATATTGCACTTCTGTCAATAGATCCTCTAAAAAATCACACATTGTGCCTTTAAGTCCTTTTCTGTCACCATTTGATATCATTATGCCACTAGTTGTTGTTCTATCCATCTATATGATATAAATCCACAGTAATACTGTAGGTCATCTCAGTTTTTACAGCAAATGTAGCTTCTCAGTGTAAGTGGATTCCAGCATGTAAAAGGAGTGGATGTGTGTTTGGCTTTGAGAGAAGGTCCTCCACATTGCGACCCAGCCACATGGCATCACTCAACAAAATTGAATCGCAAATCCACACGGGAAGAAGGCCAGAGGAGATGGATGGCCCGAGAGAAGAGGAGGGTGAGAAAACTGTAAGGAAAAACTGCTGACACATCGGGATTATCGGTAGATCTCCTCAAAGTCATTACTGTACATTACTGTACATCTCACCATGACAGAAATACGTCCCTGTTACATGGTACAGAAACACATCACTGATTTACACAGTCTTGTGATCTTTACCCTTTCAGCGGTTTTATACATCTGTTGTAAATGAAAATGCCGTCTTCATTTATTGACCCTGAAGTTGTTCCAAATGTATTTGTTATGATAAACACACTAGATATTTGGAAGAATGCTTGTAATCAAACAGTTCTTGGCCACCATTGACTACCATAGAAGAAAAAAATATTTATAAATGTATTTCTGTTAATCACAAGAAAAGATATTCTGAAGAATGTAGGAAAAGCAAAGAGTTCTACCATTGTAATTTTTCCTACTATGGTTGTCAATGGTGGCCAAGAACTGTTTGGTTACAAGCATTCTTCCAAATATCGTTCTCTGTGTTCATCAGAACAAAGACATTTATACAGATTTGGAACAACTTCAGGGTGAGTAAATGATGACAGAAAGTTTTATTTTTGGGTGAACTTTTCCTTTAAGAATGATACATTGATTCCAGTTTTTGCGATCATTGCGAGAACACAGTCATTAGATGCTAGTCGTATTGTAACATAATCTCAACGCGGCTGACAATGTCATTGATTTTTTGCTTGGATGCCTAGTTGTTTTCCCACGGAAGCTTTAATCTAAGCTGTCAGGTTTAAGATACGCTGAGTCATGACATTTTCACACTAGTTTAATAGACTGCAGTAGTCGAGCTCTCAAAGTTAAAATGCCATTCAGTATCTCCATAGAGAAATTCATTTAATGCAGAAACACATAAACTTCTCGAGACAGACCCACCATGAGCTCTAAGGTCGAGCCATGCACAAATTGAAACTCCAGTTGATTAAAGTGTGGTTAAAATGAAAATGACATGTTCCTTGTGAAGTAGAACACTAACCACAATCCTTAGGGTGAGAGCTGTCAAAATTTTAGTATTAAAGGGAAAATTATTTAATCATTTACGTACCCCTATGTCATTTAAAACATGATGCCTTTTTCTGCAGAACACAAAATAAGATATTTTGAAGAATGTTGGTAACCACATTGACCTCTGTTGACTTCTATTGTATGGACACAAAAACCACTTTTTCTCAAAAATATCTTCTTTTGAGTTCCACAGAAGAACGAGTCATATACAGGTTTTAAAACGCAGGGTGAATAAATAATGTTAGAAATTGTATTTTTGGGTAAACTGTCCATTTAAAAAAAGGATACAATGTCTCTATATTTTAAAATCTTTTTTTCTATTTCATCTTTTTTCTTTCAGTAAAAACAGCATATTTAGAATAGCTCTTAGAATTGTCTTCTCAGGCCAATTTACTTTGAGACAAAATACACATGAATGATATTTGATATTTTTACTCCACTCTGCCTACATTGAGCTGCTACATCTGCTGTTAAAAGTGCTAAATTTATTTTAATTTCACATTCACGCATATTAATTTGCATTGTAATGCAGTGGTCCTCAAACTTTTTTGTTTTAAGACCCCCTTTGTGTACAGTGCATTGCTTTGCGGCCTCCCCGAATAAAGACTTATAATCTTAAACTTAAAATTTTAATTAAACCAAAAACATATTCAGTTATACAATGCTGAAACAACAATTCTTTTGGTTGGGGGTCTTATTTTTCAGATGTTTGATTGCACAAAATATATGATAAATTTCTGTATTTCATAAAATGCCACAAAATCCACTGTTCTCATAGGAAAATAGCTTACTTTCAAAAGATACAGAAGTCGGATTTGTGTACATCCATCACAGGTTGTACAATTTTATTAGCTTGAGTAAGCTGGTGATTTTATATGTAATTTGAAATGAGGCGTTAAAAAGAAACAGCTGATAATAATTAGATCACATACAACAAGATCAATAGTCTCAGATTGCACAAGGCCCAATGTCAGATCTCATTCTGTTCCCTGGTGTGAATGAGTCAATCCAGCTGTTGAGAATCAGTGATTAGCATCGTTACATAAGCCGAATAATTGTGACTGCTGTTGATCCGCTCTGACGTCAGACGTGACCTGAATTGTTTATGAGTTGGCCGAGTCGCCAGTGTTGTTCTTTGTAGATGAGAAAAGGGGGAAAATAGACTATTTGGAGTGAAAGGCTATGGCACTTTTTCCAGCAAGACCCAAATAACAAACACGTTACAAATGTGGAGGAAAAATAGATTTCTGTTCATTTTTTGTGTTTTTCTGATGTTTATAATTACTAGAATTTTACTATGACCCATTTGATTTTCACATATTTCGTTTTTTAGACGTCTGAGCAGGCAAAAAATATGCTCCATATGTTTGAAATCTAATCTTGGTTGATTTTTTTCAGTCCATCATTCGGGACATTGATGTTATATAAAGTGCCTAATACTGCCTGAATACTGTTCAAATACACATATTTTAGTTTTCCCTTTCCTCATCATTTAGAGAGAGAATGAACGCATCAGTGATTTTAGACACAATGTATGCATGACTGCGTAAAATGTTCTCTCAGTCGAGCCCTGCAGTGAGATGGCATGATTCAGTTTTCCATTACCTCTGTCCACACTGACAGCTATTTTCAGTCGTTGTATGAGAAAGTCTATGATGAGTATCATGCTGATGCATCATTGCTATAGCAACCCATATCGACAACACTGTCTGAACAAAGCAGTCCGATTATCAGCAAACTGACAGTCAGTTCTGAAGATCGGATATGAAACCAAACTGGATTTGTGCGCAGTGTGAACCAAGCCTAACACACACACATTATACCGGTCAAAAGTTTAGGGACACGACTGAAATGTTTCTCATGATCTACAAAACCTTTTGATCTGAAGTCATGTGTCTGAATGTGTGAAATTAGGTAGGAAAAATTACTTTATAATTTTTTTGGTTCTGTTGAACACAAAAGAAGATATTTTGAAGAATGTAGGACAGCTCTGGGGCACGTTTGACTACCATTGTATTTTTTCCTACTATGGGAGTCAATTGGGGGCAAAATCTGTCTGGTTATAAGCATTCTTCCAAATATCTTTCTCTGTATTCATCAGAACAAAGCAATTTATACAGATTTGGAACAACTCGATGGTGAGTAAATGATGGGTTTTTTGGGTGAAGTATCCCTTTCAGGTATCAGGTAATCCGTATCTGGAGCTTTGAACCTCACACCAGTGTTACATTTGTGCTGTCATGTAAGATTTCTGGGATTACTTGGGAGCAGATTTATTATCATGTTCTGTGGTGCCTGTCCAGGACCTGTGAGATGGCTTGTTAAGTCTGGTGTGATGCCTTCAATGTTCTGACAGTATCAAATGCTGCAGTGTCAAATCTAATAATGAACAGTTGAAGATGTGAAGGTGTGCACGTGGGTCAAAGATGCTGACTCGTTCAGTTGAAAATGTTGGTACTAGCTTGTCTATATGATATGTGCCCCATACCAAAAAAGTGTTTTTTAAGTGTGCTATTATTAGTATACTTCCCTTATTTGAAAAACAGGACGGTACACTTTGTCTAATTTTATTAACTTGTTACTACTAAACTTAAAATTATTTAACTTCTACTGACAGAAAAGTATATTTGACCTACACTTGTACTAAATCTTAGGATCGAGATATTCTCAAAAGTATATTGAAGTATTCTAGGCATATACTGTATATTGAGCATAAGTATACTTACTGGCCTATTAATACTTTTACTTTAGCCTAGGAGTATAGTTCAAAGTGTTTAGTTCATAAAATAAAATAAAAAATGTGCCACAAGTATCGAACTATTAAACTATCAGTAAACCTGTAAGATCACTAGTTTAACTAAATTTTTGCACTTTTACACATAGGGGTGGTTTCCCGGACAGGCATTAGCTTAAGCCAGGACTAGGCCTTAGTTAAATTAGGATATTTAAGTTGTTTTAAAAAACATACTTTACAAAAACATTACTGTGTGCATCTTGAGAAAAAACTATTGCGCTAATACATTTTTCGATCAAGACACTTCTAATATTTAAGTTAGTCTGGGACTAGGCTAAAACCCGTCCAGGAAACCACCCCTTAAAGTACACGTAAGTATACTTTTATAACTTAAAAACTAGGCCATTTTAGTCACAAGTAGTATTGAAATGCTCTTACAATTGCACTTACAAGTATACTACTAGTACATTGATATTAATATACTAAGTACACAAAGTATACTTTAAACTATTCTTGAACTATACTTAACTACAGTATAGGCCTACTTAATAAAATGCACTTGAAGTTTCTTTGTAAGGAACAGAATAAATATCTTCTGTAGCGTTCATTTTTTTCTATTGTGATTGTATCGTTTAAATGTGTTTTATTTGAAGAATAAGCCATTTAGCACAACAGTCTTCAGCATCTCAGAATTGTCTTTTCCAAGTAAAACATAATGAATGTTAGCACAAGGTCTTGTTTGGTTTTGTGTGGTACTGTTTTAATTTCCTGAACATTACACAGTTGATTGCCTAGCCAAAGCTGTCAGTTATTGTCAATATCCTAAAAAGCATATTGTACAGTTTGGCATACAAGATTAGATTAGATTTATTTTTTGTCATTACATGATACAAAAAAAGAAATAAACGTCAGAAATGGTACTCAATATACTTCTATATGTATTTGTACTGTATATACATTTACATACATAAAATATACTTCTAAATGTGGTAGTAAAAATAAAAAGAGTCACATACACACTTGCTCACTCAGTAAAAGTAACCATTTTTAAAATCAGTAATCGTAAAGCACTGAAGAATGGCTTTAGTAAATGCTAAATCAACATCAGAGGTTGGGAAAAGTGTATTTGTGTGAGATCATGCCACACTCTTTGCCCCAGGTGTCTAGAGTTGTTTAGTCTAATCTTTCATTACTTTCCTAAATGATGAGCGTTTTGTGGTTATTTATGTATAAGCTGCGCTCGGTTTGAAATGGCTCTCTGACATTTCCAATAAGCTGTTTGTTCCATGTTTGTGCTTCGGAGATTTTATGCTCTTTCATTTTTCATTTCCAGACGATTCCACAGAATCACTTCAGAAAAGCACCAGGCATCTGCTCTATTCAGTGTTTGGAGTATTTGGATTGGCTTTAAATCTTGAACGTGGTGAAATCTGTTTGGTCTTGTGGTGACAGGTCATGATACATCACAAAGAATCTCAGGAGGTTTGTTGGGATTAAGTAGCATTTTAGAGACCCTTGCACGTATTATGCATTTATGATGTCTTGCATTGTGTCCATCACCCATCTATGATACCGCACCGGTTGGGTTGGGTTGGGTTGGGTTGAGTTGAGTTGGGTGGTGGCATTCAGTAGATGTCCTTCCTGTTCAGAATCCCACCTGCTGTGCAGTCGTGTGTCTCTGTACGTGTAATCCTCCACTGCAAGGCATTATGGGTTCGATTATAACAGCGGGCAGCCTTGTTGTAACACACTGTCCTGATGCATGCTGGGAATCTAATGACATCATGTTGAGCAGAGCTGGGCTATGATACAGCGTGTTAAACAGAGTAGCCCTCAGTTGAAAGCTCTTCACAGGCGACGAGGTGATGATGACTGTGAAGATGAAACTCTACGGACTGTGTGTTCGGAGAGACTAAACCGCACAAAACAACAATAGAAACCTCTGACAACACAGCTGGGAGTGACATTTACACATATGGCAGATGCTTTTATCGAAAATTACTTGTATTGCATTCAAGATATACGTCTTTTATTTGATGTTTGTTATCTGGGAACCTGTGACTTGCGTTGCTAGCACAATGTTCTGCCAATTAATCTACATGAAAATTATAAAGCCGTGGTATTTTTCGGGTCAACTGAGGCCAACGTTAGTACTAAAAATGTGTTAAAAAGGTCATTTTGGGAAACTTTACATGATTTTAAAATGAAGGTGTGAACAGCTCGGGCCAGTTTAAGATTAGCCTAAACCAAAGCACCATGTGGTTTCTTACTCGAGCTGTGTGAGGGGAACATTTTGGGCTGATTCTGGCAGTTTTTGGCAGTGACATGGTGTTCCCTACTGCTTGCTGAACTCGGTGTTTGTTCTGCTGTTTAACTGAAGACAGAAATGCACTAGAGGAGACATAAGACACAAACAGGGATGCGCAAAACGACATGTGACAATGTTTATTTCCCGTGGGATTAAAATGCCTCTGAGTAATTCAATATCTCAAGAACATCAAGGCTGTACTCCTTTTCTTAGCAGATTCTCGGTCTCTGTGTCTCTCTACTCATCATTTTACTTGTCCTTGACTCACTCGTCTGTATTCCTCCATCTGTTCTGCCACCGTGTGTGTCTTTCACCTGCTTTCTCGTCTTTATTCATTTTACTTGTTTTTTTGTTAATGAAAGAAAATGTCTAAGATATTTTTTTTATTCATTTCTTTTTGTTTAATTTAATACTGTAAATGGGTAACATTAGCAAATTAGATTAGATAAATGTAACAGTTCCGCACACACTGTACATTCCCAGCAACAAGGAACAAATGAAAGGGGTAACATTACAGGAGGTTGCGTACAGACAGGAGGCTGAGCAGCTGGCTGTCTGGTGAAGTCATAACAACTTGGAGCTGAACACGCTTAAAACAGTGGAGACGATTGTGGACTTCAGGAGAAACCCCCCTGCACTCCCCCCTCTCACCATCATGAACAGCACTGTGGCAGCAGTGGAGTCATTCAGGTTCCTGGGCACCACCATCTCTCAGAACCTGAAGTGGGACAATCACATTGGCTCCATTGCTAAAAAAGCCCAGCAAAGGTTGTACTTCTTACATCAGCTGAAGAAGTTCAACCTACCACAAACTCTATTAAAACAGTTTTACTCAGCTGTCATAGAGTCTGTCCTCTGCACATCCATCACTGTCTGGTTTGGCTCAGCCATGAAGTCAGACATCAGAAGACTACAGAGGACGGTTCGGACTGCTGAGAAGATAATTTATGCTCCCCTGCCCACCCTCCAAGAACTGTATACATCTAGAGTGAGGAAAAGGGCTCAGAAAATCACCCTGGACCTCTCACATCCAAGCCATCATCTCTTCATAATGCTGCTGTCTGGTCGGCGCTACAGAGCACTGAGCACCAAAACAACCAGACACAAAAACAGCTTCTTCCCTCAGGCCATCTACCTCTTGAACAGTTCAATGTTTTTACACACCGTGCAATTAATAACTTTGTGCAATAATAATTAAGTGCAATATTAATTATATCCTCCAGATAATACACTATCTATTTTTATACAACTTTTTCTGTAAATTATATTTCATTCTGCTGTATATAGCACATCATTGTACTACAATAGTCTATTCTTATTTTTTACTTGTACATATTTACATACACACATAGCTTTACTCTCTATATATTTATCTTATGTTTATTGTATTGTATTTCTTAATTTTTTATACCCATAGACCCTTATTTAAATCATATATGTACTGTATTCTATTGTGTTATGGTCTCTGTGTACTGTTGTTGCTGTTTCTGTGTTCTGGATGCTCCCGTCACCAAAACAAATTCCTTGTGTGTGCAAACATACTTTGCAATAAAGCTCATTCTGATTAATTAAACAAGCTTTTAGAGTATAGATAAACTCTCTCTGTCTCTCTCCTTCACATCTCATTTAACATCTTAATGTGATGCATGTTTAATTGTGATAAAATGTTAATGTAAATGATCTCCGGTGCCCTGTGAAAAGCTCTATCAAAGTTTAATGATAGCACATTCAAAAGTGAATATGAACTTGTTTTCTTTACAGTGTTTGAGGTCTGAAAAAAATACAGAGCATCTTTTCTGTTGTTTTGACCCGTTTCTCCAGCTTTAATTTTCTGCAAATAAATGCAAATAGACACAATATTTTCATTGAAATTTGGAAGAAATATTTTCAGTAGTCACAGAATGAATCAAAAACTATCATTTTCCTTAACACATACTTATAAATAGAAATTTCAGAAAAACTGAAAATAATTTTGAAATGGTCTCTTAATTTCATCCGAGACTGTATTTTAAGGTATATGGTTGTGAATGTGTGTCTGGGTGATTATATGGTTGTGTGTGTGACCAAATGTCCCCGAAAATAGTAATATCGGTCCTTTTGACCTTGTGGGGAAAACAGGTTATGCTTGTAAACTAATAAAACAGTTTATACAATTTTTTTGGTTAAAAATGTAAAAATGTAGAATTGTTTGCGTGACTGTTATAGGCTTAAAGTGAAACGCCTTGGAACGCGCAGCATTATTTGATGTGTGAATGTAATCTCAACAGAAAAATGCAGAGAGCGCGAGACATATCGAGTGACCCGCCCCCTTTTGAAATAACCAATAGCATTTCGTTTACGACACAGTCAGCCTGGCAAAGCTGCGTGATAGTCACAGTGGTGTACAGTGTTGGGGGGTAACGCGTTACAAGTAACGTGCATTACATAATCATATTACTTTTTTAAGTAACGAGTAATGTAATGCAGTTACTTTATAAATTTACATATCAATACTCAAGTTACTTTGTTTTTCAAGTAACTCGAGTTACTTTTCAGTCTAATCATTGATTTATGTGAACATTTTTGAAACTGCAGAAGTGAAATTCGGAATTAAAAGTAGTGTAGACATGATCGCTCATGCTTGCACAGAAACAGTCGCAAAAAGTTACTTTCCACAAAAAGTATCCAAGTACCGTATTTAGTTACTTTTTTATAGAGTAACTCAATATTGTAACTAGTTACTTTTAAAATTAACTTTCCCCAACACTGGTGGTGTAACGTTAAAAGTCTATTGAAAAGAATAGGAAGATCAGTGATACCAGTGATGTGTCATTTGAAGCTTGTTATTCACGTTGGTGAGTGACACTGGCATTTGTCTTCTCCTTTACTCATCATGGCTGCGATGTCCGATCTCTTCCATAGAGCCTTAACATACAACATTCTGTGTAGACTTGAAACGAGTCAGATACGTTTTGTTTTCTCAGCGAATTTGCGTGTAAGATTGATGGATATGATCAGCTCTGTGCTATCCTGTCTCTGAACCTTAGGACATTCTCGTGTGACACTAATGCGGAATTAAGACTTTAATGTTACTGGTTACATTGTCCGGATCGTCCCTTATCTCCCATCTAGTGCACTATGTGTGATTCACCATTAGGACATAATAAATGTGCGAACAAGTGGCTGATATGGGGCGCTGCGGAATATCAGGGGGCGGGACTCTTCGGATTCTAAAGCGGATTTGATTGGACAAGAACTTGGACGAGCGGCTGACGTGTAGCGTGATGTCATGGCATTTCTAGACTGGTTTTGAATGCTTATATCTTCTAAGTGGGAATTTTGTCAGTGTGTAGGAGCATATCAGTTTATTCACGTTCTTAAGGCTAACTTATTTTTTAATAAATGGAAAAAAATTCTAATTGATTTCACTGGGGATTTTATGCAGAGTTATTAAAGTTTTGATTTTAGGTTTATTTAGTTTCATTAATATTTTCAATTAACTTTTATATTTATATTTTTAGTATATATATTGTCCGAGCAGGCTCAGGCTACATAAACCAGTGGTTCTCAAACCTTTCCGTCATAAGGCCTCCTTTAACAGACTTGTAATCTTAAACTTAGAATTTTAATTAAATCAAAAACATATTCAGTTTTACAATGCTGGAACATCAATTATTTTGGTTGGTTGGTATATTTTATAAAATGCGACAAAATCTATGGCCCCCCGGGATCCATCTTGGGGTCCCCAGTTTGAGAACCACTGACATACACCGATAAATATCTCAGCGAGAGTACCATTATTTAAAGGATCATTCTTATCCTTTTTCTTTCTCCACCAAAAGTATTTCAGAATGATAATTAAAATGGGTTTTTTGACATTTGCCATAGTAATACCATGGGTTTCTTTGACATACTTAGTGCATCAAGTAAATATAATGGTACGTATCAATATACTGTATGTTTCAGTTTATTTCAGTACAGGGCCATAATATACTGATACCCTCACTGTGTTACCTCAATGTATGCACTTTTTTGTGAAGGGTATAAATCTCTGTAACCGTCTCTGTCTTTCTAGCTCACTTCCACACACACCTAGAAACAGACATAAAGCACCTTGTCATTTACCAGGAGCGTACTCGGTCTGGCAGTTGGTATGTGTGTTCATGTTCAGATTAAGCTGCCAGAAAACATCAGCTCCATCAATGACAGCCTGTAATTTCAAGCTGAGCCAGTCCAGACAAGCAGGTGTGTGTGTGCATGTGTGCGCGCTGTCTGTGGACCTTGTTGTGAAATATTAGTAAGTGGTGTGGCTATTGCTCACATTTAGTGTTACAAATGTGAACTGTAGCTCATTTTGTTATTCCTCTAGGAAGTGTTCTTTATGTGACCTTTTCTCTGACAGGTGACTTTAAAAGGAAGTCTGACTCACATATGAGGTCATTTGCTTTAATAAGTAGTTTCTGGGCGGAGAGGACCGCATTCATGTCTTTGAACCGAGTTGGCCGCTCAGCTGTAGCAGTTTCATGTCAGTAGCCGTCTGACTGACACGTACAGTGACCAATCACATTTTCTTTTCTTTTTAGTGGCAGCATTATCAGAGATGTAGTATGTAATTCACAATCATTGAATTTAAAGTCGATCCTTGTGAACAAATTCATTAAATGCATAGTGCATCCAAAAATATAGCATTTTCATAATTTTACCTTTGTGTCATTTTAAACCTTTATGACTTTCTTTTTTATGCAGAACACAAAAGATAATTTAAAGACCAATGGTAGCCAAACAACATTGGCCCTCATTGACTTCCATTGTACGGACACAAAAACATATCTCAAAGAGTCATATATGTGTTCTGAATGACATGAGGTTGAATAAAGGATGACTTTGAGGTTGAATGATTGATGATTTTTATTTTTTATTTTTTGGGTGAACTATCCCTTTAATCCATTTAATGGCTTGATCTTTCTTATGTAGAAGCATTTTTGACTGCAGCTTTTTTTAGCCGCATGGAGGTCTTTATCTGTAGATGATTCATTCTTTATGGACTCCACATTAGACGACAAAATCGAAAGCCACACTCTTAGGAACAAAGAGGGCTGAGCACCCTTCCCATCATCCCTTGCTGTATGACTCTCCAGTCTCCACTGAAGATCTGTTGGCACCATCTTGACTGTTTGTTGTGCATAATGGTTATACGTTTAGGAAATCCTTTTTTTTGTTACACAGAGTTCAGCATACATGATTTGTATTATTTTCCATCCACTACTGTTTCCGTATTGATTGAACGCTTTGGAAATATTGTTTGGAAAAGACCACAAAAGGTTCAATGGCGGCACATGATCTGACTTGCACTTTTGGTTTTTGGCACGGCACGCAGCGTACTGGCAGATTTCGAACTGAAATAAATGCGAACCTTTCATCTGTTTGTTCAACGAGCTTTTTATGATGTGAGAGACAAAGAGTCGAACAATAAGCGCTTTATACGATGTAAGTGTGCCGCCTCTGAAATATTCCTCCCAGCAGCATTTATACAAACAAACGCACACCCGCATGGACACAGAAACTCACACGCAGTCATAATGACACTTTTTTAAACTTTTAGCCAGAAAGTTCACAAATGATGAGGCTCAGGAACGTAAAGGCGGTTGTAGAAGTGCACGGCTGTCGAGTTCAGAAGTCGGTGGTCTGGCTGTCAGGTTTTGATTTTATTTACCCAGCAGGAGAAGCAACTTTGAGGTCGGGTTATGGCGAGGTCAGGAAAGACAGAGAGATTGGCAGGATTGCTCAATTCATTTGATGAACACTCATCCTGTATGTCTACTAGCCTGAGATTTATTTTATAACTCGCTGGAGCCTTTTAATATTAAACGGGTTTTAATTGGCATTAAACTTTAAAGACTGTCAGAGTAATAAAGTGCGATCCAAAAGTCTGAGACCGCACTGAAAATCTGTGATTCAAAGTTTTACACACATAACAAGTTTTAATGAGTTTAGGAATTTGAAACGGCACGTTTTAGGCAGGGCTGGGGGGACAGTGTCCCCCGAATGTGAATTTTAAGGGTGGATGAATTTCCACATCAAAATGTGTCTTTCGAACACAATGGAGTTTCATCTTTTATTTTTGATCAGGTTACAAGTTACTAGTTACAGGTATGACTAGTGATTTTCAACTTTTTTTACCTTATTCATATACATTTCTGAGACATTACAATTAACAGGGAAGATGTCTTAAATGGTGGTGCCTGTTTGATGAGAAAACATTTTACTATACTGAAATTAATAAATTAATAAGACTCAATATTTCGGAAATCATGCGGGGAATTAGTTATGAACTACAATTTATTTTATAGAAGGCAAGACACCATAGGCCCTATCTCTAAAATTGATGGCAGAGAGAGAGAGAGATGGAGGTTGAAATAAAAGATCAACACGTAAACACTAAAGCAGGCAAGAATGTGATTTTTAAAATGGAAAAGACAGTGAGGAGAGAGAGAGCGAGAGAGAGACATGGGCATTCATGCCTTTAAGCCTTCTGTTGATGAAAACCTTCCTTTCATTCAAACTGTGAGAGAGAGATTAGGAAGAAGTGGATGGTGAGAAAGAACAGAGAATTCCTGTAAACTCTGCTCTCATTCAGCCGTCAAAACGCCTCTCCGTCTCTTACCGTCTTGTCTGCGCTTTCACAAACTCTCATTCTGACATGGAACCCTTTTCTATCCCCCCCTCGGTCTCCTTTCGTTGCCCGTGTGAAGGTCAGCACCATGCGAGGGAGTTGTGAGTGTGGTTGCTATAAGGCGTGTATTGCAATTGCAGGTTGCTTGATGGGGCTGCTAGGGTGTTAAATAGGTTGCCCGATTTAAAAGACCCCTCTTATAGTCTCTTATTTTGCCTTCTGGGGTTATGTCCCCGTGGAATGATTTTCTTAAGATTTGCTTTGTATGTCAATTTCAGCCTCATTTATTTTGAATGAACGTATCTTTATAGATAAAGTCAAAGTGGTAACTCCTCATTAATCATTTTTGTAGATAAACTGAACCCAGAGCAGTTCAAAAGTTCTCGGGCTATACCCAGGATCACCACGATCTGACGGCGTGCTTCCATCACATTTGCCTCTTTAAGTATCTCAAACATGTGGAGTTTAAAATTCTGAAACAGTTGCGACTATACGCAACTTATTAAAACGTGATGTTTTTGTTTCTTGTATTTAAATGATTTGTTGCTTGTCTGTTTTAATGTTGACATATTTTAGATTAGATTAGATTTAGATTTTGGTATAAACCTTAAAATTTCTTGTCCAGGTGACTGCTTATATTTACAGAGGAGGTGGGGAGGGGTGATGTCCAAACAGGTCGCAAACTTGCTGGATGTGACCCCAGTGATGAGGACGAGAGGATGCGGTTCAGGGACACGTCTTTAAGTGTGAATGATGTGTGCTAGAGGAATTTGAAAACTTGGAATTGGTTTGTATAAGGTAGAGACAAGGACAGATGAACTGCTGTGGCCCTTTGCCCTGTCTGTGTGCGTGTGTGTCTGTCTGATAGGGACGGCTGGCATGATGCCCAGCTATTGGCTGCCCACTCAAGTTGCGTATCAGGCATAAATCAGCTGTGTCCCCTGCCCACCTTCCCACTTGACCTCATTTCTGAATTTGTGATGCCGTGCCAATTGACCAATCGATCAAAACAGCAGGTCTGATTTTTCACAACGTAACACACATGATTTTTTACTGATCGCATATCTCAGCAGTCCAGACGTGAGCAAGCAGTCACGAATGAGACGCGTGGACGGAGAGAAACTCAAATACCGATTGCCGTATGTGGCAAGAGGCATTCGACATAACATTTCATTGTGTTTCCTTTTGTAAATGGAATGTAAAATACCCCATCGGCTAGCAAGACACACGGAGTGACCCCCTAAAAGGTACTATTGTTTATTGAACGCTGGTGTGGGCAAGAATCATTCATTTCATACTTGTTGGTAGCAAATTAGATCAGGCAAATGGAATTTAAAGCACTGGTTGACTGCATTCCTGGACGCTCACGAATGGTTTCTGCAGGATTGCGTCAGATTTCAGGAGTTATTTCTCATGTGTTCTGATTACTTTGTGTCAGCGTTCATGCAAGTGCTTGTGCCATGTCACTCAAAGACATGCATTGTGCTGAAATATCACATTATGGAATGAGTCAGCACCCGCGGTTGAATGACTTTGAGATCCCAAGGATGCTTTGTGTTGCCTTTTCCATGTGATGGTGACACATCGTTAGGTCATCGTAGGCGCTGGCTAGAGGTGACATCACTTCCTATGTGATATTGGGATTTGATGCTTAGTTTACCTCACGGCCTGGAATTTGACGAGAAGTGCAGAATGATGTCATAACATGTTGATCTGTACCCTGATTGACATCTGTAAGACAGCTGCAAGACATAGTTTGCTCATCTGTCTCGGAGACGTCTGCTGTCAGATGTCATATAGACATCTAGAAGATGTCTGTAAGACGTTTATGATTTAGAATGGATGTAAAACTGCTCTTTCCAAGATGTTCATCAGATGTTTTTACACAGCAGATGTTTTCGAGATCTCCAGGGCCCGTATTCATGAAAAACCTTAGCGCAAAGAGTTGCTCCTAATTACAAAATTTTAAGAAAATTCTTAGAAATGTGGGCGTTTCCCCTTAAAATTACAGAAAAGATCCCAGTAAAGAAAAATGTAATTCATAAAGCATCTTAACCCTTAAAAGAGCTCTTAAGGTCCAAAATTGTTAGAAATAGCGAGGAGGACTTTTAAGAGGCTTAAAAGTTTCTTTAGCAGCAGAGAAAATGGATGACACACAAAAAGTGAGAAGAAATGTGTTGCAATGCATGACAATTTCCATATTACTTTTAAGGTTTATCTGATTTTTTATTTTTATTGTTTTTTGTGTGTTCAACTTAAGTTTTTCTTGGTTTTTGTACAGCTGCTTTGATGCCGTGCAAATTGTAAAAGCGCTATAAAATTAAATAAAATAAAATTGAATGACAGTGCATAAATAAGACACAACACAGAAAAAATAATGTGCAATTTCAAACTAACAACCCTATACTTAAAAGCGCTCTTTTTTCCCTCTTTTTGGCCAACCAACCAATCACAGTCATACATAGTAACGGGGTCAGCCGCCTCCTCACTAAGATAAAAGGTTTTGTCTTTTCCTTGCTCAAAGTTGCTCTCAGATTGGTCCTGAATCACTTTTAAGCTAAGACTCCTACGTAGAAGTTTTTAAGCTAAATTGAGAGTTTTCTTAGAGGATTCTTAGAAGCTTTAAGAATACGGGCCCAGATCTTTAGCAGACGTCTTACAGACGTACCTGTGTTAGCTGGTTGTTGGCATACAGAATATACGTTTTGTCAATGTTTTGGAACACGCAGTTTTATAGATGTTCTTAAAGGGATACTTCACCCAAAAGGGAAAATTCTGTCATCATTTACTTACCCTCATGTCATTTCAAACTGGTATGACTTTCTGTCTTCTGCAGAACACAAAAGAAGATATTTTGAAGAATGTTGGTAGCCAAACAAAATGGACCCCCATTGACTTCCATTCTATGGACACAAAACCACAGAGACATTTCTCAAATTATCTTCTTTTGTGATAGACGGAAATAAAAGTCATCAAGGTTTAGAATGTCACGAGGGTGAGTAAACAATGCCAGAAGTTTCATTTATGGGTGAACTATCACTTTAAGGCTACTGTATTTATACTTAACTTCAATTTTGATTTCATGTGTACAGTACTTTAAAACTGCCTGGTAGCGTTGGTTAGCCGCCATGCTGATTCCACCGTGAACTGACAGGAAGTGCTGGCAGATTCTCACCTGGGCTTCAAGCTGACAGCTAAACTATATTTGCCTTCACTTCTCGTTCATATCTTTGTGGTGGTATGATGAATATTTTAGTTTTTACAGTAAGTGCCTGACTGAAGCTAACTCCTGCCTGCTGGCTGTTAAATGTTAGACGGGAGCTGTTTCTGTTTATCAGAAACAACGGTTAGTTAGTTTATCCCTCAGGACACAGAGATTGCTGCTGTTGGTCTCTCTCTCACACACACAGGACCCTACTTTAGGCTATCAGTCAGATGGAGCGTATACCGCCCACATGTGCGCGCTGGAATACATGTGTGTGAGTCTTTATTTGATGTTTTGTCTTAATGTTGAGCCTTGTTTACTTCAGTACAGCCTTCCTCTATAACCAAGTATAGAGAGTGCATCTATGCGCACGGCTAGATAAAGAATAGGGCTGCACAATATTGGAAAAAAATGCGTTATGTGATTACTTGCTAAATAATGTGACGTATACGAAATGCAATGCAGTAACACTTTCAGTTTATAAGTTAATTTTGAACTATATAAAAGTGAAAATTATATAACCAACACACACTTGACATTCTTTGATTGTTGATCATCTTCTACGCATCAGAGAGCTCATGCATGCACATGCACAAACATTCGCGTACCAGTCTGTCTGATATCTGCATCCACCTATAACTTGGACTACAGACAGAGGTGTAAAGTACTTGAGGATTTTTACACTACATTATAAAGCATACTGTATATTGTAATTTTTACTCCACTACATTTCATGAATTTTTTTTTTTTACATGTATTTATAAATGCACGTAAAAAATATATCTGTAATACATAAGTACATTAAAAATCTGTCAAATTTTAAGTAAAATACTTGAGTAAAAGTAAGAAAGTACTATGACTTTTAATGTAAAAATCAACGTGTATTTTTCAAATGTAGTTCAGTATAAAGTATGATATATGCTGTTTTATAATATATGGAAGTAAACGATTTCCAATGTAAAATCACGCTGATAAAGTAAAGATACTTGATGCTTGAGAGTAAAAATACTCACTAAAGTATTTTACCCATCAGACTATATCACTTTCCAAAATATTAAATATTGCAGATCATTGCGATATGCACATTGGCAATATTTCTATAATTGTATATCGTGCAGCCCCGCCAGAGGAATATTTATATATTTAGTTTACTCCTTGAATGGTGATTGCATGGTATTCGAATGAGGAGTTGCTGCAAGGAAAGGACAGAGGAGTGAATTTCCAGGTATTGGAAACAAGCAAACCTGTCCCCCTCCTCGCCCAGAAGGATGAGGAGTGTGGGTGAAGTTGATGGAGAGGGCCAATGGAGTAGCAGCGTTCTCTTTACAGATCCATGTTTCAGTCAGTGCCAGAACATTGAGATTAGACTGACTGGCGTAGGCCGGGATGAAGTCTGCCTTGTTGACAGATGACTGGCAGTTCCAGAGCCCTACAGCCAGACAAGCAGACTGTGGAGGGCTAGTGCAGAGTGACTTATACACATTTTTCTCTACCAATATTCTTGAAGTTGCTTTGCAACAATGCATATCTGGATGAAGGGCTATGGCATATTTTGTCTCCATGGGTGTAAGGATTGACTCATTGACCGCTTCTCTGCGTCACACCGCATCCACTGAAGCTTCGTGTAGCGCCTGATTCAAACACACACATGCGCCGATTCACTTGGGGTGACTGTGAATCAGCTCTCTGGAGAAAGAGCTGAAAGATTCCAACAACAGAACAAACAAGAGACGGAAACAGACTGACAGGCTGGTACATAGCAGAAACGGCGTTTAAACAAGGAGACGTTTGCACTTGTTCTGATCCAGCCTGAGGTGCTGAGATATTCCGCACTAACAGATCTGTGTGTGTGTGTGTGTGTGACTCATCAGAAGCTGCTGACTAATGTGGGCGTTGTGTTAAAGAAGTGATGAGAAAAGCTGAAGAAAGAAAGCTCAGTGATGATCTGAATAGGGTTTTTTTTTGTGGTCTAACCTCATGATGGACCGCATCCTGTGCTGATTCATGGTCAGCTGCTGTCTCCAACCATGTGTGTGTGTACCCACTTAACTATATTTCGGGGACAAATTTATACCCAACAGTGAGCAAGACCTGACAAATCCAAGCAAAACTTCAGATTTTTTTCAAAATTGCAAAACAAAAATTGGTTTTGTGTCTATACAATTGATGTCAATGGTGTTCAGTGTTGTTTGGTTACCAACGTTTTTAAAAGTATCATCTTTTGTCTTCTAGAGGAGAAAGTTATACAGGTTTTGAATAACTCAAGTGACTAAGTGAAGAAATATGAAATTTTGGCTGAACTACCCCTTTAAGTGGACAGTTCACCCAAAAACAAAAATTCTCTCATCATTTACCCACCCGCACGTTGTTCCAAATCTGTCTAAAATTCTTTGTTCTGATGAACGCAGAAAGATATTTGGAAGAATGCTTGTAACCACCATTGACTGCCATAGTAGGAAAAAAGTAGTCAAAAGTGCTCCAGAACCGTTTGCTTTACATTCTTCAAAATATCTTCTTTTGTGTTCAACAGAACAAAACTATTTTTCCTGCTATGGTTGTCAATGGTGGCCAAGAACTGTTTGGTTACAAGCATTCTTCCAAATATCTTTCTCTCTGTTCATCAGAACAAAAAATTAATACAGATTTGAAAAAAACTTGAGGGTGGTAAATGAAGACAGAATTTTTTATTTTTGGGTGAACTGTTTCTTTAAAGTAATATAAAATATCATTAGGCTGCTATAAAACATTACAAGTCTATAAGATGTCCTCAAAATATAGTTAATGAAGGGATTTCAGCTCACAGTAGTCTGCTGTATTCTCTATATCCAATCACTCAAAACCTGGGGATTTTCCCTGTGAAAATTTCAGGCGGCTCTAATGTGGTGGGTGTGTTTGCGCTATTCGCATAATTTCTACAGTGAAGCGGGTCCTAAAACAAGATGGCAATGTGCGAATAAACTGTGCTCTCAGTGGGTGCAATTCATTCGTGGTGTAGTGAATTCTGCTTTTTTGTCTCGGAAGCATTGTTTACTAACAGACACTTTTCACTTGTAATTTTGTGTATATCATGTTGTCAAACGCACAGATAAAGGAAGCTGTCTTATCACAGTGTGAGTATTGCATGTTATGAACATTAGATTTACTGTACATCCACAGCCACATTTACATAACCACACACATTCAGTAATAAACAACATTCCCTGCCCTGATAAACAACAGGCAGTTGTGTGTATTTGTGTGTAGGCTTAACTTTACCCAGACACTGTAATTCTGCAAAAGTGTTTTAATATGTGCTATAGTCAAAAACAGGTTAGGATGCAGATGTGGAGCGCTGGTGCTCACCTGTGTGGTGGCTGTCTGGCTGACAGTTGAGCGGATTAAACTCTCATTTAGATCAATGTCTGTGTCCCTGAAGAACCCCCCACAGGGAGCGGGATGCTTAGCATCATGGACCATAGAACCCAGCTGGCTCTCACTTTACTTTTATCACTAACACACAGCTGTGGAAAACACTGGCGCTTAGCGATTCAGACTTCTATCAGTACTTGATTCATGGTATTTTTATGTACACACTAAGGCAGTGGTTCTCAAACTGGGGGCCCTGGCCCCCTGAGGGGCCCCAAGATGGCTCCGGGGGGCCACAGATTTTGTGGCATTTTATGAAATATAGAAATTTATCATGAAAAGTAAAATTCATGAAAAGTTCTCGGGTCACGGGACCGCATTCCTGACACAGACTGCCTTCATGAGCAAGTCCAAAAGTCCACTTGTCTTCATTTCTAAAAGCTTTCCCGGGTAAAACGAGTTTCCCAAGTTTGCTAATGTTCCGGCCTTACTCGCAGCCATGACGTGCAACAACTAGCGTTTGTTTGTTTGCGATTGCATTACGCATGAGCTCCGGCCCACCGAGGGCTCCAAATGGCCATCCGCGCCTGTTTCTGTGCACTACAATTTCAACAACTGTCATGTATTTATCACTTTCAGTGGAGAAGCCCTTCCCCCACATACAGTATATACCGCATATAGTGTATTTCCCATCAAATATACTAATAATTATCGAAATATGTATTTTTGCAACTCCTGGTATAGTGTTCTGCTTTTTCTTCAACTATCCATCAGCTTACTATCATGTGCCATGAACGCCTCTCTCTGAAGGGTCAGATAGAAACACATCAGGCGCTGTGATGAATAATTAGGAGAAAAGTCTTCTCATTGAAAAAGAAAACACAGTCTCATGAATAATTATGAGACACAGATGCGTCATCGATGTACAATCGTACATCGGGTTGTGACGTTGGCCCGATGAGGATTTTCAACCCGGAAGACTAAAATAGCTGCACAGAGCGTGTGCAGTTCGCCAAAAAGCTCAAAATTAACTAGTTTTCTATACTGTAATAACATGCTCGACCTGATTTTGCCAAGTGGTTGATGTCCTCAGGGCAACATATTTTGTTGACCTAAGGACAACATTTTTATAAATAAAACCTAAACCCACACCAAACCCCAACCCTAACCATAACTTACCCCTAAAACCAGAGGGAAATGATGAGTGAAAAACAATGATGGTCTAGAAGCACCTAATCCTGGTTGTAAGATTAAACTTAAAATAAACTGTAAACTTATTTCTGAAATCTGATTGGTTGATTTAAATGTTGTCCCAGGGTCAACATGATGTTGCCCTAAGGACATCAACCACTTGGCAAAAACAGGAGAGCCTAATAACTTACAGTTGCTAACATTGTTTTCTATGATGTGCAACACAACCAACTCTGTTAACATCTAAACAAATGTTGTTTAGTGCTTCGTGATGCTTTAAATTTGGTCCTACATACTAACTTCTTAAAGGTCCAGTGTATAAAATGTAGCGGCATCTAGCGGTGAGGTTGCGAATTGCAACCAACGGCTCACTCCACCCCTCCCTTTTGAAGCTGCGGACACAGAACTAAGATGTCGTCACGTTTTCGCTTCTTTGCTGACGGAAATAACGTATTTACGAAACACGCTCTGTGCAGCAGTTTGTCCGTTTAGGGCTACTGCAGAAACAACATGGGGAATTCCATACAAGGGGACCCACGGTGTAATAAAAACATAACGCTTCATTATGTAAGGTCTTTATACACCTCTGAAGACATAGTTATGTATATTATATTGCATTTTTGTCAATAGATCCTCCAAAAAAAGTACACATTGGACCTTGGACTTACAGGACAGTATCTTAATGGCAGGTGAACCTTTTAGGTTGTTTGCATTAGGAAATAAATCACCAGACTGTAAATTTGATGAATTTTGAGACTACCAATGCTCAGATATTATAAAAACAAGTATATTTTACAGTTCTGTAATATTCCTGGTATGAACATTTTGAAGCAACACTATTTACTGCATAAAAAGTCCCTCAGTATTTTATATAGCCTACCATGAAAGTCCTTCAAAAGAATTTTCCTCAGAAATTGTAACGCAGTGCTGAATTGTGTCTCATTCGACAGCGTTTCCCTCCTCTAAGCTTATCAGATTTTTATTCATTTCATTTCTCAGATGCCTCATTTACGCGGATAAATGACTGCTGATGAGTCTGCGTGTGAAAAACTATCCAGTCAGCTTGCTTAAGTGATTTGTGCTTGTGAATCTACTTTAGAGACAGATGCGTTTGGGCAGATCAGATATCCAGAATCCTCATGGCAAAACTCGATTATCTGTGCCTCATCTTTTTGACATTTAGAGCTATATTAACATAAGCATACATAGTTTTATACCTTTTCATATTTCTTATTTCATACCACACAGTCCATCTTAAAGGAAGGATGCACCCGAACTCTTTCCTTGTTGTTCCAGGACCACATGCTCTGTTGTGACGTTCTCTTTTATGCTTATATTTCCAATCTTCTGAATCCATACGATGGCTTTGTGAGTAGATTAAAATTCAAGGTCTTATTTACTATGAATTTGGACAATCATTTAGACCTTTGCTATATGACAGGCATGGTCACTATAACATTTTCTTATGTGGAAAACAACTATTTAAAAGCTTATTTAGTCATTCAGGATATTTTAAGGGCAATATACCTTGTGTATATTCAAATATGGTGCGTAAAAACTGTCTGAAGCGATTACTACCATTTGAATTGGATATTTAAATGAATTGTCTAGCAATCATGACAACGGTCATTCATCAAATGAAGATGAAATAATGTAGAGGAAGGTTTTCATAAGTATGCATGGTCAAGCAGCAATACAGTGGCCAAGTTTGAAGCATTTTCTGATTTGCATGATGTCAGTGAAACAGGCGTTGAATCAAATAACCAATCATATTCATTTTCTATAAATTCTCACCTCTGTTTATTCATGCATTTGTTAGAATTGTAAGAAAAGATAAGAGATTGAGACAGTAAGACATTTCAGTTACAGTAATAATCCTGTTTGTTTGTTTTTACACTGGATCATCCGGACTGTTTCTCTGCCTTAAACGCTTCAGTTCAGCTATAGTGAACTCCAAAGTACTGTATGTGATGACACGCTTCATTTCTGTAATCTGCTGTAATCCATTATGTTCCTGATAATTCTCTCTCTCTCTCTCTCTCTCTCTCTCTCTCTCTCTCTCTCTCTCTCTCTCTCTCTCTCTCTCTCTCTCTCTCGCTCTCTCTCTCTCTCTCTCCTGGCTGGTGTTTTTCTCTGCCAGGAACAGTGTGTGGGTGAAATTCTGTCGGAGTTTTATTTAACTGTGCATCTTACCAGAAGGGGGTCACATCTTCCTGTCATCTGGAGTCTCGACTTCCTGCCATCTTATGTTTTGACTTCTTGTCGTCTGATTAAAGAAATAATACAGTGCAGCAATACTCATTTGCATACATTATCTAGTTCAGATAACAGTTATTCATCTGCAATGCTCATTGAAGTGTTAGATTAGTGTTTTTATGATCTGGGAACAGTGTGAATGCTTGAAACAGATGTTTGCTATTGGAAGCGCTAAATTAAGTAGAATTGTCATTTAATTTCATATGGTAATACCACAAAGTACCTTGAAAATTACTGTAAAATACCATGGTAGTGCCATGGAACACACGGTATTACGATCACACAAACATTTATTTGTTTTTACCTTAATTCGAATGTTGATCATTTGCATTAATCTAAATTAGAGTGTCTGCGTTTAGTAGCATACATGCCCAAATCTTTTCCATATATGGTCTTCCACAAAATCTCATGTACAGCCATTTGTTACATTCTAAAGTTTACAGGATGTCCTTTTTAGGGTAAAAAGTACAAACTTCTTGATGATTCATGGTTTGTGCTATAAAACACTTGCACACAAATACATGCATAAACACGGTGAGTGAATGAGTGTCTTCTCTTCATGCCATGGTACCGTCATCGTACTTGTTTGTAAAGCCTTTCCAGACTTGATATCGTCTTGTAAATGCAATGCGCGTAGCTTTACGATCGTAGTCGTTTTCAATGGGTTGTTAGCAGAAATGCACGCCGCTGGCAAACTCATTCATCAAGTAGTTTGGAAAAGATGTGTTTGCGTGTATGTGTGTTAGGCTTCGGCATGAGGGCTCTTGTGTTGTATTGATTGGGTGTTGAAGAGCTGGTCTGTTAAATGTTTTACATCACATCACCATGCTAAAGAGATCCTGCTATCAACAACTGTGTGTGCGTGTGTGTTTCAGCAATAAACAGTCAAAAAAGTTGCGTAAAGTCGCTACCTGCTTTTCCATCAGACGTGCAGACATTTTCTCTGACACAAGCACTAAATCATAGCTTCCTATAGCTCAAACGATAGAGCACGGTGCTGGCAACTTCAGGGTTTGATTCAAGAAATTCAAATTGTTTGAAAACTGAATGCAGTGTGTTTTGCTTTAGAAAGAAACTGCAAAAATCTCAGCAAACAATTGTTGACACATCTTCCTTTTCCATTAAAAATCTGAAAATGTACATTTAGAAATAGACCAATTGTGCCTACAGTTTTGTTATTTTCTATTCCCCTGTTACGTACACACACACATATATATATATATATATATATATAAATAATATATAAATACACATCATATTTATCATTCAGTTCTTATTTTCATCATCTTCAAATGATTGGACGAACCTCATGCTTTTGTATGAATGCGGTACCAGCCCATGTCTTTGAGTTGTGTATACTGCATGTTGAAATGATGTTAGTCCGCTTGTTGAGTCGTGACGTAAGGAATACTGTTTCCAGTTCCAAGCCTCCGCTCATTTCTAATGAAGGATATTATTAAAACAGACGTTTATGAGCACTGTTTATTCATATCGCACATTTAAGCGAAACGTCTCCAGGCTTATGGAATCACTGACATCAATATTTTAATCATTTGTAAGTGTGGCCATTTGTGATTTTGTTATGGAGATAAAGTATGGGATCGGAGGTTTTCGGCAGTTTTACAGCACACCGTTTGTCTATATTGCATTTTATATATGCATTGTTATTTGCCTATGGCTGATAGAGCGGTTGGACCCAGAAACGGTATATGACCTTCCATTAATGGTGGTGTGATTGACACCACTTCTGTGCTTACACAAGTTCTCACTCAACTATCTGTGTTTGTTTGTTGTGTTATTAAGAGACAACGACTGTAAATCACCCCCGAGCTAAACATTCAAGCTTAGATTAAGATGACTAATTAGTCATGTAGCAGATGCTTCAATTGGAAGTGTCTTACAAAAATGTCTTACTGATTTAATTCCATCTGAGTAACTGAAGTGTCTTGCTCGAAGGCACGACGGCAGTTCTAGCACACAGTCAGAAGCTGAAAATGCAGGGAGAAATGCATTCTGGAAATCCAATGTGCATAAATGTTCCCCTCCTGGGATTCTTTAAGACAGATATCTGTAATTGCTTCCTCTTAAGATGTGGTGAAGCTATAGTTACCTCTTCTTGTACTGAGTTTTTGTGTGTTTAATTTGATGTTTTATCTGTTGCTGTGAACAGATGCACCTCTGTGACTTCACATTTCCCTCCTCTCACCGGTCAAATGACCTTAACTCACTCATCTCTCTCTCTCTTTCTCTCTCTCGCTCCCGCTTCTCCCCTCTCTCTCTCTCATACACAACACAAGCTCAGGCTTTTTGGATTCTTATTTTGTGGTCTAATTGGATCCTGATGAGACTTTTCCTCCCTTGAGTTATAATAAGTTAATGGTCTGTGAACTTCTGCTTCTTCAGTCTTGAGTCTTAGAGAAGAATTTTCTTTAATTAAGGTCAGTTAAGATCTCTTTTTTACACACTAGATGAAAACCATGGGATATTTATATGTTTCTAGTTTTCCTGCACTACAATCTATTTGATCTGACCTGTAATTCATTGAAGCCGCTCGGCGGTCGCTTTATTCAGAGGGAGAGATGCTTTATTAATCTCTGCTGTAATTGCTTGCCATTCTACAATTGCGTATTTTACAATGCAGCTAGACTTTTTGAACAATATTGGAAGATAACGATAAATTATAACAATTTACTCAAGTGTATACATTAATCGATTCATGAAAAAGTAAAATGAATTAAAGGACAAATCAGTAGTTTAATAAACATGTTTAGTCTAACTATATTTTTGACGTGTATGGATAATACACGTTGACAGAATTCGTATTTTTGAGTCAACTATCCCTTTAAGCAATCAATTTTGATTGTTATCATGTGGTGCCCACCATGGAATTTCATGAGAGAACAGATTTGTTTTGTCATTTCATGTAATATTATGTTCATCAAAGACCTACTGTCCAAAATCCTGATACGCCTGGGTAAGACACAGTGTTTGAGACCAAATGCGTTGCTCGTGTAGGTTTTATCATCTTAAATGAGCGCACAGAGGATCAATTTCACCACAACACACGGGCCTGTAAACCTTCTCTGGCAGATGGTAACATTAAGCTCAGATAAGTGTCACATTAAACTCTCTGTTTATGGTGCAGTTTTATACGTGAAATGAGCTGTGCTGCTGGAGTCTCTCTCTCTCTCTCTGTCCTTGGATCGAAGAAAAGGCGTAAGGATAGAAATGGCTGACAGCCCGGCTCTTAACAAAACACATCCTGTCTCTGACAGAGTGTGCTCTCGCCTGCTGACAAACACACATGTGCGTCACAGGTAGAAGCGTGCTGGTATTGACACGGAGATGCCATCGTGGCACAGAAATGTTGTTGGATCACATCAAAATTGTGACAGAGCTGCACTTTTAGTCAGAATACACAACACCGAGTTAAACGAACCATTCTAATGCACCAAACCCTTTTTTAATATGTATCATTGAACTGTGTCGTTTGTTTGTGTTCTGTACAAGTTTGTTAACTAACGGTACTGTTTAGCACGTTGACAAAATGTTTATATGCTCTCCTACTTGTAAGTTGCTTTGAATGAAAGCGGCTGCCAAACGAATACATGTAATGTAAATGTAATATAGTAAAAACGAAATTTGATCAGACTGAACGGCAGTGTAAACTTTCAATAATGATTTAGTCCCCCCCTCCTCCTCTACCGTCACTCATCAATACTCTCATATAACTGTGCTGTGATGTTCAGCTGTCAGGTTTTTTAGTATAGTCATATGCGTTTTGATTTTTTTATACATTTCTCCAAAGATTTCTCGCACTTGCATCAGATTTAAAAATATTTACCAGAGAGTGACTCACTCCTTTTGTGTCTACACCGCACCATCTGCTTCCTTCTAAAAGAGCAGAAAACACAATAATCAGTATGACTGCGTGATGCATGCGCAGATTGGTGCTGGAGGTCATGTGTCTGTGCCTGCATGAGGTCAGAGTTGTGCTTTACTTTGTGATTGCCACTGCTAAACATAATTACCGTAATTACTGTACAGTAAGTACTGTACTGAAAACTGTCCTTCTGTTACGTCGTCATCTCCCACACCGAAATTTCTGGAGCAAAGAGCTGATATTGCAGAAGTTGTCTGTAGCGGTTGAATGGATGTTGAATCAATGAAAAACCCATGCAGATTTGCTGTATGGCCATATATGACATGCAGTACATGACAAATTGTAGTTTGTATATGTGGACACCTGAAATTTGTATTTCTCCTTGATTGTGTGTCTTAAATGTTTCTACTAAAATTGCTTGGGACAGAAATAAGACAATTGTTCAAAATAAAAGAATATGTAGGTATAAAACGAATGTAGATCGTAGATCAGGATTTAGATCAATTTGATGAGAAATGTTTGAGGAAATATTGAAATCGACATTAATCTCTGCTTACTTTGTGACATTGTTGAGATCTCTTTTGAAAAGGAGACATTTGTGACAGAGCTGTGGTGTAGAGGTGGTGCACATGCTCCAGACATATACGAGCCATTGGCTCACAGGAACCCGGGTTTAAGCCACACCTGGGTCATGTCCTGGTCCCACTTCCCCTCTTTTTCAACCCTGTTCTCCTGTCTGCTCCTATGTGAGATTAGATCCTCTGTATTTGTGAGATTGCCCAAAGGAATATTTTTTTCAGAAGAAATATCTGAGACGCAGGACACTTTCCATTTGCTCTTCATTCAAACTTATTGATGTCTAGGAGAAATAACTGAGATGCTAAAAAGATGCTCGCAAAGGATGGTCGTTATAAAATTGTATTCTCTCTCTCAGGTGAGCACCTGCGGGTTTGCCCTCAAAGTTACACCTGCTGCACAACTGGGATGGAGGAGAATCTTCTGAACCTGAGCAGACGCGAGTTTGAGACTCAGGTCAAAGAGTCTGGACGCACTTTACAGGCATCCATCAGCGGCCAGTACAAAAGCTTTGATGGTGAGTTACAGCTGAGGAGACGTTCTGTGTATGAACGTGTCTGGAAACTGATTCTTGATCATACGTGGCTTTGCAACAAACTGACCACTGGATTTATTTTACTGCATTTGTTTGGTTAAAATTGAAAGAAAAGTATCCCGTTGATAAATTTGGCTTTCACATCTGGCTTGTTGTAAATGAAATATTTTTGATAGCTTTGTTAATAATTTGTCGAATGTCATGTTTTTCATATTTTGATACATGAATAAATGTATAAGTCATAAGTCCACATGGAGTCTGCACCAACAGCTTTCTCAACAGATTTTTAAATTGGTGCATCCATCATTTCACAAACTGTTATAAATCCTCTGTCTCCGTTATTGTTTATTAAATATGTTGTCCAGTTTGATGAATGCTTTCCGCTACCCTCCTGCTGAGAACCTATACATTTTTAAGAACTTGTATAATATAAAACATATTATATAAATGTTTAGCAAAATTTTCTAGACATGCCCCAAGAATCAGCTCAGAAAGCTCAGAAATATTTTTCACAGATGCTGTCATAATGTGCTCATGCTTGTGAGATAATGCCCGTGATCATTTCGAATGGTCTCATTTTAGCAGCTTTGTTTCCAGGAGTTTAATATACTATACAGAACAACTGTTATTCGAAGGAGTGCGGAAAATCATTTTTAATGTGATATGGCTTGTTTACCATAGCAGATTCTTCTCTCAGTATGTTTATTGATATTCATGTAGATGACAGTTGCAGTGATTTATGGTAATCAGAGTTTAGGGAGATTTGATCAGCGTTCTGGTGCCGTTGATGCTGCAGGGTGTAGCTTTGTGCTTATCTGTACAGTCGACCAGACCTGTGCTTTATATCTAAGAGTGGCTTTGATAAAACCTCCTGACAGCGTCAGACAGATGCGTGTGTGTGTGTGTGTGTGTGTGTGTGTGTGTGTGTACAGTATCAGTGTACAATCTGCCTTACACACAATTCAGCTACAAACTGTTTACCTGAGCCATTATGTGTGGAGAAAGAGAGATTTTTTTATTTGAAAATATTCCTGATGACAAGACAAACTATTTAGACTTCAGAAATTTGGAGTTACGTATACCAAAGTTCCTTTAAGAACGTTGCAGCACTTGCTAGCCATGTCTGTCTCCAGGCCATATCTGTGTCATACAAGAACCAGTCCGTTTTGATTAGATGTGTCTGTTATAAAACAAATGTTCTATCAAATCAACGCATGCTTTATATCAGTAGTTCTCAAACCTTTTTGCTGTAAGGCACCCTTTGTGTGGTGAGTACATTTAGTGTCCGGATGATGGGGTGCAGGTGTGAAAGACAGTGAGGGACAGGTGACGGTCACTGATGAGGGAGCGTGGCAAAAGGACATTCTGGGGCAAAAACGGGGAAAACAGGCAAGGGACCGACGGAAGTGTCACACTAGCTCAACCGCTAGATGTCAATGTCCCATGCGTTTTCTTTACTACAGGACCCATTCAACAAATTGCTTATTTTTATAAAATTAACATACAACAAAAATTCAACAAATCGTTTACTTAATACAATTATTACGGTATACAATAAATAATCATGTAAATTAATAATAACACGAATTAAATTAAATACAAATTGTTATTTTATTAGACTCTAGCCAGACCAATAAACAAACACAGACTGGAAGTTAACTGCACTCCAGGCATGCATGTCCAATGAAACGGTCTATACAACGCTGGAACATCAATTCTTTTGTTTGGTGGTCTTATTTTTGATGTTTGATTGCAAAAAATATATGATACATTTCTATAATTCATAAACTAACACAAAATCTGTGGTCCCCTGGATCTATCTTGGGGGCCACGGCTCCCAGTTTGAGAACCTCTGCTTTATAAGATCTGCATAGATGTTAATCTGTTTTGTGTGTGCTTTCATAATTGTGACCCTGCCTGTGAAATCCAGGCTAAGGTCATGTGTAATGCGTGTTGTATATGCATGTCACCATAAACTCAAATATATATATATATATATTACAAGGAAAATGAAGACTATTACTTTTTATATTACTGTAATGTGAAAAAATAAATGAAATAACATGATTATATTTCCAATGCTGGATGATTGTGTTATTGTCATGAGTTCATTAGTAATTCTGTCTTTGTGGTCCTGTACCTCTAAACTCAAATGCCGGTATACTGTAGGGCTTTAAATCTGTGTGCCAGCTTACCTCCTGGAATGTGTACAAACACAATCTGTGGTGTGTTTGAGGTGAGGATTTGTGGGCTGTGATTATTTTAATTACTAATATAATATAAGTACTGTGGCAGAGAGAGAGAATCTGGTCACAGACTGTGAGTGTGTGCCGTGTGTGTGCGCGTGCGTGCACGTGTGTGTTTCCCAGCACGAATTACACTTGGCACAGTGTGAATGCGTGTGTGTGTGCACACGTGTGTGTGTGTGTGTGGGGGGGTGCGTGGGTGCGCGTGTGTTTTTCCCAGCATGAATTACACTTGGCACAGTGTGAATCTATGATGGATAATACCCAGCCTGTGTGTGTGTGTGTGTGTGTGTGTGTGCACGTGTGCGTGCGTGTTGAAAAATATTGACACCCCTGCAGTTTTTTACATTTGTAGAACCTCTCTGTATGTCTGGTCTGCTTTGATCGGTTGTGTTTCTATCTTAATAGCTGTCTGTCTGTCTGTCCATCTGTCTGTCTCTCTGTATCTCAGTCTATCTGTCTGTCTATGAATTAGTCTACCTGTCTGTCTGTATACAGTATATGTATGTGTCTCTCTGTGTCTTTCTGTCTCTGTCTGTCTGTCTGTCTTTCTATCTTTCTTTGTACGTCTGTGTCTCTTCCCAGCTGTCTGTCTGTCCGTCTGTCTGCCTGCCTCTCTATCTGTCTGTCTTTTTGTGTGTATCTCTTTGTCTCCACCTATCTTTTTATCCGACTGTCCCAATCCATGTCTGTCTATCTACCTGTCTGTCTTTATATTTGTCTCTCTCTCTCTGTTTGTCTGTCTCTATCCAGCTGTCTATCTGTCTGTCTATATTTCTTTTGTCTGTCTTTCTGTCTGTCTGTCAGTATGTCTCCAATTGTCTGTCTGTCTGTCTGTCTGTCTGACTGACTGTCTGTCCATCTTTCTCTCCGCCTGCTTGTCTGTCTATCTCTCTCTCTGTACATTTGTTTCTCTATCAAGCTGTCTTTCTGTCGCATTCTGTCTGTCTGCTCACATGGCTGTCTATCTTTCCATCCATCCATCTCATGTCTGTCTGTATGTCTGTGTCATACCACACTTAAATCTTGTAATCTTACTGTACACACACCCTCCTCCTCTCAGGCGTGTGTGTGTGTGTGTGTGTGTGTGTGTATAGTTGTTGAAAGGCTTTTCTTCAGGATCAGAGATAAAGGTATGTTCAAGGATAATAAGCTGTTATGAGTGTGGTTTAGGAGGTTAAATATGCCTGTCAGTGTGCGTGTGCGTGTGTATGTTATGGGTGTGTGTTGGATATTGGATTCTATTGAAGGGTGAGGAAATATTCAGTGGTATTTAGGAATGTATAAGGAGCGGCTGTAGGGGGTGTTTTCTGAGAGAAACACACACGCGTTTATCTAGCTGTCAAAATAGGGACATATCATGGACTTCTGTTGTTTTTAAATACATCTAACTGTAATTGCCACAGACTAAATACTAACCAACACCTTTTTGCATAAGAGAAAGCTTTTTGCATTGTATAATAAAAACATTTACTTAATTCGTATTATTTTTAGTTCAGTAAAATAAATAAAATGACTGGTTTCATTTAAAAAAAAGATAAAAATGTTATTCGATCACATTGTTAAATGTATGACTCATGGGTCATGTTAGCAGTTTAATTCCTGATGATTGCAGATGAATGAATGACACTTTTCACATTTATTATAACCGTCCTGCAGTGTTGTTATAACTCTTTCGGGTGCTGGGCAGTTCAAATGCTGATATAATAAAATAATATTTTCAATTAAGCAGAATCATCCAGGAAAAATAAATTCCTGTTGAAAGTCATCTCTGATGATGTCATCGTTGACGACACATGCCAAACAAAGTCTTACATGTACTGTATGTCAGACTTCATACTGTTGTTACTGGTGGAGTTTATTACTATGTTCCTCTTACTGTGATACATCAATACATTTTATAGCATCTCTATAATTCAGTTATCATATAAATATGTAATCATAGGCATGTAGATGCACCTGTGTACACCTGTGGAGATTGAATTTGTGCTGGTGACACACATGTAACTAAGAGCAGATTTGCTGAGATTCAGGCCACAGCTGCTTCTGCCGAGTATGAATCTGATTTAAGACCGTTCAGATGGATTATATAGGCCCTTCTAAAGTAGAGCACACACACAAGACTTCTACAGAGATCCTCTGGGCTTGAGATAATAAGACTCCTGAAGTTCTTAAAGTTTACAAAGTCATGGCCTATTATATTATAACTATTGGTATTATAGAATCAGAATCAGAAAGAGCTTTATTGCCGAGTATGTTTGCACATACAAGGAATTTGTTTTGGTGACGGGAGCATCCAGAACACAGAAACAGCAACAACAGTACACAGAGACCATAACACAATAGAATACAGTACACAATGATTTAAATAAGGGCCTATGGGTATAAAAAATTAAGAAATACAATACAATAAACATAAGATAAAGATATAGAGAGTAAAGCTATGTGTGTATGTAAATATGTACAAGTAAAAAATAAGAATAGACTATTGTAGTACAAGGTATGTGCTATATACAGCAGAATGAATGACATATAATTTACAGAAAAAGTTGTATAACAAATAGATAGTGTATTATCTGGAGGATAGAATTAATATTGCACTTAATTATTATTGCACAGAGTTATTAATTGCACGGTGTGTAAAAACATTGAACTGTTCAAGAGGTAGATGGCCTGAGGGAAGAAGCTGTTTTTGTGTCTGGTTGTTTTGGTGCTCAGTGCTCTGCAGCATTGTGAAGAGATGATGGCTTGGATGTGAGAGGTCCAGGGTGATTTTCTGAGCCCTTTTCCTCTCTCTGGATGTATACAGTTCTTGGAGGGTGGGCAGGGGAGCACCAATGATCTTCTCAGCAGTCCGAACCGTCCTCTGTAGTCTTCTGATGTCTGACTTTGTGGCTGAGCCAAACCAGACAGTGATGGATGTGCAGAGGACAGACTCTATGACAGCTGAGTAAAACTGTTTTAATAGAGTTTGTGGTAGGTTGAACTTCTTCAGCTGATGTAAGAAGTACAACCTTTGCTGGGCTTTTTTAGCAATGGAGCCAATGTGATTGTCCCACTTCAGGTTCTGAGAGATGGTGGTGCCCAGGAACCTGAATGACTCCACTGCTGCCACAGTGCTGTTCATGATGGTGAGAGGGGGGAGTGCAGGGGGGTTTCTCCTGAAGTCCACAATCGTCTCCACTGTTTTAAGCGTGTTCAGCTCCAAGTTGTTATGACTGCACCAGACAGCCAGCTGCTCAGCCTCCTGTCTGTACGCAGACTCATCACCATCCTGGATGAGGCCAATGAGTGTGGTGTCGTCTGCGAACTTCAGAAGTCTGACAGAAGGGTCCTGGGCAGTGCAGTCATTTGTGTACAGGGAGAAGAGCAGTGGGGAGAGAACGCACCCCTGGGGGGCGCCAGTGCTGATTGTGCGGGTGCTGGATGTGAGTTTCCCCATTCTCACTAACTGCTGCCTGTCTGTCAGAAAGCTGGTGATCCACTGACAGATAGAGCCAGGAACAGATAGCTGGGTTAACTTTGTCTGGAGCAGTGATGGGATGATGGTGTTGAAAGCGGAGCTGAAGTCCACAAACAGGATCCTCACATAGGTCCCTGGTCTATCCAGATGTTTCAGGACAAAATGCAGCCCCATGTTAACTGCATCCTCAACAGACCTGTTTGCTCTGTAGGCAAACTGCAGGGGGTCCAGTAAGGGTTCTGTGATGTCCTTCAGATAAGCCAGTACCAGTCTCTCGAATGACTTCATGACCACAGATGTGAGAGCGACGGGTCTGTAGTCATTCAGTCCTGTGATTTTGGGTTTCTTTGGGATGGGGATTATGGTGGAGCGCTTGAAACAGGAAGGAACTGTGCACAGCTCCAGTGATCTGTTGAAGATCTGTGAGAAGATGAAGGCCAGTTGAATAGCACAGCTTTTAAGACAGGCTGGGTAGATACCACCTGGGCCTGGTGCTTTTCTTGTCTTTTGTTTCCTAAAGACTCGGCACACATCCTCCTCACTGATCTGAAGTGCAGGAGGTGGGGTGACTGAATGTGATAGGTGTTGTGTAGAGAGAATGTCAGAAATGGTGTGAGGTGTAAAGTTAGCATTTTCAAATCTGCAGTAAAAGTCATTCAGATCATTGACCAGGTGTTGATTGCCTGCAAAATTGGGGGATGGTGGCTTGTAGTTGGTGATGTCTTTAAGGCTTTTCCACACAGACGCAGGGTCGTTGGCTGAAAACCGGTTTTCCAACTTTTTAGAGTAGTTTCTCTTAGCCACTCTGATCTCCTTTGTCAGTGTGTTCCTAGCCTGCTTGTACAAGACTTTGTCCCCTTTTCTGTAGGCATCCTCCTTGGCTTGGCGAATCTGTCTGAGTTTTGCTGAGAATATTATATAGTATTATAGTATTATAACTAGTGGTATTATAACTCCGACTGCGTTATTCTTCAAGAAGAAAACCATATTCAGTTAGGATTCCTTGTTGAGGGTGAGTAAAACAGGGGGAAATTTTGATTTGATAGTAATGTATCCCCTTAATTCAGCCATTAAAGCACCTTTTAAAAATGCAGTTAAAAAAGTTGAGTTCTTTCTCCATCTCTCTCGCCCTCTTACTCTCTTGTGTTAACTGTCCAGTGTATTTTGTTTCCATGCCACTGATATCATTACATCCACACTCCTGTCAGAGAGATGGATGAAGGAAAGAGAACAAGAGACAGAGGGATGTAGCAAGGGGTGCATGGGTCAAGAACAGAAGTGTGTGTCATGAACAAAGCAGCACTGACCTTTATCTTCATCATCTCACATCCCATGTGCACCTGTGGTCACCTGTGTGAACGTGAGGATAACTGAATTCATACATCTAGTATTATTATTATTAATTGGGCTCAGTTGGTTAAAAGTGATGAAAAAATGGTTTATTAGTTCATTATGTTGTATTTGAAACACACAGCTCTAATTCTGACGTTATTTCTACATTGCAGCCCTGTTTTGACATTGAAAGTTTGTACTGTGATACAAGTTCTGCAGTAGAGTGCCACACTCTTTTAGTATCCATTAGAACTCTACAAAACATACTGTGGCAAGACTTACATTTCCTTTTAATCATCCTATATTCAAAAGAATACATTTAAATGCTTTTAGAATGAAAATAATCAGTAATATGTGTTTAAGTGCTGTGTGCATTTCTGAAGGTAACACAAGACCTTGGAGCTCCTGAGATGGAGGTATAGTACACATGGTTTTATTGAAATGGAAAAATGAATGAAAGAGAAGGAAAACTGCCCGTTGATGAGTGATGAGAGAAAAAAGGTAACGTCCTCATTAATACACAAAATATAATGATTTTGTTCAATAAGATTGCTTTTATTTTGAAATATAGCCAACTTGCCAACAGCAGTGGTTCAAAGCACATTTTCGTACGTCATCTGTACGTTTTGACTAAAAATGTTTGACCTTGTTATACGTGCTGTGATGTCATAAAATGAGCTAACGTGTTTGGTCATTTCAGAAGGATGATTAATGTCAACTTCATCAAATGTAGAACACAATAAGATCATATTTAAAACACACGGCCCTGTATTTCATAATGAAAGTATTAGTGCAGACATAATATTACTGGTGTAGAGATGATCTCTGCGCACACACACACACTGTATGTTTTGGAAATAATAATTTAGACCCGATTTGTTTTGCAATATCATTTTAGTGTATCTGATGTGTGCGTGATTATATAATGTACCTCCATATATGTACGAAAGAATTAACCCTCCTCTATTGTATACTGATATATAATGTATCATGGTACAGTAGTTTCACTGTAGTTTAATGTGTCATTTATTTGTATAAGCATGTAATGAAGCAACAGGCAAATTAAAATCCTGTACATAAACATGCAGGATATCCTCAAACTATACACAAAACACAAACACATACACAATGCACCCTGAACAAAACACATGCAAGGGCCGTTTACACTGACTGTGATTTGCAACAACAAAGCCATGAAGTCATTTATTATTAATGAGAGATGGTAATTCAATGTGACATTGCATTAATGCAGACAGAGCTTCTTTGATCCGCCTAGCTGTGTATTGCTTTCATGTATGAACCAGAGTTATTATAGTTTTGTTTTACATTTATTGTATATTTATACAGTATATCTTTATTATAGTTGTATTGTAGTTGACCCCTGTTCTTTATTTATTCTTTATATTGATATATATAGTATATTTATTTTTATTTCAGTTTTTATTTTCTAGTATATAGGGCTGTCAAATGATTAATAATCGCATCCAGAATAAAAGTTTGTGTTTACATAATACTGTATATGTCTGTGTAATGTGCATATTAATTTTATATTTATAAACACATAAACATACACATATATGTATTAACATTAAGGAAATATTAAGATGTATTTATTTATATTTACCAAATATGTATTTGTATATGTAATTGAAAATATATATGAACTTTTATTAATTATTTTATTTTTAATTTTTCTTAAATATATACTTGTTTTTGTATGTGTTTATAAATACAAAATTAATATGCACAGTACACAGACATAAATTACGTAAACACAAATTTTTATTCTGGATGCGATTAATCTTTTGACAGCCCTATTTTCTAGTTTTCAGTTAATCGTTTTAGTGCTTCAGCTTAAACTTCTTATCGCTGAGGCAAACATTTCCAATTTTTGTTTGGTTTTAGTTTTTCAAATATTTTGGCCAATATTTAATTTGATTTCAATTAAAACAAAACTTAAAAGCGTCTGCTTAAAATGACTAAATGTAATTAACAGAAATGTTTTAATAGTTTTAGTAACTATGATAACCTTTGTAAGGGGCTGTGTCCACCAATTGGCATCCGGCGCAAGGTGTGTTTTTTCAATTGATTCCAAGAGAAACGCAGCGTTTTTTGAAAACGCTAGCAGCTGGCGTTCTTTTCCGCAGGCTCAGCGCCAGCGCTCTGCACTTCATAGTAACCAACGCTCCTACGCTTGAAAAAAAAATGCCATTCAAGCGCCCACTTCCGTCGTTTTCAGCCAGCGCCTGGCATTTTCAGTCACATAAAAGCGCATCAGTGGATCTGGAGCCTAAGAATGCTCACAGTACCTTCATAATCCATAGTGTAATTTATGTTCTCCTGTGTGTTTGCAGATTATTTCTTGCAGCTGTTAAATCGTTCTGAAGCATCTCTCCAAAGCTCCTTCCAGACCGGGTTTGGACCTCTCTTCTCGCAGGTGGCAAAGGTGTTTCAAGATCTGTACTCGGACCTACGGAGGTACTACAGAGGGACCAAAGTCAATCTGGAGGAGGCGCTGAACGAATTCTGGGCCCATCTGCTAGAACGGCTCTTTAAAGCTTTAAACCCTCAGTACAGCATCGGAGAAGAATATCTGGAGTGTGTAGCCAAGCAGTCGGAAACTCTGAAGCCCTTTGGAGACACACCCAAGGAGCTCAAGATCAAAGTCATGCGTACAGTTATTGCTGCCAGGACCTTCTTGCAGGGACTGGTGATCAGCGGTGAAGCACTACGGAAGGTTTCGCAGGTAGGAGAACTTCTTATACTTTTTCTAACACATTTTGTTTCATTAACAACATTGGTTTGGCTTGGTCAATTCAATTTAAATGGGAGCCTGTATGAAAATGGTAAAATGTTGCTGATCGGCCATGGTTTTCTTCAGCCTTTATTGAGGATTGATAAATTATAGTCCTCTGGAAACATTGCACTGTGCATTGCGATAATTACTCGGTATAAAAGGACATGCAACACTTTTCCTCCTCAGAATTCATCGCATTCATAATATGCACCTGTGGCACTACACAGCCACATAACTCCTTCAAACTTGCGTGTTCAAACTTTGAGGTTAAACGTGTAGGATCATTGCATTGGAAAAATAAGACACATAATGAATTCCCTGAGGCTTCAGAAATCAATGTACATAAACACACATCTACACAGACTCGGTGAAATAAAAGCAATTGCCTGTCCAATTAATACTTACATTATTGGTTGAGATTCTCTCATTGTACAGGCCATTCAGTTCTTGAAATCTAATTAAAATACTTTCATTTTTTAACATTTGAAGGTTGAATACGTACATGTAACCTGAAATGTAGCAGCAAGGATGTTGGGGAGTTACTGTTAGTGTACTTAAATACTTATTTCTTCAAGACCGATACGGGTTCTTTGTTGTTCATCTGTTTGTTTTAAATAATTGCTCTTCGCTTTTCACTGTGTTTTTCTTTCCCACACCTTTTTTCCATCTCACTCTTCGCACAGGAGGGAACTTACTCTGCTTCTGACCCCTTCAGAATAAGTCAAGGTTGACAACAGAGATACAGCCGGCACTGCATATTGAAAAGGGCACTGTGTGTGTGTGAGGATGGGGAAATGATTGATTTGGCAGTTCCAGCCTTTTTTCCAGGTTCATTCTGTATGTTGTTTTAAAGATAGCTTCCTTTTTTTCAGGCAGTAGACAGCAAGGTAGCTCACTACGTTTTGGAACAAAGACATGGTGTGTGTTTTCATGTGTGAATGTGGGCGCACGTGCCAACATTTTACTTTTGTGCCTTATGCCTGTTCAGAAGGTTTGGTTAAACATACTGGGGGGAATTCACTAAAAATAGTGCCGTTTATTTGAACATACCTTATGCATTGCTTTAGCAGCTGACTTGCTGAAGGGATTGTGCATCAGGTAGAGGTGCAAACTTGCCAATGAAATCTGTACTAAACACAATTTGCATGGTGCAATTCCCAATAGCTTGAGCCTGGATGTGAGCGTTCGCTTGTGAAGGTGCAACAGACCACCGAGATCTGCCATATTTGACACGGGCACATTAAGCACAAAGATGGTGTAATTGTTAAAGGTCCAGTGTGTAGTTTTTTTGGATGATCTATTGACAGAAATGCAATATAATATACATAACTATGTCTTCAGAGGTGTATAAAGACCTTACATAATGAAGCGTTATGTTTTTATTACCTTAGAATGAGCTATTTCTATCTACATACACCGCGGGTCTCATCATGTTATCACAATATCCCTTAACAGACAAAACTGCTCTGCAAAACGTGTTTCATAAATACACTATCTCCTTGGGTAAAGAAGCTAAGTCCTGTGAGAGCCGCCGTAGTGCTTCGAAAAGGTGGGATGGAGTGAACCGTTGCAATTCTCAACCTCATCACTAGATGCCGCTAAAATTTCCACATTGCCCCTTTAAAGGGATAGTTAACCCAAAAATGTAAATTATTTCATCTTTTACTTATCTTTATGTTATTTCAAACCTGTGTGACTTTCTTTCCTTTGCAGAACACAACAGAAGATATTTTGAAGAACACTGGTAACCAAAAAACATTTGAATAACATAAACGATGACAGAATTCTGATTGTTGGGTCAACTGTCCCTTTAAGTAAATTTCAGTGTCAATAACCCTAACATCCTTTTTATTTCTCTATGTTAGAAATCGGATGTCCAGCAGTACCCTTAGCTCCCATTTCTTTATATTCTCTATTCTATTACGTAAATGTTCTATCAATCCTTCATTCTTTTCTATTCTATCATGTCCGCAATCACAATTTAGTTCATGACTCATTTTGTTCGCCAATGCCCTTAAAAACTTGCAAACATATTCAGGAGCAGAACAAGCTGCGCTGTCTGCCTGTTCTCCTGTTTGTGAGTTTCACATTCACGAACGCCCTGTGGAGCGGAGCGGATCGTCTCTCCATTTCTCCCGTCCTGTCATATAGTTTGAAGATGAAGGAAGAGAGATTTTAGGAGGAGAAACCGTATTATGGGAGTATTAGCTTCAAATAAAGGAAGGAAATGAGGAATGAAAAAGAGATGAAGCCCAGCTGGTCTGTCCTCCTCTGCTCTCCGGTCGCTCCTGTGTTGTATTCATTCTTATTAAGGACAGCGTGCGCTCCGCGCGTCCTCATAAGTAGGCCACGCGCCAGACATCTTTCTCTGCACACTTTGAGGAAGGCAGCCATATTTCTTACTAATTACTAAATAGAGATTCTTTTGAAAAACACATCTAGACCTCATGCGAGTAGTAAATATGATACACCGAATGTCAAAAACGTGATTTATTACCCCTAATTTATCACCCCCTGCCGAGTTTATGATTATGACCTTTGACCGTACATCCTATGTACATTTATGAACCCTTTGTTGTTTGTTCAGGAAAACAGGTTATAATGTCCAGGCCTCGTTGTTTCACACACCCCCCTTCTTTGCAGTAGAGATAAGGATTTGGTTTGAGAATGCTTGGTCTTTGACCTCCTGTGAATGAAAGCAACAAAAGATGCGTTAAAGAAAATAAGAAGCACTGATGTTAAATAAAATAGCTAAATAGTGATTAAATGAAATAAGATAAAAGATTCAGGTTTTAAGTTGAAAAAGAATGTGTCTGAGTTGGTTTTCAGAATGCTTGGTTTTTGACCTCCTGTGAATGATGCAATACAAGATGAGTTAAAGAAATAATTAGCACTGATGTTAAATAAAATAAATAGTGATTCAATGAAGTATGATAAAATAGACAGATCCAGCTTTTAAGTTTTAAAAAGAACTTGCCTGTGTTGTAGGGTGATGCATGCAGTCAGTTGTTAAAATGAAAATGTAGTACCAGCTAATGTTGGGAGATCCCCTGTCCCCTGCCTACACACACACATCCACCCCCAAACCAAGACGATGTTTGCAGTCATGTCTTTTTACATGGTGTGAAAACAGTTTGATGTGGATGTATATCAGAGATCAGAGAGATAAATTAAATGTTAATGCGTGTGATGTTTCTTGAAAGATCAAGTTAAAACGTTTATAAAAGTCTTGCTCTGGTTCCTGGGGTCATGTCCTGCCTATCTAACCCCACACCACCTGGCAAAATGTTGGACCCATCCTGCCGGACTGACAGCGGGTCTCATAACACAACATGAAACCTAGGGGTCTGTCTTTCTTATCAACATGTCCCAAACAAAGTTTGTAATTGTGTGTTTTATGACTTGGTAATCAAAGGTTTAGTTAAGTTTTAAAAATAACTTGCCTGTGTTGAAGGGTGATGCATGTAGTCAGTTGCATCCTCTGTGCATTTATGACACCCTTTGTTGTTGTTCAGGAAATTGTTTTTGTGTTTTGTCATTTCCAGATCTTGTTGTTTCACACCTCACAGGGTTTGTAGAAGAGATAAGGATTTGGCTTCAGAATGGATGGTTTTTGACCGTAATGTCTGTGAATGAAGCAATACAAGATGAGTTAAAGAAATAAGAAGCACTGATGTAAAATAAAATAGATAAATAGCGATTAAATTAAATTCGATGAAATGATATTTCGAAGTCAGGTTTTAAGTGTTAAAAGAACTTGCCTGAGTTGAAGTGTGATGCATGCAGTCAGTTGTTAAAATAAAATTGAAGTTCCAGCTATCCAACCCACACACCCCTCCCAGCTCCAAACCAAGACGGTGCTTTCACCCTGGCTGTCTTTTTACCTGGCAACAGGATGTGCTGTGAAGGAGTTTTAAATTTAATCGTTATGCTTGTGACGTTTCTTCTAAGAGCGAGTTGGTTTTGACTTTTATCTGACAAATGATGAAAAGTGTTTCAGATATTTTTTGTATGTCTTCTTATCAACGTGTTCCAAAACAAAGTTTATGTTTGTGTGTGTTTTTTTTTATGACCTGGTTATTAATGTTTAGGTTTGTGTTTTTTATGACCTGTTCTGGCCCCCCACTGTCAATGCCTAGTATCTACCCCTCCACTCCAAAATAAGAATAGTCCCCTAGTTTAGTTCTAACCCTAGGTTAAAATACGATTGTTTAGCATTCTTTTCAAAATTCAAGAATGATAAACTTATTATTTAAAAAATTAAAACCGAATTAGTCTAATAACTTCTTAGCATCCTGTTGAGTACAGACCGTGTCACAATGTTTTTTTTTATGTATATAGCTTCTGTTAAATAAGTTGTAGCTAAGGATGTGTTTATGTTAATAGGTAAAGAGTTTTTGAGGGGGGCGCCGCCTCAAAACCCCCACATCCACTTTTTAACAGCTTAACTCCTGAGACTGCGATAGACTGCCGTCAGACTGTTTCTTTTTAGTACCAAACCTCTGCATAGCCAAATTTTGTGTTGTACATCTGATCTAGCAAGGAAATCCAAGAAAGTCCAAACGGTAAGTGTTTCTGTTTTACATTATTTTAGGGGCATTTAAATGTAAGTGTTAACCTAATGGTTAAATGTTTTTAATGTTTTGCTACAGATCTAAAAACTTATCAACTGGGCACGTTTTATTTAATTGTCATCATTTTCTTATGTTGCATGCTTTTCACTCAAAACATGTCTTGAATATATTTTACTTACTATATATACACGTACCGACTGAACGTATCAAAAATAATAGCAAGAGAAATACACTCTGCAAGTTTTTAAGGACCCCCATATTTTTCTCTGGGTGTAAAGTGCTTTTTATGTTTTTCCAGACATATTTGACAGATTGTGTTCTGGATTGGGAATTACACGTAAGTGGTAAAATTTTGTTACATTTAAAATTATTTTTTATATTGTAAAAATCTAGACTTTAAATTGAAATAAATGTACAAATAAACCAAAAAATGGCTTTAACATGCAGGGAAATGTGTAACTTCTGTAGACAATGTGTCTTGTGAAACGCTGTAAATGGTGCTTTAAATGATTAAAAAACACAAAGAGCCCCCAAGATAGATGTGCTGTGGTTTCAGCTCTTAGAAAGTTCTTCATTTAAAAGATTGGACGTTACCTCTAGTTTTAGCCTAGGTTTATCTGATTCTGACAAATGTTTTTGATCTTCTTTTCTTGATTGCTCTATAAGTACTGGCAAACATGCATATCAGTAGAATTTTAATTAACCTTCGTCTTATGTCTGTCAGTGGTGTAGACCTGCATCAACAAATGGTAAGTTTATGTGTATCACCCAATCCGAAACTCACGTGTTACTTAAGGTACGGATGAAAGTCATATATACACTACAAAGCATGTACTCTATAAAGGTATGATTTGTAAATGCATCAGTTGATAAAAAGCGAAATACTTGCGGGATGAATACGCATCTTGTGTTATCATGTTGTCTCAATAAATAGATATGCTTTAAGAAAAGAGCAAATGATTTAATCCTACTATGCCTATAACCTAAAATACACGCATGCAAGCAAAATGGATCTCTCACTAACAACCATTTTGACACACAAACACATATTTGTTTTACTACATGAGTTAGTATCATCACTATTAGTATCATAACCATGCGAGTCTCAAGAACATTTTTACATATCTTAAATCATTCTCCTGGTAAACATTTGTATAGTTTTAACATTTTCGTTTAGTCAGTACACCGTTTTACACATGCATTTCATAGAAGTAGTTTTGTTTTGCTTCTCACTGGTTTGTGAATATTTAAAGAGGACATGTGATTTGTGTTTAGAGTAACTTAATGTGATGTGTCAGTAACATTTTGTTAGCTTCATTGTTTTACTAAACCTAAAGAATGAGGACAGCTTTTTCATTTTCTGACATAATCTACAGAAAGCGATAACACAAACATGGTAAGGCTATGGATTTGTATTTATTGATTTATTTATTTTATTTTCATTTTAGTTCATTTTAACTTTTTTCATAAGTTTTTCCATCTCTATTTCCTTACTTTACCACATAGTTATAATTAGTTGCATGGTTGCTTCTTTGTTGTTTTTTAGTTATAATTGTTCAGTTGATCTTTGTTTTATATTGTTCTTTGATTTTGTCCTTAAATCAAATTCTTAAGCTTTGACCTGTTCATTGTTTTGGGTTCTTGTTCAATTGTTTTCATTTTCCTCACTGATTTATCCAAAATGTCTCGCTTTAATGCTGGAAAGATCAGTTGTTGTAAGTTCTCTCGTTGTTCGAGCCATTGGGTTGATGTATGTTTGACTTGATTTAATAAATTAAAAAAAAGTATTTACATCCAAAACCTTCTTCATCTTAATGTAATGTTTATTCTTATACATTGCCACCAATATTTCGCAAAAAAAGTGCATGCAGTCCCTATGGGCTGAAAAAAAAAAGGTTGCTATGCTGTAGCTCAGTTGTATTTTACTAAACAAAGCATCTAACCACAGCTTGATTTAGGTTAGTTTTACCTTGAAAGGAGGAAATGAACGTTGTTTAAAGTGTCTGTCTGGCAGAAAACCTGTCAAGGTTCTCATATTTACACTGAATCATAAAAAAAAATTTACATTTAAAAGTCTTACCCATACAGTCAGGGAAATAAGTATTTGATCCCCTGCTGATTTTGTAAGTTTGCCTACTTACAAACAAATTAAGGGTCTATCATTTTTATGGTGGGTTTATTTTAACTGATAGACACAGAATATTAAAAAAAATCAGGGGAAAAAAATGTTATATAAAGGTTATAAATTGATTTGCATTTCAGTCAGTGAAATAAGTATTTGATCCCCTACCAACTAGCAAGAATTCTGGCTCCACAGATTGGTTATGTGCCTATATGGACCACAGATTAGTCCTGTCACTTTAAGAAAGTACTCCTAAATCAGCTTGTTATGTATATAAAAGATGCCTGCCAACAGAATCTGTATCTTCCAGTTCAACCTCTCCACCACCATGGTCCAGACCAAATAGGTTTTAAAGGATGTCAGCGACAAGATTGGAGACCTGCACAAACCTTGAATAGGCTACAGACAGAAGCTTGGTGAGAAGGAGACAACTGTTGGTGTGATTATTTGGAAATAGAAGATATACAAAATAACTATCAAATGCCCTTGTTCTGGAGCTCCCTGCAATATTTCCCCAATGGGGTAAAGATGATCATGAGAAATGTTAAAGATCAGCCCAGAACTACACGGAAGAAGCCTGTTAATGATTTCAAGACAGTTGGGAACACAGTTAGCAAGCAAAACATTGGTAACACATTGGTAACACGCTATGCCACAGTAGACTGAAATCCTGAAGCACCCGCAAGGTCCTCCTGCCCAAGAAGGCCCGCCTGGCTCGTCTTAAGTTTGACAATGAACATAAAAATGATTCAGAAAAGGCTTTGGCGAAAGTGCTGGCACTGCTGTGAGACCAAAATGGACTCCTGTGTTTGGAGGGAGAGAAATGCTGACTATGAGCCCAAGAACATCATGTCTACAGAGAAGCACAGTGTTGGAAACATTCTGCTTTAGGGCTTTTTCTCTGCTACAGGTATACAGGATGACTTCACCGCATTGAGGGGCTGAGGGACGGGCCCATGTACCGTAAAATCTTGGACGAGAACCTCCTCCCCTTAACTAGGTCACTGAAGATGGGTCATGGATGAGCCTTTAACATGACAAAGACGCAAAACATATTGCCAAGACAACCAAATAGTGGCTTAAGGAGAAGCACATTAAATGTCCTAGCCAGTCTCTAGACCCTAGTCCTATAGAACCTCTGTGAAGGAGGCTAAAACTCCAATTTGCTGAGCGACAGCCAAGAAACCTTAAAGATTGACAGAGGAGTGGACTAAATGTATCCGGACACATGTGCAAACCTGGTGACCAACTATCAGAAATGTCTGACCTCTGTGCTTGCCAACAAGGGTTTCTCCACAAAGTACAAAGTTATGTTTTGCTTGGGGATCAAATACTTATTTCACTGACTGAAATGCAAATCAATTTATAACCTTTACATAAAAAATTTTTCCCCTGATTTTTTTTAATATTCTGTGTCTATCAGTTAAAATAAACCCACCATAAAAATGACAGACCCTTCATTTGTTTGTAAGTAGGCAAACTTACAAAATCAGCAGGGGATCAAATACTTATTTCCCTCACTGTAAGTGTTGGTTTGAAAAGTGCTTGGAACATACCCACATACAAACTGCTAAATGTAGTTTGGTTACAAGAGCTCAACCTGTGTTCCTTCAAACCAACACTTATGGGTAAGACTTTTAAATGTAATTTTTTTTTTATGATTCAGTGTAAATATGAGAACCTTGACAGGTTTTCTGCCAGACAGACACTTTAAACAACGTTCATTTCCTCCTTTCAAGTTAAAACTAACCTAAATCAAGCTGTGGTTAGATGCTTTGTTTAGTAAAATACAACTGAGCTACAGCATAGCAACCTTTTTTTTTTCAGCCCATAGGGACTGCATGTACTTTTTTTGCGAAATATTGGTGGCAATGTATAAGAATAAACATTACATTAAGATGAAGAAGGTTTTGGATGTAAATACTTTTTTTTAATTTATTAAATCAAGTCAAACATACATCAACCCAATGGCTCGAACAACGAGAGAACTTACAACAACTGATCTTTCCAGCATTAAAGCGAGACATTTTGGATAAATCAGTGAGGAAAATGAAAACAATTGAACTAGAACCCAAAACAATGAACAGGTCAAAGCTTAAGAATTTGATTTAAGGACAAAATCAAAGAACAATATAAAACAAAGATCAACTGAACAATTATAACTAAAAAACAACAAAGAAGCAACCATGCAACTAATTATAACTATGTGGTAAAGTAAGGAAATAGAGATGGAAAAACTTATGAAAAAAGTTAAAATGAACTAAAATGAAAATAAAATAAATAAATCAATAAATACAAATCCATAGCCTTACCATGTTTGTGTTATCGCTTTCTGTAGATTATGTCAGAAAATGAAAAAGCTGTCCTCATTCTTTAGGTTTAGTAAAACAATGAAGCTAACAAAATGTTACTGACACATCACATTAAGTTACTCTAAACACAAATCACATGTCCTCTTTAAATATTCACAAATCAGTGAGAAGCAAAACAAAACTACTTCTATGAAATGCATGTGTAAAACGGTGTACTGACTAAACGTAAATGTTAAAACTATACAAATGTTTACCAGGAGAATGATTTAAGATATGTAAAAATGTTCTTGAGACTCGCATGGTTATGATACTAATAGTGATGATACTAACTCATGTAGTAAAACAAATATGTGTTTGTGTGTCAAAATGGTTGTTAGTGAGAGATCCATTTTGCTTGCATGCGTGTATTTTAGGTTATAGGCATAGTAGGATTAAATCATTTGCTCTTTTCTTAAAGCATATCTATTTATTGAGACAACATGATAACACAAGATGCGTATTCATCCCGCAAGTATTTCGCTTTTTATCAACTGATGCATTTACAAATCATACCTTTATAGAGTACATGCTTTGTAGTGTATATATGACTTTCATCCGTACCTTAAGTAACACGTGAGTTTCGGATTGGGTGATACACATAAACTTACCATTTGTTGATGCAGGTCTACACCACTGACAGACATAAGACGAAGGTTAATTAAAATTCTACTGATATGCATGTTTGCCAGTACTTATAGAGCAATCAAGAAAAGAAGATCAAAAACATTTGTCAGAATCAGATAAACCTAGGCTAAAACTAGAGGTAACGTCCAATCTTTTAAATGAAGAACTTTCTAAGAGCTGAAACCATAGCACATCTATCTTGGGGGCTCTTTGTGTTTTTTAATTATTTAAAGCACCATTTACAGCGTTTCACAAGACACATTGTCTACAGAAGTTACACATTTCCCTGCATGTTAAAGCCATTTTTTGGTTTATTTGTACATTTATTTCAATTTAAAGTCTAGATTTTTACAATATAAAAAATAATTTTAAATGTAACAAAATTTTACCACTTACGTGTAATTCCCAATCCAGAACACAATCTGTCAAATATGTCTGGAAAAACATAAAAAGCACTTTACACCCAGAGAAAAATATGGGGGTCCTTAAAAACTTGCAGAGTGTATTTCTCTTGCTATTATTTTTGATACGTTCAGTCTGTACGTGTATATATAGTAAGTAAAATATATTCAAGACATGTTTTGAGTGAAAAGCATGCAACATAAGAAAATGATGACAATTAAATAAAACGTGCCCAGTTGTTAAGTTTTTAGATCTGTAGCAAAACATTAAAAACATTTAACCATTAGTTTAACACTTACATTTAAATGCCCCTAAAATAATGTAAAACAGAAACACTTACCGTTTGGACTTTCTTGGATTTCCTTGCTAGATCAGATGTACAACACAAAATTTGGCTATGCAGAGGTTTGGTACTAAAAAGAAACAGTCTGACGGCAGTCTATCGCAGTCTCAGGAGTTAAGCTGTTAAAAAGTGGATGTGGGGGTTTTGAGGCGGTGCCCCCCTCAAAAACTCTTTACCTATTAACATAAACACATCCTTAGCTACAACTTATTTAACAGAAGCTATATACATAAAAAAAAACATTGTGACACGGTCTGTACTCAACAGGATGCTAAGAAGTTATTAGACTAATTCGGTTTTAATTTTTTAAATAATAAGTTTATCATTCTTGAATTTTGAAAAGAATGCTAAACAATCGTATTTTAACCTAGGGTTAGAACTAAACTAGGGGACTATTCTTATTTTGGAGTGGAGGGGTAGATACTAGGCATTGACAGTGGGGGGCCAGAACAGGTCATAAAAAACACAAACCTAAACATTAATAACCAGGTCATAAAAAAAATTCACACACAAACATAAACTTTGTTTTGGAACACGTTGATAAGAAGACATACAAAAAATATCTGAAACACTTTTCATCATTTGTCAGATAAAAGTCAAAACCAACTCGTTCTTAGAAGAAACGTCACAAGCATAACGATTAAATTTAAAATTCCTTCACAGCACATCCTGTTGCCAGGTAAAAAGACAGCCAGGGTGAAAGCACCGTCTTGGTTTGGAGCTGGGAGGGGTGTGTGGGTTGGATAGCTGGAACTTCAATTTTATTTTAACAACTGACTGCATGCATCACACTTCAACTCAGGCAAGTTCTTTTAACACTTAAAACCTGACTTCGAAATATCATTTCATCGAATTTAATTTAATCGCTATTTATCTATTGTATTTTACATCAGTGCTTCTTATTTCTTTAACTCATCTTGTATTGCATCATTCACAGGAGGTCAAAAACCAAGCATTCTGAAAACCAACTCAGACACATTCTTTTTCAACTTAAAACCTGAATCTTTTATCTTATTTCATTTAATCACTATTTAGCTATTTTATTTAACATCAGTGCTTCTTATTTTCTTTAACGCATCTTTTGTTGCTTTCATTCACAGGAGGTCAAAGACCAAGCATTCTCAAACCAAATCCTTATCGCTACTGCAAAGAAGGGGGGTGTGTGAAACAACGAGGCCTGGACATTATAACCTGTTTTCCTGAACAAACAACAAAGGGTTCATAAATGTACACAGGATGTACGGTCAAAGGTCATAATCATAAACCCGGCAGGGGGTGATAAATTAGGGGTAATAAATCACGTTTTTGATATTCGGTGTATCATATTTACTACTCATGCGCACGTCCCTCAGTGGTGCCATTTAAGGAGAAGAACGGGCAGATCCTTATAAAACAAGAAGAAAGGACTTTAAGGCTATGTTTATAAATTAATCAAAGTGAAAGGCCCTCGCAAAGAACACCATGGCATTATCATAACATATACAGTACTAGTTAAAAGTTTGTATGAGAAGGAAGAGTAATCCTCAGTCGGGGCCCTCTTTTGGATTTGAGATCCTTAAACCATGAAAATTTAGCAAATATTTAATTTGTGTCTGTTGAAGGGAGTTATACAGCTGTAGATGAATAAATATCATGGAATACAGGGACTCTGTGGGATAGCGTGAGCCTGGGGCCGACTAACACAGCACATGCCTTCTGCTTCTTACCCGCTTTTCAACACAGCTGGGAATGTTGAAACAAGGCATTATGATGCAATTGTTTTGGCTTTTAGGGTGTACTGCATGCAGAAGGAAATGAGAGAGTGGGTGAGAGAATGCCAGTCGTCCAACAGGGAACTGATGCTTGTATTAACATTGCTAACTTATTTGCATTGCACTCTATAGAGCCAGCCGATGGAGTTTACTTTCATTTTATTCATGTTTTAATGTGGGTGTAACAATTACGCTAACACAGAATATAACTGTGAATCCCTTACAAGAGGCTCATTTTTAATAACATCGAATATAGTTCATTTTAAATAGTCCTGTGGTGTGCCAAATTGATTGAAGTATGACAATTCTTAGACTTTCAATTAATGTGAGGTCATAAAACAGCATGAATAATAATAATAAGAAGAATTGGGGAAAGTATTTTAAATCATTTTAGATTTTATAGAAATGCAGGGGTCGATTTCCATTGCAATATAAGGCACAAATCTTTGACCTACTAGATTTTAACCCTTAGTCTTTTTAGTGTACAAACACCTCCAGTAAAGCGCCCTGTGCCTTGAATGTGGCCCAATGAGGGAAAACATTTTTTTTTGTATCATAGGAAACAGTTACTAGGTCTCAAATGTAAACAAAATACAGTACTTCCTAAATCACTTCCAACATGCAGTCAAATTTTCAGTTTTATTCTGTTCTATTACCTCAAATCTCTATTGGTTGGATCTGGTATGGCCTGATTTGTAATTTGTCAGATTCAAGCAGTTCTTTCTAATGTTCCCCAGGGTTTTAGATTTAGAACTGTGAGTGATAAGATCTGAACAGATAAAAGGATTACATTAGACGCTGTCGTTGACATTAACCTCTAGCTATCATGAGGTTAGCTAAACAGATCATTCTATTAAGCCTGTTGTCTTTGGTGTCGGGTGCCAAATAGATTCTGGCTCGGTTCTGGTCAGTCTCCAGTGGGATGCGAGTGTTGGATAGTGTTTAAAATACAGGCCATAGAGAGGATATTTGAGCATAGAATAAACATCAGTTCATTCATTTTAGTCACGCCATGGTTTAACTCCACAACATAAATCTTTTGAATGTGGGTCAATGACATACAACCACAGAAAAAAGGCACCATTTCAAAATTATTGTTTTTCTGAAGTTACTATTTATAGGTATGTGTTTAGGACAAATAATCAATTTTGTTTCATTCTGTGAACTACTAACACTGATCTATATAAATGGCTGGAATGTGCCTAGAACGGCAGGAGGTGAAACCGCCAGAATCGATTGCGCCGCCATCTTGGCATGCCCAACTGACAGAGAGCGCCATTGACTTATAGTCAAAAGGTGCGCGATAAGTTGTTGTAAGAATGTACTGTGAGACTTTAGATATTAAAACGGGGACTGGTAAGTTACTGTTTTATCATTTATATGTGATAACTCACTATTAATTTAATAGAACATTTGGGCATACCAACATGGCGATGTGGTAGCTTCAGTAGACGTCATGAACAATCCAGTCATTTATACACAGATCCGTGACTTCTAACAAGATTTCTCCCAAATTTCAACTAAAAAGATTGTTTCTATTTGCATTTATTTGCAGTAAATGAAAACTGGAGAAAAGACGCTCTGTATTTTTTCAGACCTCAAATACTGCAAAACAAGTTCATATTCGCTTTTAAGCAACACAACAGTAATATGTGTACATGTATTTAGGAAAAGTTAAAAAACATGTTTTAGGTGATAACCTGGATTTTTATCACAGGTTTCCTATGTCTTGTCATGCTGTCAGTCTTTCACATTGCTGATGGATGACTTTGCCACTCCTAAAGTTTGATTTTGTTACAATTTAACAGATATTGGACTGGAATGACCACAATACATCTAAAATGTAGATTTAAGTGAAAATTTGGGATGGACTCTTATTTTTTTCTGCGGCTATATTTTCGACCGGCCAATTTTAAAATAAAGAAAAAAGAAAACCATCTATTGCAAATATTAATTTTATTACAGATTGAGAATGTGGTGTGAACGTAAATGCAAATTCAAATTTTAAATGAATGAAGTGTTTTTTAATCTATATGAATTGGCTACAGCCTTAAAAAATGTCATGTTGTGCGACCGTGATTTATCTTAAAATTAATTATATCCTTAACATTTTGTACAAGTTCTCAGTATTAAAAGTGTTTAGAAGCAAAGTACGTTTTTTATTTCTTTGAGTTTTGGGTGTAACGCTCTCAAATTTTTGTTCTATAAACATTTGAGAAGAGCAGTCTTCTTTAATGTAGTAACAGACTTATTTTTCCTGAAAAACACATATGACTGGTACAAATATTTTTGAATGTACCATTAACTGTAAGCATATTGTATTAGTGATTCCTACTTCAGCCACAGAAATTAGATATTTTATTTTGAATTTATTACAGTCATTGTTATATTTGGTCACACCACATTGTGAGTGGTTGTTATATGTCATTGGCCTATCTAAAATATATTTTATAGATTTTCACTCAAATTAGTATACTTGTTTGCAACTTAACTCAATTTATTGTAAACATATTTCTTAATAATGTGTTTTAATTTTCTTTTTTACGTCACTTTTTTCATATATTTATTTTATCTTTGAATACACGGGCTATTATAAGTGTTTGAAAATAGTATTAAAGTTAGAAAAACATGTTTATGTGCTGAATTTACCTGTTCTGATTCTGTGTACCAACTTTGTATTTTACATTTTATGCTTTTGTTTTGTCTGTTCTTTTATGTCGCTATTTATGTTTATTATAACTGTAGAGCAAAGTTTCCTTTAGTAATATTAACCACAGACCTATTTTACACCTATTGTACATTGAAACCCTCTATTCTAAAAACCCATTAGAAATTCCAGTGGGAACCCGTAGCAAGTTAGCGTTCAGGCATGACCTACAAATTGACATCATGACTGAACAGCTCTATTACAGTAACATTGTTTTCTCTTGTTTCACTGGTCTCTCTGGCTCTCGGCTTATTTTTCGGCTGAAGTCCCAGCATTCAGTAACCACAGTCCATGGCTTCTTTGTCAGAATGGAGTAGCACTACAGACTCATGTTCTGATCTGATGAATCACAGATGCTCAAAGGCTTTAATGTGGCATATATCAGGCTTCAGCTTGTTCTCTCTGTTTTCCTCTGTCTCCCTACAGCATCCTTTGCATCTTTACACGTCCTCCATCTCACTTTCACTTCGTTTGTCTGTTCTCTGTATCTCTCGCTCGTCGCATTCTGTCTCTCTTTCTCGCTAGTTCTCCTTTTTTCTCCTCATTACAGACGGTGTGGCACTATACCAGCTGTCCCTGAAGAGATCTGTACGGCTTTGGCTATACCTGTGAGGGCTAGTTTTTTTGTTTTTGTTTTAAAGCGAATGTTTTAATGCAAGATTATTAAGACAAACAGTTTTTTCTTATGGAAGAAAATACACAGATGAATTTGTCAAGACCAGAAATTTGGTTTCATAGATCATGACCTGAAACAAAATGTAAAAATTGAGGCAGTACAAAATGTCAAATGCAAACAGCTGTTTAGAGTAACATAAAACAGCGATGGGCCTTTATGGTTATAAATTAAACTAATTCTGCTTTAAATGACATCTGCACATCTGTAAACTCAGACCTCAGGGACGCCTTTTTCCATCCCAACCCAAAAGTCATACTGACCGTTTCTCAGTCATTTGTAACTGCATTGGAAATCTGCTCTTTGTTCTTAAGTTCTCGGTTTGGCTGAAGACATCACTTCAACTGTTTTCCAAGAGCATCATTATGAAATTGACCCAGATATACGCAAAGCGATCTCAGAAGTTTTCCTATGAAATTTAGTCCAGACCAGGTTGAATCATGGGCAGAATACCATATTATTCCTTGCTTGATCTTCCATTTGAACACATACTGGTGACTCATCTGGTTCAGTATGAATTTAAATGTTTTATAAAATGGGATTTAAATGTATTCCGTCAGCTCATTTGTGTCAAAATAACCCACGACCAAAGGGCCACAGGATTCTTATACTTTCATAATGAGATTTTGTTGATAACATAGGCATTTAATGCATTTGATTGCAAGCACTCAAAGGTTTTAAATGAAGGTGGTTTTGCACTTGTTACTTCCCACAAGTCATTGCATTGAAGCTATTGACATTTCTCAGGGTTTGGAATATGCAGCTTTTGACATTCAGCTTTGTGAAAGTGTGTCAGAGTTGTACAGCACAGCTGTGAACTCTGCAGTTCTGTGCAGCCTAATGCAGTCAGGAACGAAAGAAGCCATTTACATTTACACAAATCAAATGTCACGCTGACTCCACTTATAGATACACCTAAACACACTGAATTTGTCTGCAAGTATCTATAAAATTAGATGGATTTAATCATCTTTTTAAGCAAATGTCAACCTTTCATTTCCGTTTCAAGTTCCTTGGCAAACCAAACCAAACTAATCTGAGCTGAACTGAACCAAACCCTTTAGAATCAAATTTATCTGAACTGAAACTTTTCAAAACATTGCTTTCTGGATTGATTTGTTTTTGTCAATGCTTGACATCAGATGGGCCAGTGTGTCTGTTTGTGGGGCATCATGGGAAGCACCATCCAATAATCAGCCCACATCCAGAGACTGCATGGAAATCCTGGAAGAATATAGCAAAAGCATATTTATGTAATATCATTTTCATGCTTTCATTGTTTAAGACAATGCAATTCTTGGATTATTCTCATTGGTTCCAATGAGGTCAGCTGATGTGATTTGTGTCTTATTGTGATGCAGCTGAAGTTCTACAAGAGTCATAAAACAGAAAATGTCAAACGTGTTGGTAGTTTTTCTTAAATTTTTCCTGAGATTCTGTATGACGGTGTGACGAGATGCAGGAGACAGCAGGCGCAGACAGCTTCACGACAACAAAAACTTGAATGCACAACACAGGGGAAAACAAAACCCACAGGGGGGTAAAACAACATAAACTTGACACAATACAATAAACAGACTTAACTAGACTAAAACAAAAAACTGACATAAACTTGACTTGACAGACTAGGCTTCGCAGGGAACTTCAGAACACGACGTCATACAATGTAGCACAAGGTAATGCAAAACGAACCGGCACAAGACAGCAAACACAATGGCATTAAATAGGGAGCAAATGATGATGGGAACAGGGGGGCATGAAACAATAACAAGATAATTTATGAGGAAATGAGGGGACGGGGTCAAGAAACGAGACAGGAGAGCACATGGCACAAGGCAGACAAAACAAAGGCCATGTGCTTCCACACAAAACATGAGGGACTGTCACGATCCTGACACAAGACTAGGAAAGCATGAACGAGAGAGGCAGGATCATGACAGACGGACCTTCAGTAATTAAATACACATTTTAAACTAATTTTGTTTATTTCTGCATTAATGTACTGTGTGTTAGGAATAATGTCATTTGTTACAGTTTTTATGGACTAATATAAAAAATAAAAATGAAGTTTACGTGCAAAGTCCATTGTGGATGAGATGTAATCAAGTGAATGATTCACATCTCTCTCTCTCTCTCTCTCTCTCTCTCAGGTTTCTCTGAGCACTGAATGTGTGCGCTCTGTAATGAAGATGACGTACTGTCCTCACTGTAACGGCGTGGCCTTTGCTAAGCCCTGTTCAAACTACTGTAAGAACGTCATGAAAGGCTGCCTCGCCAATCAAGCGGATCTGGACTCTGAGTGGAGGAACCTGGCAGGTGGGCGGGGCCAAATTGGACACTTACTCAGAACCATTGAGAGACAGAAGTTCACATTTTCTCGTGTCAAGTGATTTATGGAGCCTTCAGGTTTTGGTTCAGTCTAGTTCCAGGACGTTATGTTTTTTCTTTTAATTCTTTATTTCTTTAAATGTTTTTATTAATTAAACGACTTTAAATAGGTTAAATGTTCACCTCAATCGGTCTGTTTTGCTACAGCTGCGTGCGTTGTTAGTAACTTCCAGAGGCTCCATGAACTGCCATTGCTGTGAAAAAACTGTTCCATTGGTGTTTACGGAGTTGACGCAACTCTCTCTCAATGGAACTGCACTTACTTAGCAGTCAAACCAAAAACACCCCAGTGATAGACACATTTCATTTGAGCAATATGTAAAAGATGAGACATTATTCGGATACTAGTATTAGTACTTACAATGCATAACATTTTAGATGCTTGAAGCTGCAAACAAGTAGTGAACAATATTTATTTTTCAAAAATAAGACACAAGACTTACAGTATACTGTGTGTGTGTGCGTGCGTGCGTGTGTGTGTAGATACTATGCTGCAGGTGGTTGACAAAATGAGCAGACCTTACAGCGCGGACTCTGTGATTCTGTCTTTGCCCAAGCGTGTCGCTGAAGCTATTCTCTACATGCAAGACAACCTCAACACATTCAACAACAAGGTCAGCCTTGCCTCCATCAGAAATCTATCACATTTCCACCATTACCTGACTTTCAAACCATAATTCTTTACCCTGAAATTAGTCCTCCTGCTTATACTTACAAAAATACCATGGTAAAATGATCTTGAGAACCCTTTATCCTCCATAAACCATCAAATCTGTAACGTGATGTTTTGTTCCTCAGGTGTTTCAGGCGTGTGGTTCTCCTGTCCTGAGCTCCACTCCTGAGGATCAGATCAAGAGAGGTAGAAACGCAGCAGAGGAAGTCAGCAGCACGCCGGGATTCCAGCTGGAGAAACTGGTACGTTTGCATGGTGTTGCGATCACATGCTTTCATCAGATCCATCACATTGGCAATAGCGACCATGTTCTCTGTTCTCTCAGTTATCCGACATGTCTAGAATGTTGAGGGACGTGATGCAGTACTGGATCCTTTTGCCCAGCAAACTCTGTGCGGATCGTGAATCTGGACCCAGTGAGGTGGACACATGTTGGAATGGGATAAGTGTTAACAGGTAAGTGCACTTTACCATCTGAACCTTTGTTTTTAGCTACGCACCCCACATTCACGCTTCTTTATTGTTGCGTTTTGTCCTCGCAGGTATCTGCCAGAGGTGATGGGGGACGGGTTGGCTAATCAGATAAATAATCCCGAGGTGGAGATCGACATCACCAAACCAGATATGACCGTACGCCAACAGATCATGCAGTTGAAGATTGTGATCAACCGTCTGAAGTACGCCATTAACGGAAATGATGTGGACTTCCAGGACGCTAGTAAGTACACTTAGATGTATGCATTTATCAGATCCAAAGCGAACAGATTAAAAGAAAGATGTCAGAAAAAGATCAGCTGTCTGCTATGATGTTACTGTTAAATGTAGAAACGTTGAGGAAGACATCTTTTTAAGAAGTTGCTTTTTAAGAGTTCATGACTTATACAAGGATTTGGTTAGTGTCAGCTTTGTCTCTGATGTTTCTGAAAAACGCCTGAACAAATAAAATCACACAAATAAGACTTTTGTTGATATACAGTCAACTAAATTGAAAGGCTGAAAAATAAATTTGTCAAACTACAATAAATTAAGCGATGAGGAACTTTATTCTGACATATAAAACAGTTCCTATATCACATAACAGTTAAAGGGGTCATATGACACGGCTAAAACGAATATTATCATTTGTTTTAGATGTAATGTAATGTGTGTACACGATTTAAGGTTCAAAAACGCTGTATTTTCCACATACCGTGCATGTTTGTATCTCCTCTTTGCCCCGCCTCTCTGAAGCGTGCAGATTTTTCACAAAGCTCATCGCTCGGAAAAACGAGGTGTGCTATGATTGGCCAGTTAACCAGTGCGTAGTGATTGGTCGAGTACTGCAAGCGTGTGACGCAAATGTTACGCCTCGTACCATATTTGGAACATCAGGTTCCAAAGCAATTGTGCTGACAGGTACGGCCACCTTACTTGCGTATACATTTGGGCGGTCTTAGTCAAATCATACCACCAACTGACGTAGATTTGTGGGGGTGTGGTTACACGAGGCATTTCAGGCAGGTCTGGGTGAGAAAGTCATACGGGTTTGAAATGACAAGCGCGTGAGTTCATTTTTGGGTGAACTATCCCTTTTAAAATGAAGGTTTAGAAATCTTGACCTTGTTAGAATGTCACCCTTCAAGATAATATATTTGCATAATGAATTGAGATTAAATCTGTACAATTTAAACACAAATGAATCCAAATTTCACATCACTTTTTGTGAGGAGCAAGCACAGAGCATTTGATTTTTCTTGTCACAACACTTGTTAATATTAGAGATCAAACTGGAAAATTTAACTTTAGTTAGTGATTACTGTAAATTATTAACTTGGCTATTTTTAGTAGGTTACTCTCCAACACTGTAATGCATTGCTACAGAACCTTCTTGAATCCAAATCTTTTTGACATCTCTATCACTTGTTCATATCTACAGGTGATGATATCAGCGGCTCTGGAAGTGGAATGTGCCCAGAGGACCAGTGTCCCCACAATCCACGCCTCGCCGCCCCCAACACGGACAGACCAAAAGTCTACGCCTATCCGTCGGAGAACAAGAAAGTGGCCAATGGAAGAAGCAGCCAGAACCTTCCTTGCATCAGCCTCTACCTTCTCTCACTGGTCACAGTCTTGCTTAGGCGATAATTGACAGGCAGTCCCATCGACTAGGACTGTGTGTAGGACTGGGTTTGGACTGTGGAGGGGTGGGGTTAGTCACATTGCCAAAACAAACATGCAAACATCAGAGGAAACCGGCGAATGCGTTTTTTGTCTTGAATAAGAACACCATGGAATATTCTTAGATCTGTGTACTTTTTGTTGTCTCTTATTTGAAAAATGACATCCCTAGAGCTGGTCTTCTGCTTGCCTTTATGTGTGTGGTGGAAAGGTCTTTGAGAATGCTCCGTAAATAACTGTATCAATAGCTATGAATATCCGCTTTCAAATGATTATCCACCCCAACAAACAAAATGTCTCTGTTATCCTAGTTCAAACAGATTATTTTACACTATATTTATTTACTAATTAAACCCTGATGTTTGTAGAACAAAACCAAGGTTAAAAAACAAATCCCAGGCCCTTCGAGCTTGAGAACGTCCTTCAACGATTTTGTGAATTGATCCCAGAGCACAAAACATCTGAACCACCTTTTCGTCTTTGTTTTGAAGCTTTAATAATAATAATGAAAACAACCTCTACCGAAAGACCTCTTTCTTTCTCATTTATTGTACAAGTTTCCACACTTAACTTTGCGAAGTGTTTTTAGGGGCCGTCTTAAAAAACATGTATTTACTCTGGATGTAAATAAACATACTAACACAGTCACATTTACAGTATATCTTTGAGGAACAGTACTCGAGCAATATTTGAGACGTAGTGATGATGCACCAGCAATGAGAAAGAGATGCTCGTGTTTTCATGAACTTATTCACAGCGAGGCTGCGATGCATGTGAAAAGTTCTTGGTCTTCAAAAGCTGCAGAATGAAAGACTGGACATTGTCAAAATGTTTTACCAGTCTGGTAGTAATCCACACAGATGGCGAATCTAGATACATACTCTACACAAACTGATATGTGTGCTTATGTACCTGCATAGAGTACGTTTTAGGACAGATCTGAGGTCAGGTAGATCTTGACCAAGCTCCTTGACTTTGAAATCTGAGTGGAAAATAACACAGGAGCTTACTTGCAGGATGTACATTAATGATGTCATCCGCAGGTGTAGCGTGAAGCGAACGATCTGACCGGGTCGTGTGGATGATATCACATAATGTGCTGAAGAACAACAATCCCCCCACACTAGTTTTATAATGCTGCACTTTGCATGAGGCACACCGCCGATAGAACCACATCACACGAGCCGGGATCAATAGCAGAAAAATATCCCGCAGGCAACGTAATGGATCGTTTGAATGTGGTAAAAGAAACAGACCTGCATATCTAAAGTGATCTGAGCTGAAATCAGATTTGTTTGTTTGCAGAAAAGTGAGAGTTTGGGGTCTGACCCAAGGTCAGGAAAATGGTCCCACTTCTAGGTGTGATGCCATAACGCCTTCCTTAGTGAGGAATGTGGCTGATATTTTCAAAATGTGCTGACATAAAAAAAAAGAAATAATGCATTCTGGTATATATGTCATTATTTCTGTTTGTTTGTTTTCAAATGAACAATAATGGGGAGTTTGTGTTGCAAGGTTGAAAGTAGAGTTTAAGAATTTGTTGATGAGGCTGAGGAAAATGATGTGTCCATGTTGTTGTATGTTCTATAAAAAGAGAAACCCTTTGTGTCAATTATAGACATCATAAGATTTTGAACATGTGTCAAGATTATTTCTTTTTTTTTAGTTTAGACACACATATCACATCTGTGAGTTGCATACTGTACATCTTTTTGGTGAAAACCATATAATTATATATGATGAGAACCAAACAGAAAATCTAATTATTCCAAAGGCAAATAATTACATTTACGCCAAATAATTTACTGTCTAACTAAACATTACAAATATGTATTTTGATGGTAACATGATAGTATGAGACTTGTTAACTAAAAATATTTGTATTATAATAAATAGTAAATATTATATGCCAATACAAATTACATCTACACAAACATACAGTATAAAGTTATATAAGAGTAGAGGAAATAAAAATAGAAACAAACAAGACAATTGTTAAAATACATCAAGGTATGGAGGTTTAAAATGAAAATGTAGATTTTAAAGGTAAAATAATCTGGATTTGGGTAAATTTGATTAAAATAAATCACGTTAATGCTTACGTGTCATTTGCATTCATTATAATACGTCCATCTAAGCGGCCAACGCGTCCGTTCCGGCCCCATACGTTAGCAGCCCACCAGGAAACCGCCCGGTACGCCAGATGGCCAGACCGCCCCTGCTTATAAACGTAAAAAAAAGTGAAAAGATCTTACAACCAGACATGTAAAAATCTTGATATCATATTCTCAGTTGTGTACACGGTATATGAATGGAGGAATTATTCAAATGACTCAAATGTTTCCCAGTGCCAATCACACAAACTCCAACCCACAAACACAAACGATGTCAATGACCAAAAAACCCATCAAAGGCCTCTAACATTCGTAGCATAGTATTTTCAAGACATAAATCACGATACATCCCACAAACCCTTTAGCACTACAATCTTGCACATATTGATGTTGTGAAGCTGTCTATAAATTCATTTAATGGCTTTTCTTTTAAATCCTTTCTAACTGAAACTTTAAACAGCCTCTTTCTTTCTACAGGTTCCTTCATTTATGCAGTAACCAATTTGATGAATATTTCAGCGTTATGAAACCATTTTCACTCTTTAGCTTTATGGCAAAAGCATTGAACAAACCCACGTTGACCTTTTAAAGATGGTTTCATCGCACATCTCCCGGGTAGAGCCCATCTGGGCTCTCTGCAGAATGATGATGTCAACAGCCACTTCCTGTCTAATTGTGCCAATCCGTTCATGCCAGAGAATCTGCTCTGGGATCAGTATCAGTGTCTCATTGATTATTCTGTCTAATCTCATTTGTTCTACCAGCCTCTCTCTCTCTAGCTATGTTTGGCCCACGCAGTTTCTCTTACACTGCTGATCAGTGGTCTGTATTAATTTCGGCCAATTGTGGAGGTTGATCACAGAAATGGGCATCATGTCTCTGTTGTGGGCAGCTCTGCGTGGATCCTCAGAGACAAGACTCTCATCTCTGATTCCGGGACTAAAATAGCATCTCATGCCTTCCTAAAACACAGACCCCACGCTCAATACAGCAGATGGTCAGTGTCTACATTAACGACAAATGCACTATTTCATTTTGATTCAGACAGGCAAG